>NC_090233.1:20119507-20437841 GCF_024489055.1 Chanodichthys erythropterus | reverse complement strand
TAGATGAATGACTTTAAATGAATACCTAATTAGTGAGCCATTGCATACATAATGGATTATATTCAAGTAGTCTTTAGATAATTTGTTTGAGAGAAAGAGTGTTGAAGGCTTGACAGTTCTTTAACCCCACACATGCACTTTCATGTCTTTCTCTTTCAGTAGCATCTCTATATGAGAACTGTGAGAACACATTACAGCTTTGAAGTGCAACTGCACCTTCATACATCAAACAGGGCTTCAGCGTGTATTAGAAGCACCCTGCCTTGAGATGATAGAGATCCTGCGAGCCCTTTCAAGCTCCCAGGACTTTTAAAAGGAAGGTGAAAGGGGATTAAACACAGAGGTTCAATATCAGTGAAAATCCCAGGGCAACAAAGGGACTACAAAGTGTATTTGTAGATGATGGCAGAATTTGAGCTGAACACTTTGTGATTTGTTGGTAGTGTGATATCATGATTTGATAATACAGTTATTAAATTGGAACATCATTTACTCACCCTCATGTCATTTAAAACCCCGTTTGACCTTTTCTTCTCAGGAGCACAAAAAGAGATGTTAAGCAGAATGTTCAAACAGCTCTTTTTCATACAGTCAAAATGAATGTGGACAGAGCAGTCAAACTCAAAAATGATCAAATAATAAAAGTAGAAAATTTTGGTCCATATGACATCCCCAGCAGAGTGAATATTCTGCTTATCTTCTGCTTAAATCACATGGTTGACAGAATGTTGACAGGCCTATTCATATAAATAATTTAGGAACAAAACAGCAAAGATGTAAATTGCAAAACCATGAATGAACAGATTTTTAGAAAAGTAAGTAACAGACTTTATGGAAGAATTTTGCTCACTAAAACAAAGCTGTAAAATGAAACACCACAATTACATTGAAACCAATTCTTATAGTCTTAATGCAATGGCGAACCCCGAGCATATGGTCATCAGATATGAATGCCACATGAGAGGGAGTTTAAACTGGTTTCAACTCTTCTCTCTATACCCGTTATCTCACTGTAGGACAGAAAAAAAGTATGGATATGTTATCTCTCTCTTTCTGAGCAGTGATTTGGACTGGCTGTCATGACTGTGTCAGATTAATCCCTCTATAAGGGGCTCACAAAGTAAAAGTTAATACTGGAAAGTGATTAATTAGCTCTCTTGGAAGAAAACTTCATTCATCTCTATTCTATAGCTTCTCTTTGTCCATATATATATCTCCATCTGTTTTCCCTAGTGAAAAACAGTTTTTTGACTCGTTCTGTGTATGGGGACTGAATGACAGTTATATAATGTCAGGCAAGCATTGACTGTTTTAATTATTTAATATTTTGCAGTAAAGTTAGTGCACATATTCAGAAGTAAACAACATCAGAGAATGACACATTTAGAGTAGAGCTAGAAAAGTCTTTTTTGGAGATCCCTTAGGGTGGCTTCAATGAATTTGTCTGGTTTGAGATAAAAATAAATAAAGTTGTCTAAATAATAGAGAAATACATTGATAATTTGTGTTGTTATTGTTGAACTAAAAATATTAAATTCATTTTCTGTAATTGAAATAAAGCTTAATTAAATTGAAATATAAATGTTATGTGAAAACAAACAAAAATGAGAAATGTTGCTTTGGCAACATACCAAAAAAAAAAGAAAGTAAGTTGAAGTATTAAAATTACTAAAACTTCAAAATGAACGAAAGCTATATAGAAATATTAACAAACTAATAGAAATTACAAAAGCACAAAATTAAAATGAAAACTATACAAATAAAAGTTAATTAAAATATGAACAAATACTTTAATAGTATAATACTAATATAGCACTGGTGTTATTGTTTGATGTCATTTTAAAGCTTATTCAAATTGAAATAAAGTTTGTTTGCTATAAAAAGAAATGTTCTGGGTTCAATACACCTTTTTTTCAGTTTTTTATGTATATATTTTTCTGTTTTATAAAGGATGCCACAAATATTGTCAATAGAACTCACCTGTATTAAACCCAAAACATTTCTTTAGCTCTAGAAATCTCCAGGAGCCAAACTAAAAAAAAAAAAAAAAAAAAAAAAAATTATTAACAAACAAACAAATACATATGGTAGGTAAAATAATTTTTGGCAAAGAACTGAGGTTTCCCAGCAAATCTAATCATTGCCAGCAGCACAGCATCTGGCAGCGTGTTGTGCTCTGGCATGGACTTCCCCAATCGAAATGTTTTTCACTCCAAGAAACCTGTGGCAATCCCTTAATCGGATTGCTATCTGTTCCTCACAAGACATGTCAAATCTCTGTGCTGTTGTTGTTGTTGCCTCATGCCACTAAATTTTCAGAAAACATCTTATGTGTCATTTCAAAGACAAAAGAAAGTGTAATTGTATTTATGAACACTGAGCTGAAAGAAACTTATGTAAATTATACTGCATGTGTGGGTCAAGGCATGTTGGTTCTTGGTTCGTTTTGAACAAAACAGTAAATAAAACATTAGCTGTTCAGATCTACCTGGTTGATGAATATTTTACAATCTGATGCAAAGTGCACAATTTTTCATTCATCTACTCAGCCTTGTATCATCCCAAACCTGCATGACTTGCTTTCTTCTGCAAAAAAAAAAAAAAAAAAAGATACATTTTTAAAAAGTACTGGTTATTCTATTTATGTTTTTCTTTTCCAAAAATGATGCAATTCAGCATAAAAACATCATAAAAGTTGTCCATTTGACTTGTGCGTCTTTTGAATTCATAAGATAGCTTTCTGCTGGTAATCTTCCCCAATAATGAGCTTTAAAATTCTTTGAAATCTGTGTTTAAAGGTGCCCTAGAACTTTTTTTAAAAAGATGTAATATAATTCTAAGGTGTCCCCTGAATGTGTCTGTGAAGTTTCAGCTCAAAATACCCCATAGATTTTTTTAAATTCATTTTTTTAACTGCCTATTTTGGGGCATCATTATAAATGAGCCGATTCAGGGCTACTGGCCCTTTAATTCTCCTGCTCCATGCCCACGGAGCTCACGCTTGCCTTGAACAGTGCATAAACAAAGTTTACATAGCTAAAATAACCCTCAAATGGATCTTTACAAAGTGTTCGGCATGCATGCAGCATGCATGCGTCGGATTATGTGAGTATTGTCAAAGTCCCTTTAAGACAAGTCATTTCACTCGGCGGCCATCTTTGAAACGCCTCTCGGGCATCCTGGGCATCATGCAGCTCCTATCTCTTTGGATGGGGAAACATCAGATTGTCCAAAACTGTTCGTCAACCTTACGGTTAAATTTGATATTTGAAATCACCAATGAAATCTAACAACAACCGACTCATAAATTTAGTTTCTAAACGCTCGAATCATGACAAAAAAAACTCTATTTTTATCAGGCCGGATCAAGCTAATGCGCATGCGCAGACCTAAATGCGCGTCTCTTCGAAGGCGCGCGTCTGACTGTTTCTATAGAAACCGGTTTTACTAACGGCCGCTGAAGTGACGCGATGACTTTACTAGTCGGCGATTGGCTCTTGGCTTTAAAGGCGGGACTTATTCCGCCATATTGCGCGTTACACTTTCTCCCATTCAAAACAATACGAGTGACACGTCTTGTGTTATTCTATAGTCTTTGGTATTGTATACTGTTATATTGTTTGCATTTGATTTTGAATGAATTTGAGGCTGTGCTCTGTGGCTAACGGCTAATGCTACACTGTTGGAGAGATTTATAAAGAATGAAGTTGTGTTTAGAAAATATACAGACTGCAAGTGTTTAAAAATGAAAATAACGACGGCTCTTGTCTCCGTGAATACAGTAAGAAACGATGGTAACTTTAACCACATTTAACAGTACATTAGCAACATGCTAACGAAACATTTAGAAAGACAATTTACAAATATCACTAAAAATATCATGTTATCATGGATCATGTCAGTTATTATCGCTCCATCTGCCATTTTTCGCTATGGTCCTTGCTTGCTTACGTACCTAGTCTGTTGATTCACCTGTGCAGATCCAGATGTTACTGGCTGCCTTTGTCTAATGCCTTTCATAATGTTGGGAACATGGGCTGGCATATGCAAATATTGGGGGCGTACACCCCGACTGTTACGCAACAGTCGGTGTTATGTTGAGATTAGCCTGTTCTTCGGAGGTCTTTTAAACAAATGAGATTTATATAAGGAGGAGGAAACAATGGAGTTTGAGACTCACTGTATGTCATTTCCATGTACTGAACTCTTGTTATTCAACTATGCCAAGATAAATTCAATTTTTCATTCGAGGGCACCTTTAAAAGTAACCCTAACCCTTAATTTTTAGGTGCATGCTTGACTTTCAAAGATATCATTATTATTTTTATAGAAGGTGCTATTTTTATGAGCAGGTACAACTTTTGATATACTGTGACAAGCGAGCGCTATCATGCTGGACGGGCTGTGGTCTAATCACAACCCTTACAATAGTGGGTTGGAACAGTTGTGCAGTTGCCTAGCAACAGGCAGAGGTGGGTTTCCCAAAAGCTTTGTTGCACAATGAACATTGTTGAGTCCACTATAGCGCCTCGGTATTGTTTCCCATATTTTCCCACATTTCACACATCATTATGGGGTTTTTATAAACTGAGCTCAGAGGTGTTTGTGACAGAGGCCTGATTCTTTATTTCAAACACCTACATAGCACCATACTTATTACACATTAGCCTCTTTCACACAGTAATCCCAGTAAATTGTCATAAAATGACCAGAATTACTTTACCGTAAATACACATTTTACAAATACACATACTTTACCATTGCTGTTCACACAAGCAATGGCGTACTGGCTTTTACCATTAAGAGACTATTCACACATCAGCACCAAAATACCAGTAAATTCTGTGATATCATGTGATTCATGTCAGTCATGAGTGACTCATGTGAAATGATCTTTAAACACTGCGCCGTTGTTTCCATTCGCGCGCATAAGGAGAAACGCTTTAGTTTCACTATCTGTTCAATTTGACACCATTTTTTGACTTCTGAGTGGCAGGCGTAAGGGGATGATTATACAGAACGGTGTTAAAAACACAAGACGCACATTATCCAATGTAGCACTGATGAATGAAACAGAAGGCAGGGTCTGAAGCGCGACACGCTGAAAAAGCTGCGAGATGCGGCACAACGGTCAAAGATGTCCATTTAGCACATATTTACATAGAAAAGCAAAGCAGCAGAGCTTAATGTAATCTGCGTGGAGTAAGTTGCGTCACCTCCATAAGAACTTCATAATTGGTCAAAAGCAGACTTCTTACGTCAGCGTGTTCAGATCTCGTACATGCACAGTTGAAAGCTAAAGGTTAAAAGTGAATCAGTCAGTCAAAACAAAATGCTGATACACTTTCATATTTCTCTAGAAAATTAAGTCATGTTAATGTCAGTTTTCTGTTTGTCATATACTGCGATCACATGCTGGTTGAGTCCCTGTATGGTGGTCAAGGGCGTAGATTTGGTTTCAACATTGGGGGGGTTGAGCGTTGATGCTGCCTGTTATTATTATTTTTTTTTAATTAAAAAAAATAAATCTGTTTTATGTGTAGCATTATTGGATAATTTAGCCTATCTATCTATCTATCTATCTATCTATCTATCTATCTATCTATCTATCTATCTATCTATCTATCTATCTATCTATCTATCTATCTATCTATCTATCTATCTATCTATCTATCTATCTATCTATCTATCTATCTATCTAGCTAATCTATCTATCTATCTATCTATCTATCTATCTATCTATCTATCTATCTATCTATCTATCTATCTATCTATCTATCTATCTATCTATCTATCTATCTATCTATCTATCTATCTATCTATCTATCTATCTATAACCAAATTCTAACATAACGGAGTGATTCTAAAAAGAAAGAAATTATGTTTAAATATTGAAACCGCCAGTAGGTGGCAGCGATTCAACGTTTTAATGAGTGAACTACTTAAATCGTTCATTCAAGCCAATTCGTTCAAAAGTCAGATTAATTAAGGAAGAAAACAAACACCGATGTGAATACTTTTGTCATTGATAAGACACTATTGAAAAATGAAGTAACAAAACAGACGGCTGTTTTAGTAACTGGTTACAGTTGCACTGATAGTTATGGCTAAATTGCAATGGATTAGATAGCTAAAATATATGTGGAGTGTACCTAGCTATTACAATGTTTTCATACCTCCTTCTCAGTACATGTTTTATTCTTTTTAACGTCCCTCTTTGAACAGAAGTTTAATAAAGTTGGCTGGGCAACGGTTCTCTTCATTTTTTTGGTGCTACCCGTGCTCTCCCTTCAAGCAGTAGAGCGCCACTCGCGTTGTTTTGGTGAAAGTGCGATGCACATTGGTTGGGCGTTACCAATCGGTTCAATGGAAGGGGTGTACTTTTTTGACTAATTTATTATGACAAACTCATATTAGATTAGAAACAAAATTATTGTTACAAAATAAATGAATTATACATATGTTAGAATAGATCTACTGTGATTTTCATGTTGAAATATTATAATATATATATTATATATTATAAAGACTTCAAGCTTTATTGTTTTTGTGTTCTTCATAATAATCATAATCACACCGTGTTTGTTAGTTGGCCAGAGAAGAACTGCCCCCTGACTGAGCCTGGTTTCTTCCAATGTTTTTTTCTCCATTTCTGTCAGCTAATGGAGTTTGGGTTCCTTGCCACTGTTGCCTCTGGCTGGCTTAGTTGAGGACACTTAATATTCAGCAAAGTTACTGATTTGATTCTAATAGTCTTCTATGCTCGTCTGTGCAGCCAATGACAGAACAGTTAGCATGCTGTGCTCGAACTTTTGCCAGCTGGTACATCGTTGTTGCTTGTGGAAAAAAAAATGACGGTGCCGTGGGTGGAAACGTGCAGATCAAGTGTTGGTAATATTATAATATGATCCCCTTCCTATGTCACAAGAGAAGTGAAATCTGAGCGGCTCGTTTTTTTCACATGCATGCTTCCAGAGAAAGGCTTGCCAAAACAAAGTTACTGGGTTGTCCTTTTTCACATTTTCAGGGTTGGTAGATACACCGGGGACCCGATTAGCACTTAAACATGGAAAAAGTATGATTTTCATGATATTTCCCCTTTAAAGAGTTGTTAGTGTTTCATACACAAATGATCTACTTGCTGAGCTTCTTGAATGATGTGTGATGATAACATGAGCATGTTAATGATCATTAAAATCTGCAAATGAGTCTGAATATCCTGTTTGATTTTCTCTCATCCGGTTGATAGGGCATCATCTTTAAAACTTCATTTCTTTTTTGGGTCATCCAAATGTGTTGCTTGCAGCTAAATTGTTTTGCTTTGAAATGAGCAAATTAGAGCCCACACTTCACTTCCGTTTGGAATTTGCTTACTTCCACCATAATGCGGAGTAAAGTTGCTTTCACCATCTGTTGCTATTTGGCCCAGCAGTAGCATCATTTCTTGTATTTTTCTCATATTTCCTCCCTAATTTCCTTTACTCAGGGGAGCGATAGATTTAATGTGCTCTTTTTGTTTGGACCCCATGTTCAAATAGCCATTTATCAAACTTACAGCCCAGTGAGCAAGCCACAGTACCGAATACTCCTGTTCACACTCCGTATTGAATATATTATCTGGATTTATAGTAATATCTCGCAGCCCGTGTGGTTCATATTTCATAATTATGAATTTTGCTTCATGGTGTGACAAGTGGAAAATTGCGAATGACTTAATGATGATGTATAATGCATATACGGTGAAGCAAGTCAGCTCAACCAACCGTATGCATTGCGGCATTTTCCTGTCTTTTAACAAGCCTATACGAATGTAACGGAAATCATCCTGTTCCTTTGTTTAAATCAATCAAATCAAGAGGGTAGGTGCTCTGCTGAATGTTTTTAAGGAGCAGAAAGTGAATTATTGTGGGAAAAATCAATACTGTAATCATCCCTTTTCTTTGAGTCTCTTGGGTGTCTCTTATAACCATGTTGCAGAGTAATACTTTTAATATTGGAAGTACAAAGCACCGTCTTACAGATCTGTGTGCGACTCTCTTCCTCAGAAATCCGGGAGGCGTTTAAGGTGTTTGATCGAGATGGGAATGGCTTCATCTCAAAGCAGGAGCTCGGCATGGCCATGCGTTCTCTAGGGTACATGCCCAATGAGGTCGAGCTTGAGGTCATCATTCAGAGACTCGACATGGATGGTGAGGAGACACATACGCTAGACTGTGAATGGACTGCCATGAGAAAAGACCAGAATAGCTAGTCGTCCTTATAGCATGGGATGCTGGTGTGCTGATGTTCCTATCAGATTGCTTAAAGTTCCCATATAATGCTATTTTAAAAGTTCCTTATTTTGTTTTTAGAGGTCTCCTACAACAGGTTTACATGCATCCAAGGTAAAAAAAAAAAAAAACACTTTAACTTTCTCATAATATATATTGCAGCATCACCTCTTTTCTCACAGTGTCTGAAATGGTTCGGTAAAGGATTCAGTCTCTTTAAGCCCCTCCTTTCCGAGATCCTACTCTGCTCTGATTGGTCAGATGGCCCAGTCTGTTGTGATTGCTCTACTGCTTACAGCACATGTCAGAAACGAAACGCCCATTACCAAAATCTTGTCAATGGTGGGGAAAGAGTTAATCCAAAAATTTCAATAATATTCATTCATTATATGCCCATTTGTTCATATTGTTCCAAACCTATATGACTTACTTTCTTCTTAGATCACAAAATAAGATATTTTTACAATATCATCTTTTGTGTTCTGCAGAAGAACAAGTTTGGAACGAGTAAATAATGCCTAAATTTTCATTTTGGGGTGAATTATCCCTTGAATTGAAACCCAATAGACACCAATTAGATGCATTTCTCTGCACTGTAGGGATACTACACACAATTGACAGATATTCAACAAAAATAAAAAAGCTAACTAACTGTAACCTTTTATTGCTCCAAACTATCATATTCCGCACAATGCATGGAGACATACTGATTATGCATGGGCTGATAATGAGAACACTGTTTGACAGTAGGTGTTTTCAAGTTTGACAGTAATTGTCTTGAAATTAATTGAAGGCGAAAGCGGTGCTTTGATGGCTGTAGTGGCAGTGCTTTAAAAAAGTCTCAGAGAGGGTCTTTCAGCTCGATAAAACCCACTCCGTAAAGTTACACTCACTCTGATTAAAATATTAAACATATAAAAAAAAAATGTAGATCAACTAATTGACCCAATCCAGTAAAGAACTAGTTGACCAACCATTCCATGACCAGTATGGAAATTCATGCAAAACTTAAGAAATGGCTTTGTTTTAATGAATGAGTTTGAATGTGATTGGCCACACCCCTACAAAAAATAATTATTCATTTTTATCAAATCATTAATGATCATTAATTTTGTCTAATTGTAGCTGTTTAGTCTCAGATATGAAGTAGAATATATATTTTTTCTGATTAGACATACAAACTCACTAACAGTCATCAAAGCTGATTTTATCTCTGACAAACAGAATCACAAAATGCTTCCATGATCCATTAAATGAAAGTTAAAAGAAATGTTATTATATATATTAATATTCATTTAAAATAAAATTTATAGGTGGTATTTCTAGAAATACTCTATTTCATGGATTCCCAAACTTTTTTAATATATGTTTACTTGAGAGATTTTAAGTTCTATTTGCATGTTCACTGTTCAATGATTTTGGTTAATAGTCACATGACATGCAGATGAACAAATAAAATATTTAATCTTTTAATTCATCTATATCTTAATAATATTTAATTTAATAAAAATCTTATCATTTTAGTAAGTTTTTTTTATTATTATTATTTTTAGGATTTAATTAATTATTAACTTCATCAACTCACAAACCAACAGCAGTTTGCAAAGCTCAAATTGGGAAACTCCTCTCCATTTCATTGTTTTTGATAACATGTTTATAGGTAATATAGGTAAGAAATTACTGTGCAGGCATTCTCAATTCAATGTTAAATAGCACACTATCTTTCTATCCATTTCTATACTTGTTTCATAGAGCCAACAATTGGAACTTGATATCGTGCTAGGATGCATCTAATACATCACGGTCTGCTTTTTAGGAGATGGCCAGGTGGATTTTGAGGAGTTCGTTACTCTCCTGGGGCCCAAACTCTCGGCTGCCGGGATGCCTGACAAGTTTAACGGAACCGATTTTGACTCTGTGTTCTGGAAGGTGATTATTTGCTACTTCTCTCCTATTTCAAGTGACAACAGGCACAATGACTGCTGCATCTGTCTCTCCCTGCCACACACTGAAACTACATCTAGATTAGAGACACAGGGCCTAACACTAACTTGTTAATACATTTTTTTTTTTTTTTCCAGGCAGTTATGACATCAAATTTTTAGATACCAGTGAAAATTCACTTTTCAGGTAAATTTAATAAAGTAATCAAATTCATTGTATAAAGTAAACATAGATTAATCCTTAATAAAGTTACAAAAGTTATTCAGTCAATAGCAGTGAGTGATTTTTCTTTGTCTTTTGATGTTTAATTAATATTAAAAACACAGACAGCAGCAGGAATATTAGGCTGTTGTCACTTTAAGAGCTAATGCATGGATCCAATATACTGATACACATGTGTTTTCTTTCTCAACTATTTATATTCACTTAAGACATAACTGATTATGTTTACAAGGATACTCACCAATACAGGCATTTTGACATAATTTTGTTTGAATATGTCTGTTCAAGCACCAGAAGATTTGAACGAGAACTCAGTATTTGTGCGCTCTCTGAGACACGGATTTCTGGGCATGTGCTTCGGATGTTTGCACACAGAAACCTTCCCAAACAGCGTGTGGGCACGAACTGAGTTCTCTTTCGCGTCTTGTGCTTAAAGGTGCAATATGTAAGATTTTTTGTCCGCTAGAGGTCGCTAGAGGCCTATTCAAAACAAACACACGTCCCGGAGCCTTGGTTAAAATTGCAATTGTCTCACGATTTACAAATAGTTGGAAACATTTGGGATATTGTAAGTACTCAAGTGAACAAAATACATAACACTGGCCTATGGTTTTTGGATATTTTACTGCAAAATTCTTACATATTGCACCTTTAAATATTTAATTTGGCAAGGCTTAAACTTTTGAATTGAAACGGTACTGGCTGTCAACTGTCTCGAGTGTCATTCACATTTGTTCATTATTCATAAAAATGTTACTTTTAACTTTGCATCTACATGTCAACTAACTCTCAGAGTATTAGTAGACTATTAAAAGACTGTTAGGGTTTGGGTTAGTAGAATAAGTTGACATGTAGTTGCAAAAATACTTATAGTCAGTAGAAGGTCTGTCTGTTGACGGACCATCAAAATAAAGTGTAAGCAGATATTAAGCAGACAGTCTACTAATACTCAATTGAGTTAGTTGATAAGAACTTGCTTATTGTTAGTAGAATGTCCATTGAAATAAAGTGTTACCAACTCTAAAAATCTGAATATACTTCAATGCAGATATATTGCTATGTGACATGATGACTTTAAGCAATATTCATTAATAGATTTCATAACTGAGTCTCTTCCACTGCAAGTCTCCAAGTGAGAAGAGCAGAATATCATTTGTAAGGGCCATATGGTGATTCCCCCAAAGGGTGTGTTTCTCTAATCTCAGCTCGCTGCTGGTGCATTTTTTAGCAGCGTGTTTGACCCCAAATAGCTACAGGGGTCTCCCTCTTAAACGTCTCTCTGTGTAATTATGAGTTCAGTGCTATTAATATGTGTGCACTGAAAATACCCAACCCTATCTATTTTCTTACTACACATTTTTGGTCAGTAGTTCATGTTATTTTAAAGAAACATTTTTACATATTTAATGATCCAATGAATTCCTGACAGGCAAAATCATATTGTTGTTGTTTTTTTTTTTTTTTTAATTGAATATCCTTTTGTACTTTTGACCAAAAGTCTAGTGTGCAGCGGTTCAAACAGTAGAGCATGACGTTAGCAACACCAAAGCCATGGGTTTAATTCCCAGGGAATGCATGAACTGATAAAAATGTATACCTTTAATACCAGGTAAGTTTCTTTGCTTAAAAGCATCTACTAAATAAATTAATGCAAAGTAATGCATTTAGACTAATTGAAGATCGCATGAAGAATTTCAGAATGAAATTATACAGCTTTGTCTCTATTTTTAGTGTGATATGCAGAAGCTGACTGTGGAAGAGCTGAAGAGACTCTTATATGACACTTTCTGTGACCACCTGTCAATGAAGGACATTGAGAATATCATCATGACAGAGGAGAATCACATCGAAAATCCTGAGGACTGCCAGGTTGACATTGACAGTAAGAATGATTTTTTTTTTCTTTTCTTCTTCTTTTTTTTTTCATAACGCACAGCTCTGGCTGAGATACAAGTAGAATTGTTATTATTTCCCTGTCAAAATCATGAGTTCATCATCTTGATTAATTATGTTAGGTGTATATATAGAGGGGTTCAATTGGAATTTTGGAGGAGACCCAAAAAATCCGAATATTTTGAACTAGGCATACACTACTGGTGAAAAGTTTGGGGTCAGTATACATTTCTTTTTTTTATGTGAATTAATACTTTTACTCAACAAGGAAGCATTAAATTGATAAAAAGCAACAGTAAATCAAATAATCCTGAAAAAAAAAAAAAAAAAATTAAGCAGCACAACTGTTTTCAACATCGACAATAATAAGAAATACTTCTTGAGCTGCAAATCATCTTATTAGAGTGATTTCTGAAGGATCATGTGACACTGAAGACTGGAGTAATGATATTGAAAATTCACAGGAATAAATTACATTTTAAAATATATTCAAGTAGAAAAAATGTATTTTAAATTATGATAATATTTCACAATATTTCTATTTTAACAACATTTTTGATCAAATAAATGGAGTCTCAATGAGCATAAGAATTTTTTTTATAAAATTAAAAAATCTTATCGACCCTAAACTTATGAACGAATAGTGTATGTGTGACATCATATAAATAGTGCTTCTTACAGAACATGAAAGCGACTTGACTAACTCAATTAAATGTTTGGTTTAAATATTTCTTGAAAAATAATTCAAATTTTTATCACTTTTCAGTAACTGTACATTTCTAATTGACCTTTCCCTTAATTTTACCTGTCATCTTTCATAGATTTTCATAAAATTACCTATGCCTCCTAAAAAGATTGTCTAGTTGGCAGCTTGCTAGGTTTTGGAACAGAGCTGTGGTTTCTTGCAGTCCTACATATTTTTTTTAAGCATCCAGTAATGTTTATTATCTTTTCAAACACTTTTGAAACTTTCACGCATTTTACATTTAATTTCAAGTCATCATCTCCAAACCTTGTCTTATTTCTCCTGATCTTCTTATTTGTTTCCCTCTGCTTCTTCAGCGGAGAGTCCAACCCAGCAGGTGAAGCAAACATGCGTACGGAAGAGTCTGATCTGCGCCTTCGCGATTGCTTTCATCATCAGTGTCATGCTCATTGCAGCCAATCAGGTGCTTCGCAGTGGCATGAAGTAACGTATGGACCGCTCACAACGTAGATTCAATTCAACATAAGACAGTGACAAAAATGGCTAAAAAAGAAAAAAAACACGCATACATGCACACACAAACTGGAGCAACTGAAAAGTTCATTTTATCTACGTGAAATCCAAATGTTTTTGAGACGAGCTACAGCTTCCACTGGACAGAGTTTTTCATATTTGACAACTGTTTCAAAACGTAACGCAGACAAATATATAAACGCACACATACTGTGTCTTACCCTCAATGTAAAGTACATTAAGAGAGAAAAAAGAAGTTTATACTGTAATGGACTTAAAAAAAGTTTCCCCTTCAAACCGCTCTCTCCCTCTTCAGTATGTTTTGGGTGAGTTTAGCCGCATGGACATCTCCAACCGAGGATCCTACTCTTCAATGCATGACGATGCATGGATTTACAATAGCCTGGATGCACCATTAGAGCTCAGCTGTGCATCTATTCACCTATATATCAGATCCCAATGCAAATTTTCCGGAGAAAGACCCGTGTCACACATGTGAAGAGTTTTGGATATGGAGCAGAGGCCGTTTCTGACATTTTACATCCAGTATACTGTTCCCTTTGCATGAGAATAAGGGCTGTTTAGGGCATGCTCATGTCATGCAATGTTAGTCTTGTGTTTGTCGAGTAACTATCGTGGATTTTTACCTGTTGCACATGCCTGAGATGATTGTAGTAGTACTCTATATGGTCAAAGGGGACGTGAAACAACCCAAAAGTCATGCTGTACCACTAGTGACATACAGTATTAGGAGGTTTGTAGTACATGGATAAAAATGATTTTCTTTTCACCTGAAATACACTATGCATTTTCAGGCTCACTGTTTTGAATGATCAACAACGCTCGTCGGTGCAAATGTAACTTACATTTTTGCAAACATTTGCACTGTAGTTATCACGTAGAGGTGATAATTAGGAGCTTTTGAATTGAAATGACACGACTGACAGGAAATGATACCAAATGATTATATAAGACACAGGATAAAAGGAGTATTTGATTTCTGACATATCAGGAAATTATTTAATGGTCGTTTTTGAACCAAATCGATGTCCATTTAAGCTTATCGCCTAACCTAAATGGATGATCAAGATGTTTTTATTCATTTGCAGTGTTAGGAATATGTGTATTAATATAACCTGAGAGCAAACACTGTGGTATATCAGTGTTTCACCTCTATTTCAAAATATATTGTTCACGTGTCCATATGAATGTGCCATTTGTGACATTGTTCAGTGTTTTCCTGGGAAACATAGTGCGTTTGGGAGCAGGTTCACTTGATGATCACGGAACTAGAGTATCTAAGGTGTGAATAATGTTTAAAATATGAATGTCAGGGTTTGAATATGTATCAGCTGTTAGTGTGTCATTCGTTAAAGGGCATTTTCCATTAGTTTTCAAATCTGCCCAGGGCCTGAATTGATTTAGCTGTTAGTTACAGCACCACGAAACTCTTACATTTGAATGTCCAGGTATAAATGAAATATGCAATGGATGGAAACACCCATCTCAGCACGCACACAGGCACTACCATCGAGTGACAGTCAAAGAGGAGTCACAGGACAACAATGTACAGGTTTCCCCCATTATACAGGCACGATTACTCATTCATTTACAGAAATGGGAACGCTAATAATGTTTCCAAGCTGCAGTCGCTTTAACCAGAGAATAGTCTGTTATTTATGACTAGCACAAGCTGATAAGGAAATTCTCATTATATCATTACCGGATTGGCTGGTAACCCTGTATGTAAATAGAGTTTTATTTGTGCTTAGTAAATCAGATCCAACAGAATTACTTATTCACAATAGCAAAAGAAATGCAACAAAAGCAGAGCCTTGTTGAATGCTTTCAGATTTATCACACTATAAATACCTTAAGGATCTATTTCTACTTGCTCTAGCCCTTAAAAAAAAAAAAACTTCTGTGGCTGGTTATAATGTATTATAATCAGATTAAAAATATTTGACTTTAATATTAAATAATATATATATATATATATATATATATATATATATATAAAATTATATTATTATTATTATTATTATTATTAAATTAAATTACATTTTTGATGTAAATAAGATCAGTTGCTTAAAGGCTTAAAATTATTTTATTATTAATTTTTGACATGAATAAAACCACCTTGAAAAAAGGAGTTACAACACGGTGCAAATTTTTAGGTTAGCTGACAAAACAATTCTTGCCATGCAGCAAGGACCAATGTTGGTGAAGGTTACCTCTAAAAGTAATGCATTACAATATTGCATCGCTCCCTAAAAAAAGTAACTAATCGTATTAGGTATTACTTAAAGCTGCAGTCTGTAAGTTTTGCCTCTTTGTCGCCATCTCTGTTTGAAACCTGCAATTGCAGTTGTTTGCGGAATTATCATTTTTACATGAGTTATGCCTCAGCACGGGTCCTCTGCATGGATGAATCTAATGTTTGCAGTCAGTCATCGCATCAGTGTGGAAACTGTACTTTGGAATCACAGACTGTAGTCTTGAAGTATGACCAAAGTAAAAATTTTCACCGGAAAATGTAATCTGAACAAGTAAGTAACATGTCGGCCACTTTTGTTCTGATCAACTTAGGGAAAAAAAAGCATTACATTAAATCGCGCTGCCATTGGTGATTAAATCTAACAATCGCTTAGCTCAGATCAGGTAAAAACGTGCAAATTATTATACTTTGTTCTCAAATTGTTAATGCTAATGTTAATTTGTCATACCATACAAGTTTAATTATTGCAACTGCTGTGAGAAAAGGCTTTAAATGGCTCGAATTTCCCGCGAAAACCCACCAGTACCACCAGAATTATAAAACATTATTACAAGCTTACCATTGTGTATCGGGCTAAGTTAAGGAGATTGAACACTGGCTGGTTATGTACATGCTCAAAAATCGATTTTGGATCATTTTTGACCATAGAAGTTATGGACAGCAGCTTTAAAAAATAATTTTTTGGCAAATGTAAAGGCCAAATGTTTTTCTCAACATGGGGCAGGAGAGGTGTCAGTCAAAGTAAACAAAGTAACATATTTATTTGAAAAGTAACTCAGATATTTTGTTGTAAATTTAAAGGTGCCCTAGAACTTCTTTTTAAAACATGTAATATAAGTCTAAGGTGTCCCCTGAATGTGTCTGTGAAGTTTCAGATCAAAATACCCCATAGATTTTTTTTAATTCATTTTTTTAACTGCCTATTTTGGGGCATCATTAACTATGCACCAATTTATAGGTTGCAGCCCCTTTAATTCTCGTGCTCCCCCTCCCCCGGAGCTCACGCTTGCCTTGAACAGCATAAACACATTTCACAGCTAATATAACCCTCAAAATGGATCTTTACAAGATGTTCGTCATGCATGCTGCTTGCATACACCGGATCATGTAGTTATAGTATTTATTTGGATGTATTACATTTGATTGAGTTTCAGGCTGTGCTTCGTGGCTAAAGCTAACATTACACACTGTTGGAGAGATTTATAAAGAATGAAGTTGTGTTTATGAATTATACAGACTGCAAGTGTTTAAAAATTAAAATAGCGACGGCTCTCTTGTCTCCGTGAATACAGTAAGAAACGATGTTAACTTTAACCACATTTAACAGTACATTAGCAATATGGTAACGAAACATTTAGAAAGACAATTCAAAAATATCACTAACAATATCATGATATCATGGATCATGTCAGTTATTATTGCTCCATCTGCCATTTATTGTTCTTGCTTGCTTACCTAGTCTGATGATTCAGCTGTGCACAGATCCAGACATTCTGCCCTTGTCTAATGGCTTGATCATGGGCTGGCATATGCAAATATTGGGGGCGTACACCCCGACTGTTACGTAACAGTCGGTGTTATGTTGAGATTCGCCTGTTTTTCAGAGGTCTTTTAAACAAATGAGATTTATATAAGAAGGAGGAAACAATGGAGTTTGAAACTCAATGTATGTCTTTTCCATGTACTGAACTCTTGTTATTCAACTATACCAATATATATTCAATATTTAATTCTAGGGCACCTTTAAAAGGAATGCGTTACTTTACTAGTTACTTGGAACAAAATAGTTATTTGATTACATAACTCATAACTTACTTGTAATGTGTTACCCCCCAACACTGGTAAAGATTATTTATTTACTTTTCTCTTGAGAATGTTGGCAAATGACCCAAGACAAATGAAATTCAAACAGATGCCTTCTTGATGTTGCTCTGCTTGCTGTCAACATATATTTTGTTTAAAAGCTTCTTTGAACATTTCTTATAAAAGACAAACATTATGCTTGTTACTGGGGGACACCTGTATATGAAACTTATGTTCCATTTTTAATTGGGACTATAAGGTTCATTATAATGTACATTACATACTAAAGCATATAGTATATGTAAGTATTTCATATCTACTTGGCATCATGAAAAAGGGTATCTAAAAAAATCATACATTTTTATGAGGTTTGTTGTTCGTGTCATCTTTCCTGAAGAGGAAATATAGAGAATATATTTAAGCAATACATGAAAGCGACTATAGGATATGTGGTTTGACAAACATATAACTGTGGATTTTAATGAGAGTGTTGGTTTGTACACGATTGGGCAAAAGAGGATGGTTCTCTTTTTTCATTAATCATAGAGACCAGTAGTTTATTATCTGTAGAGCACTTTAGTATCCAAGATTTTTAGTAATTTTACATTGAAGTCATTTTTATTATATCCAGATTTTTTGTATTACATGAATTATCAAGATGTTTATGTTTGTACATGTAGAGCTTCATTATTTTTGTTAAAGAGATGGCAATATAAGACTTTATTCGAGATGTGAGCCACATTTCTGTGTATTTCTAAAGAGATATGCGCACAAATTCTGCTCACACTTAATTTATGTAAACAAGTATTTGGCCGTCCTTTGGCCTGTTTCGATACTTGAGACGTCAAGCGTGTTGAATGTTGTCCTGTGACATTTCTTACTTTGCCTTATGCTGTTTTTTTGTTTGTTTGTTTGTTTTTTAAAGATCATATAGAATATTGTTTACAGTGATGACATTTCTATGATGTTCCTATCAGGTCTGAATATACTTCTGTTTGGGATGAACTATCATTACTATTTTTAAATGTGGATAATCAATGTGCCATACATATGTTTATTAGTGCGACTTATGCTCTCTGAGGAGGGTCAATGTATAGCATTATACATTCATTTCACCTTGTGAATTGTGTTTACAGAGTGCACAGAATCTATGTATCCACCTGTGACATTGTACTGTATTCCAAATGAATAAAGATGATACCAAAATACACTGGAAGAAGAAACTTAAAAACAAGTATTCCTTTACAAACTGCACTGCAACATAGCAACATACCAAACAACAAAACTATAATGGTCTACACCGGTTTTGTGGTCTGCACCAAAACATTTAAAACCTTGATTTGTGTCATTTTCCTAGTAATAAACATTAAAAGTAAATACACACAACTTATAAAATAAATAATTATTATTAATATAGCTGCGAGCAGCAGTTATTGGGGTACAAATGCTTTAAGGTTTTTAAGCATGTGTAAAAAGTCAATTCAATTAAATTTCAATTAGCAAGCCTGTAACCATCTTGATTATAAATCAATTTACTAATTTACCAAAGGAAATATATGGTTTTTAAAGCTTTTTAACAGTTATTGAGGTTGAGACAAAAAACCAGGACTAGTTTGCGAACGTTTTTTTTATTTTTTATTAAATAATCTCCAATATTTAATGAATGATTCGATTGACAGCGGCGGTCCTAAAGGCAAAGTTGTTCAGAATGAGGAGTTCTACCATGTGGTATGAATGTCATGGGCGTGTGTGAAAAATCGTGTGATATATAATCCTTAACGCATGTGACCTTACAGAGAGCTGATTTTTTTTTTTCATTTCGTGAGTCAAATAGGCCAAGCAAGTTTCAGGCAGATCGGCCTCCGTTGACCTGGTCTGATAGCTGCTCAAAATTCATTGGCCGCCTCTGGCCACATTTTTCGAGATATGTGAATGTCCTCACAGGCAGTCTTGCCACTTTGGACAAAGACACCACATGCCAATATTCAAGTCAATCAGACTTAAGGTTGCGTAGTTATAGGCTATATAGGCTATAACTTATAGCCATTTAAAAAAAAAAAATCCATGTTATAGCGACACCAAGTGGCCAGTCGCTGCTTCCTTTTTTAGTGCGACCACAGAATGAGCTCTTACACTCTTAAAAGTGGCCCCGCCCACTTTGACAATTTTGGTGGCGCTTAGAGACATTAAATCGAAATTTCAACTTTTTTTGATAAGTTTCCAGAGAATCTTGCTGTGCTGGTTCCATTTTTTTTTATAGTACCCTATTTGCAGGAAAGTGCAATTATAATTTCATTAGGAACTCATATTGTAATCATAACTGCCAGTTACCAGAATTAGATATGCATATGTTTGTTGTAATCCTCTGACATAATCACAATCACATGTTGCCACATATTACTGCAGTGATGATAACTAATCCTGATCCCAATACAAATCTGACATATTCAGTTTCGTTCTTGTGAAAATCCCTTTATCTCTGTGAAGAACCTGCCTGTTTACTGATCACAGGTTATAGATATACGATGCTATCAGTTTCCTAATTCTAGTACACTGTCATACTTTCAATCAAAAGCAAGAGACTCCATATCCCTTCCCTTTATGCTGTTTGATTTTTCTCTCTTTTCCTAGCACAGAGATGAATCAGTTTGAGCCATGGGTAGGCCTATCATTAAAAGAGTAGTTTTGATATTCGGAGAGTTAAGGCCTGGTTAAAGTACACACAGAACTCCATTATGGTGGTGATTCTTCAGAACAGACAGCAAGTAGCAACATGGTAAAAGTGTCTTAGACTATAATGTGAAGTCATTGCAAAACATTTGAATCACAATTGAAAAAAGTAGTAATGTAGATAATTAAATCAGTGAATTTATACAGTTTATATTTTAATAGCATGTATAAAGGATAATATGCATTATGTATTTACAAATAATTATATTTACTGGCTGTCATACAGCAGTCATTATAGCCAGACTGATCTCACGGCAATTCATACGTATTTTATGAGATGGCTAATTCCTACGACCTCACTTGTACAAATTCATACGATTTGTCTAAACCCCAGTGACGGGAAAGTTTAGGGGCAGGGCTAGGGGTCACGAATTCGTACAAGTGAGGTCGTACGAATTAGCAGCCTTGTAAAATACATACGAATTGGTCATGAGACAGGGTTGTTATAGCCTACTAAATATTCGATGGCCCAAATATGCACAACAGAAATGCATAAAGATTTTTCCAAATTCTTCTTTTCTATTCTACGGGAAAATAACAGCAGCATACTGGTTTGAAACAACATAAGGGTGAGTAAATGATGTCCGAATTTTCCTTTAAAGCCAATAAGATCTAATGGGGAAAAAAGTGATTATGGCAAATTAAAAAAAAAAAAAAAAAAATTTTATCACAACTGTCACGTACCACGGCACTTCCGAATTGAAATGTCCACTGAGGGGTGCTAACAGTGAGTTAATTTTCCCTCTAATACAGATGAACGTGATGTTGGCAATATTTTATTACATTGTTTTTTAATGTAAATAGAACTGAATAAATGTAAGGCGGCAGTTCGGAAATGAAGGTCCAGTAGGTGGCGCTAAAGGTTCGATCGAGTTTGTAATGAGCAAGTCATCCAGGTACTTTTCGCCTACTCGAATACTATGAATTCAGACATACTTTTCTGTTTGCATACTGTTTTTCACGCAATATAGAAATATTCAATTTCGGATGCAGCTATAGCCTAGCCTATACGCTATAAACCAGATAAAGTGAGCAAAAGCAAATGTGAATTAAAAATAATAATAAAATAAAATGAACAATACTAAACCAATTATGTTATTTTAGCTTGTTTCGCCTTTGAGCTCATATATTCATTTTAGTAAAGCATTTCACACAACAATTTTATTATTTATTTTTGTTAGTCAATCTATTATTGTATCAAATATTTCAGAGAAACAGCCCTAAACATTACATTAAAACAAAATTAACCGTGGTTGGTCGCTTTAGTGTACATGTTGGTCAAATAATCTCTAAAGAGGCAGTTCATGGCCAGAATAAGCAACAAAGTGGATCCGACTTAATGAATATCTGATGGTAAACTGCAGAGAACAAAAAGACGGCAAAAAAAAGGGAAAAACAGAAGAACAGAATTGAGAGGCAATGACTTTAATCTCAAAGAATACACAAGGTTAACATCAAACAGGTTGTTTACGTAGCTGTGATGCTTCCTCAATTAATATACACAGAAAGGAGCTCGACTGTCTTTAAATAGTGCTTTAGTGCTTCATTGTGGCCGGTGGATCAATCTCATAATAGAGTCCATTGTGATAAACAAGAGACGAATCGAAGCAGAGCACTGATTCAATGTCACACTCGTTCAAAGAGAAAAAATAAACCCCCTCTCTCTCGGTTTCATTCTTCCTCCTGCTCTCTTTCTTTCTTTGGTATTTTCTCATTTTCAAGGGCAAGAACTTTACAAATAACTCCATTCCATTCACAAACTAATTAGAACCGTGAGAAGTGCAGAATTCACAGCCACAATGATTTTTGGGAAACTGATACATTTTTTTTAAGGATTCATTAAAAAAAAAAAAAAAAAAAAAAAAGTCAAATTTATTGACTATTTGTATAGTCATCAAGAGCTTCACTGCAAAAAAAGGTGGTTTGGATTGGTGCTGACACCAAGAACTGGGGCACTACCTTCAGTATGGTCAGAATTTTATTATGTCTATCATTTCAACTATGAAATTCTCAAAAATCAATAGCAATGGAATGACACAACTGTCCAAGTGATAGCCATTGACAGAAGCGACTGATGATGAAATCTTCACAATACTTGTGATATTTCTCTGTTAGACCATGGAAGATGTTGTGGTATTGGAAATATTGCATAAAATATGTCTTTCCATGTGCTAAAGCACATACTAGATAGGTGTATGTTCATTTATACTGAATAAACCTTCGGGACTTCAACCATGAATCTACAATACTGTAAATAAATAACACTGATGGGATTTGATCTCATGGGTGCCTGCTATTATAACTGTAGGCTGTTAAGTGGCAGCGAGGATCCATCTATTTCTGATGCTTTTCTTACATGCAGTTAGATTCCAGATTGGAGACTGGGGCAAACTTGTGTACAAATGATAGCACTCCCTATTAATCCTCAACGGGGTCCCCTTTCTCTTCTCATTTCTCTCCCACAGGCTATAGAAAACACATATTTTCTACTCGGTCACATAAATCAATGTTATCTTGAATGGTTTGGGGGCTAAAGTAATCAAAAGCCCCATGATGCTCATAATCCGTCTTTTTCATACACAATGCCCAGATGCTCCAATTTGAGCTGTGAAACAACAAACCTTATAGACAAATATTTAAAAAATATAAAAATATCAGAATATGTGTGAAATGTCCAGTAAAATACATAAGCTATAAATTGCATAAAGAACATGATAATGCAATATATACCTTTCAAATTCTGGGGTCAGGTTTTTTTTTTTTTTTTTTTTTTATGTTTTTGAATGAAGTCTCTTACAACGCAGCTCACAAAGGCAGCATTTATTTGATCAAAAATACAGTAAAACAGTAACATTGTGAAATATTATTACAATTAAAAACCACCATAGAGTGAAACCTGGTAGGAGAATATGGGGGAAACAGAGCAGATGAAAGCTACTCATAAATCATTTGACTAATTTGTGTCTTTTTAGCTGTCTGATTGTAACATTTCCGTTTTTATTGAGTTTGTTTGTTTTCTCTCAGCGCCAGGTGTTTCTCCAACAAAGCGCCTGAGCTGCCACTTTATTTCTAGAAAATGTCAGAAACAAAAGCATCTCGAGAAATCAAATCAGAGAGCTCAGGAGGAATCTGGAAGACAAAGTACTCTCTCATATGGGGTTTGTTTCCACAAGTACATTTATTCAAAGAATTTCTTTTCCTAGCATACAGGTTTAATCTAGGTATCAAATAAAAGATAAAAGTCAGGAGAGTTTCAGTCCCTGGGTAAAAAAGTTTTTGTCAGAAAATGCCCTGAGTTGGAGGTTTTATAAAAGTTAAGGTCTTCTATATTTATGTCTCAGTCACATAAGGTCACATCATGAAAAATGCATTTTCCTTGATCTTTTGAGATAAAATAGTTTTATATGGTGTTTAAAAAGTCTAAATTTCAGAACTCAAAATTAGACACAGCTTGAAGTAAGCTAACACAATCAGTTCCTTTTTAATCTCTGATCACTGTAATCACTGATCTATCAATAGGAAAAAATGGGTATGTTGCACGGTATACCGGTACAAGGGAAGTATCGCAACACTAAAGCTTCAAAATACTGGCCATGCCATTGTTCGTTTCACGACTATTGCGCTTCTCCAAGCAACACACAGCAGGTGTTTTGTTTCTGAATGAATCCGTGTTTTTGACCGATTCAGGCTAGTCAATGATTCAATAAGCCACTCATAAAAAACAGTGCTTGCGTCTCAATGTGCACACTATCCATCCTAAATGTGACATTAGTTATATTCAATACTACTTAGGGTGAATAGTATGCACATTGGGATGCAGGGAGTAACTTACTTTCTTTCTAAATGAATCAGCCATTTTTAATGAATGATTCAGTCAATCAATCATTAAAACTTTACGCCATCTACTGGCGGTTTTAATTTCCCATTTAAAAGTAGGCCTATTATTTCATTTTATTTTTTTTATATATATATTTCTTTATTCAGAAATGTATATTTAAAATATTAAAGGGTTTGTTCAGCCAAAAATGAAAATACTGTAATTTATTACTCACCCTCATGTCATTCCACACCCGTAAGACCTTCATTCATCTTCAGAACACAAATTAAGATATTTTTGATAAAATCCAATGGCTCAGTGAGGCCTGCATTGACAGCAAGATCATTTCCTATTTCAATACCCAGAAAGCTACTAAAAACATATTTAAAACAGTTCATTTGACTACAGTGGCTCAACCTTAATATTATAAAGTGATGAAAATACTTTTTTTGCACCAAAAAAACAAAAAACAAAATAACAACTTTATTCAACAATATCTAGCGATTTCAAAACACTGCTTCATAAAGCTTCGAAGCTTTACGAATCTTTTGTTTTTGTTTTGGAGCGAGTATCAAACTGCCAAAGTCACGAGAACCATTGAAATTTCGGAACACTTATGACACAACAAAGCCTCATTTACTGAAATCACGTGACTTTGGCCCTCTGAACCACTGATTCGAAACAAAAGATTCATAAAGCTTTGAAACTTCATGAAGCAGTGTTTTGAAATTGCCCATAATTAGATATTGTATTGATCCCCAAAACACTGAATAAAGTCATTTTTTTTGTTTTTTTGGCGCACAAAAAGTATTCTCGTCGCTTTATAATATTAAGGTTGAACCACTGTACTCACATGAACTTTTTCAAATATGTCTTTAGTACCTTTCTGGGCACTGAAAAAGGAAATTAACTTGCTGGCAATGGAGGCTTCACTGAGCTATATCTGATTTAACAAAAATATCTTAATTTGTGTTCTGAAGATGAACGAAGGCCTTACGGGTTTGAAATGACATGACTGTGAGTAAATAATAATATTCATTTTTGGGTGAACTAACCCTTTAATCTCATAACATTATTTATACAGTTTTGTTTTAAATTTTTGTAGTGATAAAGTGTTTTTTTTTTTTATTAAACAGATCATAATCAAAATAAAAAAATGAAATAAAACTAAATTCATTATAATTAAATCTATAAAATGATCCTATGATGGGAATAACTAAAAGTTTTATATGAAGTGCCTAACAAAATCTTTACAGTAGAACCTTTTCTTCTAAGAGTGTTTATTCTCTATTATAGATCAGTGTAACATTAATTTTAATAGTAGCATTTCCCAACACTTTCAATCAGAAAATGTATGAAGAATTGAGGGTTTTGCAAACACTGAGACATTATACCAATATCCAGGTTGTTTGTGTATTTGTTATTCACTTAGTTTGTTCATTCAAAGCTCCTAGGCCAGGGTTTGCAAGAAAAAAAAAAAACAATCAAAAAATAATAACAATTTGAAATGAAATCATTCAAAAGGAAATAAATAAAAAGCTAGCCGACTAAGTGTGAAGAACAGAAATGAGCTTCACACGGGTTTCTGCAGTGCTGATATCTCATGTGGCACAGAGGAACAAATCTGACAAAAGCTTATCGTTTATATTAAGAATTTATTCCATCAATCAATATGAGATGCAGCCACATATATGACAGAAAAGCAAGAAAGACAGAAAAAAAAACTATTTATATATGACATATCTCTAAATCATCTGTGAAATAAAGGTAGCAGGAAGCTTTCGCCTACAAAGGAAGCTGCATGCATTGGAAATGAGCTGCATGTGACATGACACACAAAAAAAAAAAATTCTATAAGACGGAATTCTCAGCTCCACCGTCAATCACATCCTCTGCAAGAAGCCATGTCACATGCAGCGACATGTACAGAAAATCAGAAGAACTAGATCATTTTCCATTCATCCAGAGTTATAGAAAACTTCAAGAGAGAGAGAGAGAACTGTTCCCTCCACTTCAAAAACAGTGGCAGTAAAGAACAAACTCAAGGTCAGGTATTGAGAAGAGGGAATTCTTCAAATCCACTTGGTAGGACCCATGTGCAGAAGCTTGTGGGAAGGAAAAAACCAAGCAGCAAATCCAAGCTCTCGAGAGGAACTCCTGGCAAAGGAAGAAACAGAGACAAAATGAGACCTGTAATGGATGGATTACAGAACGAGGCATAAACAGAAAAGGGAGAAAGACAAAAGCTCAAAGGTATAAGGAAAGGTGAGGCAACACATCAAAGTGCATGATTATAAAGAGCTTCTTCAATTCACTGGAGCTTCTTGACAACACAAACACATATCAGTGACAAGTGGGAGACACAAGATCATACTTTCAATGCAATAGATGTAGACTACTATATACAGTACCTTGCATTACCAGAGCACAAATACCACTTCCTGAAACACATCAAGACAATGTCAAGGTCATACCCAAATCAACAGAAATTAATATGAAATCAAATTTTACACAAGCAAAACGAATGCTGTTATTTCATTGTGACATTATTTTCATGACAATTAAGGACATTCACCTCAAATTTAATCTTCAAATTCTATTTGAAATACTCAAATTACTTATTATTCATTATTATTATTAATAATTTACTATAGTCTATATTAGGATATTTAGTGTATTAATATTAATACTGTTAAAAGGGCCAATCAGAGACTTTCTTATCGGTGACGGCTGTAAAGGACTCTAGGGGGCGATGTAAGCCCCATTAAATAGATGAGTAGGCCACATAATCAAAAACATTTGTTTTAAACATTATTTAAAGTAACTTACATCCTGATTGACTGAAACAATCTTTGTCATAGAATACACTTGTTTTTTCACAATGAGTTGACAGTTTGAACGTTCTTGAGCCCATTCATTTATTTTCACCATCTGAGGTGAATCATCCATTTTTGTTACTTTCAGTACGGCTACAAAGCCGAGACCACCAAATGATATTCAAACGGTCATTAGACGCTTTTAACAATAAATAAAGCACATTACAGTACGTGAGATTATCATTGCCATACATTGTGGTGTTGTTCCAGCCGCAACGTCGAAGAAAAATAGAAACCGTTTCTAAAACTCTGATTGGAAAAGATACCTTTTATGGCGTGTCGCAGCATCGTACTCGGTTCCCTGAGATATGGAACGAGTACTGCTTATGGGGGAAAAGTCTCCCTTTTTCCCCGCTACTGAAGCCTTTTCAATTACGCAGTGTAACTGCACCGTCATTGGTTCACTCATAGACAAGTTGTTGAACCAATGGCGGCGCGGCTCAGCTGCGCGGCCTATGGGAAGAGAGCGCGCTAACATTCCCACCAAAAGGGGCGGGGGAATGTGCTATATAAGCGAGTGTTTCGCCATAGGCCATCAGGCCATATCGACTGAAGCGACGACCTAAGCCGCAGCCTCGTGGCACGGCAAGTAACGCAGTACTCGTTCCATATCTCAGGGAACCGAGGTTACGTTAGTAACCGAGTACGTTCCCTTTCGATATTTCACTCGTACTGCGTATGGGGGAACGAATTCAACTGCGCCGTGCCACGGCTGGGGAATGACAGAACTTGACCGGACGCCATAAGGGGGGACCAAGGACAAGTGAAGGCCGAAGCCGCCGTTACCCTGTTACACTACGAAGGAGAGAGCTCCTGGGTTTGTGCAAAAAGCGGAACACCTTGAGGGCCGCAAACTTACACTGAAGGGACCCGAGCATGTAAGGTCGGAACGTCCAACTGGTAGAATCTGACAAAAGTGGACGGCGAAGACCAGCCGGCCGCTTCACAAATGTCTTTGATTGAGACTCCACTGGACCAGGCCCATGATGAAGCCATGCCTCTAGTGGAATGGGCCCTAACTCCGATGGGGCAAGTAGCGCCCACAGAGGAGTATGAAAGAGCTATAGCGTCAACAATCCATTGTGATAGACGTTGTTTTGAGACCGGGGACCCTTTGGTGCGGCCACCAAAACAAACGAATAGCTGATCAGACTGCCGGAAAGGCTGTGATCGCTCGATGTAGACGCGTAAAGCCCTAACGGGGCATAAAGATTCCAGCTCTGGCTCGTCCGATGAACTGGGAAGCGCAGAGAGTGAAATCACTTGGTCTGAACGGTGTTGAAAGCACTTTGGGAATGTAGCCAACCTTTGGTTTCAGAACGACCATGGAGTCGTTTGGACCGAACTCAAGGCATGCAGGGCTCACCGAGAGTGCCTGCAGATCGCTGACCCGCTTTACTGATGCCAAAGCAAGTAGTAAGGCGGTTTTGAGCATTAAGGGTCTGAGGCCCGCTAGACGCAGTGGCTCAAAAGGAGGACCTTTAAGAGCTCTGAGGACCACGGAGAGGTCCCAGGGGGGAACAGTGAGGGGACGAGGAGGATGCGATCACCTAGAGACCCTCAGGAACTTAATGACCAAATCGTTCTGCCCCACTGATTGTCCAGCGATGGGTAAGTGAAACGCTGCATTATGGCTGCTACGTAGACCTTAAGCATAGAGGGGGCTTGCCCCAACTCCAAACGCTCCTGGAGGAAGGTTAGAATGGAAGAAACATCACATTCTTCCGGGTCTATGTTGCGTGTGGAACACCAGCTAACAAAGACTGAACACTTCTGGGCGTAGAGGTGTCTTGTAGACGGGGCTCTCGCCTGTGAAATGGTATCTAGCACTTCCCTCGGAAGGTCAGGTGGTTACCGTCGAGGATCAACAGATGTAGAGCCCAAAGCTCCTGCTGCGGATGCCAGATTGTTCTGTTCGCCTGAGAGAGGAGGTCCCGTCTCAGGGGGATTGGCCATGGGGCTTTTGTGGAAAGCCAGAACAGCTCAGAGGTCCAAATCTGGCTCCTCCAGAGTGGGGCCACTAACAGAACTCTGTGCTCATCCTCTTTGATTTGCCTGATAACCTGAGGGATCAGGGCGATCGGAGGAAAGGCATAAAGAAGGGTACTGCATATCTGCTCCCAGATTGTTCTTCCTGGGTATATGAGTCGCTCTGAGTGACCGAACCCTTGGGGATGCCCATTCCAGAAGGAAGACGAAAGATCCCCCTGGCGATTTATATAGGAGACCACTGTCATACTGTCCGACTGGACTAAGACGTGGTGATCCGTCAGATAAGCCCGGAAGGCATGGAGGGCCCGTGCCACTGCCAGCATTTCGAGGCAGTTGATATGTAGGTGGCTTTCCTCGTGTGTCCACGAGCCAAAGACTGGACTGCCCTCGCACAGAGCGTCCCAACCCCAGTTGGACGCGTCTGTCGTAAGTACCATTCTTCGTGACACCGCCTGAAAGGGTACTCCAAGTGTGAACCAAGTGGGGTTCATCCAGGGTTTCAGGGCTGCCAGACAGGCCTGATTGACCTTGAGGCGCAGGCGACCGTGACGCCAAGCGTAGGGAGGTACCCGAACCTTCAACCAGTACTGCAGAGGCCATGCGAAGTAGGCCAAGCTGGAGAACTGGGGAGGCGGAAGCCATGAGCCCTAGCAACCTCTGGAACAGCTTCAGAGGAAGGTAGGCTTTGTTCTGGATGGAGGCCGTGAGCTGCTGAATGGCCAGAGCTCGCTCTGGCGAGACTACTGCCGTCATAAGAACAGAGTCGAAAACTGCGCCCAGGAACGAGATACGTTGAGTGGGAAGCAGTGAGCACTTGGCTGGGTTGACCCTGAGACCCAGGCACTGTAAGTGGCTGAGAAGCACGGATCTGTGGTGCTCTAGTTCTGTGTGCGAGCTGGCTAGAATGAGCCAGTTGTCGAGGTAGTTTAAAACGCGTATTCTCATCTGTCTCAGAGGGGAAAGAGCTGCGTTCATGCACTTCGTAAAGTGCGAGGAGCCAGGGAGAGCCCGATTGGTAAGCGACACCTTCGCACGCGAATCTCAAGAATCGCCTGTGATGGGGGGCTATTTGGATGTGAAAGTAAGCGTCCTTCAGATCCAGTGAACAGAACCAGTCCTCGTGGCAAATCTGCGCAAGGATCTGCTTCAGCGTCAGGACTTTTGAGGACTTTCGCTTCATGAGGGAAAGGTTCAGTAACCTGAGGTCCAGAATGGGTCTGAGATCGCCGTCTTTCTTCGGCACCAAGAAGTAGCGGCTGTAGAGGGTCGACTCGCTCTCTGGGAAGGGGACTATTTCTATAGCCCCTTTTCCCAACAGAGTTAAAACCTCGGTTTGGAGAACATGTGCGTTGTCCGCTTGCACCGAAGTCTGAATGACCCCGCCAAACCGTGGAGGTCTTTTGGCAAATTGGAGCGAGTAGCAAAGGGCTTATGACCTTCAGAATCCAGTCTGACACGCCAGGGATGGCTTTCAAAGCCTCGGCCCGGGTGGCGAGAGGGAGAATATCGGATGACGCCCACTTAGAAGGGGGTCGAACACAGCGGTGGGTGGAAGAGGAAATTTGTTAGAGGAAGAGGAAACATGTTAGTTCCACCGAGCACGAGTGAGCATTAAGCTCGCTTTCAGTGAGCGCATACGTCCTCATGAACGTGGCTTGCAGGGGCAGGTCCGGCAAGCGACACGCAGAGAGACTGAATAAATATGCTACATCGACTGATATGCTGAATATATAAAACATAGTTCTCACCTGAGATGGGTGAGTGTCGTTATATTTCTCAAAGAACGCGGTTTGCAGGGCAGAACCGGCAAGCACCGCGCTGAGAAATTCAGCAAAAACTCGGCAGAAAAACACTGTAATAACTGAAATATATATATAACATATGTCTCACCCGACAGGGGGAGAGCGACATGTTACATTTCTGAATGAATGCGGCTTGTGGGGCAGAACCAGCAAGCAATGTTTAGAGAAACTCTACACAAACAGCAGAATCAGCTCCATTAATAGAGTATAAAAACGTGCTTCTCGCCCGAGGGGGAGAACATCACGTCATATTTCTCAGTCGACGCGGCATGCGGGGCGGAACCGGCGAGCGACGCGCATTGAGAAGGAAAAATACACTCATACAGATAGAAAATGTATTATGAGTCTCGCCTAAGTCAGGGGAGAGTAACGTCAAATTCAGCTGAGAGATTCAGATAACTTCTGCACAAATCTGCTGTATAAACTGAGTGAATATAACATGGGTGTCATTCAAGAGGAGGGAGAGCAACATGTTATATTTCATAATAAACGCGGCTTGCGGGCAGAACCGGCAAAAACGCGTAGAGAAGCAGAATATGCTCAATTAAAAGCATATAACATGTTTCTCAAATGACGCGTCCGGAGAGACGGCGTTTGAAGCAAACGCCAGTGAGAAGGTAGAAAAATAAGCTCTGTACTCATCTGACGCAAGACGGCAGGAGATGAGCTGAATGCTCTCAGATGCTGGAGGCGGCACGAGGGCAGCGCGATGAACAGCTGCTAGGGAGCGAAGATTCGTGGAGCGAGGCTCTGCATGTGCCACGACTGTGGCGCGGCATTGAGGCAACGCCGCCACCATGAAAACGGCGATTGTAGCTCTTTTAGAGCGGTTAGAACCGCTAGAAAACGGCGTTAAGCCGCGGGAAATGCTCTTGAAACGGCGCCAGATGGCAGATGTTCTCTGTTGGGAGGGGATGAGGCACGCGGGTGCTGGGCCGACGTGTGCTCGCCCACCTCCATGCGCTGAACCGTTTTGCCCCGCGGTCTTTTCCTGGCAGGTCGCTCTCTGAGAAGAAGGCGGCAAGCGAGCGCAGAGACGTTAAACTCACGCACTCACAGTGCGGGCATGAGCTGCCGGCAAGCATGTCATATGCGTTGCATTGAAAAATGCCGAGGCGCCGTGAAAACGGCGATTGGGAGGCTCTTATAACGGCGAGGGCCGGGCTCGTAGCGGTGAAAACCGCTGGAAAGTACTCTGGGGCGCGGTAAAGTGACCGCGGGAAGATGCTCTCAGGGCGTGCCCGATGGCGGCAGGAGACACGCTGGGTAGCGGCCGGTTCGCGGGAGCGGGAGGCGGCGGCTCGACGACGGTAGTCGGCGAGGGCGCGGGCGCTGCGAGGATCCGGCGAGTCAGCTGGGTCCGCTGCGGGGCCTCTTCGATGGCGGCAGAGCTTCTTCTAAGGCGGCGAGCTTCTTTCCCGGCGAGCAGGCTTCTGCGAGGATCAGCGAAGAGAAGTGTCAGTCGTCGCTGAAGGAGAAAGGACTGATGGCCTATGGCGAAACGCTCGCTTATATAGCACATTCCTCCGCCCCTTTTGGTGGGAATGTTAGCGCGCTCTCTTCCCATAGGCCGCGCAGCTGAGCCGCGCCGCCATTGGTTCAACAACTTGTCTATGAGTGAACCAATGACGGTGCAATTACACTGCGTTATTGAAAAGGCTTCAGTAGCGGGAAAAAAGGGAGACTTGTCCCCCATGCGCAGTACGGGTTAAATATCGAAAGGGGAAGGAATCGCGTCGCGTCTGGTTTGGACATGGTAGGCTGCATCCGAAATCGCATTCTTCCCTATTCCCTAGATTTTACAGTATTCTTAAAAGAGTTGGAATAAAGTACCCGGATTACTTCCATCGAGATTGTGAAGTGTGCATATAATGGAAACTTTACAATCCCATTATGCCACAGGAGAGAATTTATAAATGGCAGTGAAGCAAAGCAACCGACACTGGTTGGTCACCAGATAATGACAACATGGCAAATGTAGTATGTCCGGATTACATTCATAATACACACAATAATACACATTCATCAGGTGTGTCTTTTAAATGTGCAATGTGTAGAATTTGGGAGGATCTATTGAAAGAAATGCAATATAATATACATGACTATGTTTTCAGTGGTGTATAAAGACCTTACATAATGAACCATTTTATTACCTTAGAATGAGACATTTCTATCTCATACACCGCGAATTCCCCCTCCATGTCAAGTCGCCATCATGTGCCGTCATGTTTCTACAGTAGCCCTAAACGGACAAACACTCAACAGATTGCGTTTCATCACTATGTTGTTGTTCCTCTGAATCGTCCATGTTTTTAGAGGCAGCTTGCATAGTCACTACATTGAATATGCACAAAGAAGAAGTACTGTTGTACTAGTAGTTGTCTGGTTTATTAGAAGCAGAGACTGTTCTTTGTTAGAAGAAACCTCATTGCTTGACTGGCTAAAGGCAGGTGCACACTGCGATTTTGGCCACGATTTGATTATCTGAGACAAATTTTGAGAATCCTGAAAGATTCCTATAATCCTAAGCAAAAATCTGTAGTCTTTGATCGCCAGTTTTGACATTTGCCGATTAATGACCGTTGCGATCAAATTTGACTTCCAACGAAATTCTGGCAGTGTTTTTCATGATAAGCTGTGATCAAAATTAACACTAGAGATTTCTTTGTTAGCCACCATTTTAGTCCCGTGTGTAATGCAGCTCACTGTCACCGGATGTGTGTGGGTTGATGATGTAAAACTCCGGACAAGTTTTCAAAAGCACGTCTTGACTCTCGTACAGTCTGACATAGGACGGCTGAAATCGCACAGTGTGACATGAAGATCATATTCGTACAGTCTGACAAGCAACAATCATAAAGGACTATTATAAATTGCACAGTGTGCACCCAGCTTAACATACTCTCTGCCGTCTCAGACGATGACATCTTTGACTTGTGTCGGCCAGACGGACACCGTAGCTTCTCTATTTTGCTTTGAAAGGGAGGGGTGAGCTGCCGTTGGTTCGCAACCTCACCGCTAGATGCCGCTAAAATTTACACACTGCACCTTTAAGCAATATGTGTCATATAGCCTATGCAAAGAGAGGGATGGGAGATGTTAAACTAGGGTTCTCATGCCAAATAAATAGGTAAGTGCTTTTTTGTGGGTTTTCTCAATTAGCTATTGCTTATAGTGAGTTTATTGAAGTAAATACTTGACTAGCTTGAGTATTTGGTGTCATGTTTTTGTTGGTAGGAATCTTTGAAGTGTCATAGTGTGTACAGTAGTCAAACAGCACTGTACAGTTGATGGAATTGTCATGTTCTGTTAGGGCAGTGCTTCGTTTTGGTGTGTTTTTCGGTCTTAAATCTTCTATACAGTTAGTTTGTGTGAAATGTAATCTGAACATACTTTGGTTTGTTTGTTAGGAGTTTTGGGGATAAGTGCTACTGTTTAAAAGGAATGGGTATACATACCGTATCATATATTACTTTTTGACAATGATATCTGGTCTGTATTGGAATGCCTGTTATACACAAAATTCTGCACATTCTCTACTCCTTGCATTTTTATCTTTTCAATTTCCTAATGCTTTCAGTACTTTCAATAAGCGTATACTTTCAGCTCTCTTTAACACATTTTACAATATTTAAATTCTGCAAATTTTCCCAAATTAATGCAGAAAATGAGAATATAAAAGGTCTGCAGATTCCATTTGGACCTGGAGGCCTATACTTGGAATGCAAAAAAAAAAATGTAATTAAATATACTTGCATTGAATAAAAATGCACATTTATTAGCTTAATCAGCAAACTGGCAAAAGTGAGCCTTCTGGATACTGCTTACTATTATGTATTTTTTTCGCTGTGCAGGATTGGATCTACTAACAAGAACTAACTACTGTAGAATAGCTCATAGTATCTTTAAAAATGTAATAAAAAAGAACTGACTTAAAACATAAAATTGATTTCACCATTGAATCTTACACTTCTCTGGAATACACTGGATTTAGAAATCTAGAAAATTGTAGTACCATCTGGGATGGGATTATTCAATAGCATATGTTCATCAAAGAACTAATAGGCCTCGGAGGGAATAATTAGAGATTCTGTACATATACAGGTAAATGCTGTATGCATAAGAGTAAATTTCAAAGGAAAGAGTCAACTAGAATTCAAGAGCACATATCATTTTTCATCAGGATTCCCGACATGGTGCTATAAAGACACTTCAACATCTTTGGTTGTGCATTTCCCTTCATATGGAGGCTCCTGTTGCCTATAAATCATGAGAGGTGAATCTAAATGTAAAGCCCTTCATGAATAATTTTACCATCTCTTGGATACTCTGTTAGCAGTCCCCATTGCTCGACTTTAGTTTTGTTCTGCCACAGTACTCCTGTCGACAAGAACCTGAGCTGTTCTTATCTGCAAATTTTCAGAATCTGATGCTCAGGACTCAACAGGCTCTCTGTACGGGTCTGTAAATGGTTATTTGCTCTAGTCCGCCATTGAGCTAACATGTGTGGAGAAGACCGTCTAGGGGTTAACACCTGATCCCACATGAGCTTTGCAGTAGGATACGGCTCTTTTATTTTAGTGTACTGCTGTGTGAGGAGCATGAAGACATCTGAGACTTGCAGTTCCTCAGTTCTGTGTCGGTGGAAAAACATGTCGTATTTTATCCTTGCAAACTGCTTGTAGGTTACTGATAAATCGTGTTCTGTTTTAGTTTTTCACATTGTGACTCTACACTGGTTTGCTTTGTTAAAGGTGATATTTTTAAGTCCCTTATAATTTCTGTCAAGTATTCTTGCACCAAAAAGTATGGCAATTTAATGTTATGTCACTGACTACTATTTGCAGCAACAAAACAAATAGAAGTCATTTGTTTTCAATGAGAGTTGGTGATTTGAGCAACAGTGAAAATTATATTGGCCTAACAGTCATTGAGCAGATGAGTTTGATTTATGTGGAAAAGTAGCAAATGCCCCTTTAATATATAAAAAGACAGCTTTTGCTTATCTGGCTTTAAAACATTGATGATTGGTTATGATTATATGATTGATTGGATGCATGAGATATTGGTTCTATATTGGTTACTGGGCCATTACTGGAGATTTTCTTTTAATTTTATCAGTATCAGTGGATATTGCATGCAATGTAATTATGCATATTTATTTATATATTTTACATTTAGATTACAGCACAACTGTTTTCAACATTGAAAAAAAAAAATGTTTCATGAGATCATGTGACACTGAAGCTGGTGAAAATCAGCGTTGCCATCACAGGAATATATTACATTTGAAAATATATTAAAATAGAAAATAGTATTTTAAATTGTAATAATAATTCATCAAATACTATAAAATAAAAAGGTAACACTTAACAATGAGCAATATATTTGTTACAGTATTTATTAATCTTTGTAAATGTTAGTTAATAAAAATACAGTCTTATATTGTTTGTTCATGTTAGTTCACAGTGCATTAACTGATGTTAACAAAAACAACTTTTGATTTTAATAATGTAAATGTTGAAATTCTCATTAACTAAGATGAATTATTGTTCATTCTTAGTTAATGGTAACTAAAGTGGTTAACTAATGTTAACTAATTAAACCTTATTGTAAAGTGTTACCAATAAAATATTCATAAAATATTCAGTGCATCTATAGAAATGAGTAACAACATCACCACCAAGTGCTGAATACTAAATAGGTGTTGTTAAAGTCACAGTACACTCTAAAAAATAATGTGTTGGCTCAACAACAACAAAAAAAATAAATAAACACAACAGTTTGCATCATTTTTTTTTTTTTTTTAGTTATGACAACTTTGAGTGAATTTACATTCAATCAACAAGCTACATTGAGTTAGAGGAACTTAATAATTTGTTGCATAAACACATTTTTTTAAGTTGATTACTCAAAAATTAGAGAGAATCATTCAAGCTACAAGGAGATCTGCGTACTGTAAGTGTTTTGTGTTGTTTCTAGTTTGATTTTAGCTCTGTGTAGTTGCTAGGAAGCGTGTTTACTGTGTGGTCGCGTTGCAAATCGCGTTTGTTCTCGTTTCACTCTGAGTCAGCAAGGCGTGGCCTGCTGAACTAATTAGTACGGTTGGTATAACTGTGTAAGTGTACCGCGGCAGCGGACGCGGCAGCCCTCTTGTGAAGCCCTCCTCGTGTGAAGACCGAAGAGTGTAAAGACGATCGACTCTACCTGTGCGACTCCACCGAGCAACGACACCGACAAGGCACTTGAGTATTGCACTTCTTTTTCCTTTCCTCTTTATACGGTGTGTTCTTGTCTATCTGTCTTTTGTCCTGTCTTCGCTATGTGCTTTCAAATTCCCACTATTACTAACACTCGTAAATTGCGTGCTACACATTGGAGGCAGTGTAACCATAACAACTTGCGTAGTTTACCCATGTCATCTACTACATCATTTTCTATTTCTATTGGCCTCTGGAATTGTCAGTCTGCTGTAAACAAAGCAGACTTCATTAATGCTATTGTTACTTATTCAGATCTCCATCTCTTGGCTCTGACTGAGACATGGATCAAACCAGAGGACACTGCTACACCAGCAGCCCTCTCCTCCAATTTCACTTTCTCTCACACCTCACGCTAGATTGGGAGGGGTGGTGGTACTGGTTTGCTTATGTCCAGTGAATGGAAGTTCAATGCTTTACCATCTATCTGTGGCAATGGCTCATTTGAATCACATGCAATTACCATCACCTACCCTGCTAAAATCCATGTTGTAGTTGTTTATCGTCCCCCAGGTCAGCTAGGTAACTTCTTGGATGAGTTAGATGTGTTACTCTCATCCTTCCCTGAGGATGGAACTCCATGCTAGTACTTGGTGATTTCAACATCCATCTAGACAAACCTCAGGCTGCTGACTTCCACACTCTACTTGCTTCATTCGATCTCAAGCGAGTGGCCACTTCAGCTACCCACAAATCAGGTAACCAATTGGACCTCATCTACACATGCTGTGGCTCCTCCGACAATGCAATGGTTACTCCACTACAAACCTCAGACCACTTTCTCATCACTTTTAATCTCAACCTGTCCCCTAACTCAACACACACTCCATCACATGTTACTTTTCGGCGAAACCTATGCTCTCTCTCACCATTTCAACTATCCTCTTTGGTCTCATCCACACTTCCTCCCCCTAACCAGTTCTCATCACTGGACACTAACAATGCTACTGACACTCTTTGCACTACTGTAACATCTTGCTTAGATGACTTCTGCCCGCTTTTAACCAGACCAGCCCGCGCCACCCCCTCTGCCCCCTGGCTCTCCGATGCTCTCCGTGAGCATCGGTCGAGACTCAGGGCTGCAGAGAGGAAGTGGCGCAAATCTAAAGATCCTACTGACCTTAGCTTATATCAGTCAGTCCTTTCTTCTTTCTCTACTGATGTCTCCAATGCTAAAACCACATACTATCACACTAAAATTAACAATTTGACTGATTCCCGCACACTTTTCAAAACCTTTTCTTCTCTTCTTTGCCCTCCTCCCCTCCCTCCCACATCAGCTCTTACAGCTGATGACTTTGCCACATTCTTCACACACAAAATAACAACCATCAGCGGCCAATTCTCCACACCACACACGGACAATAACATCTTAACGGAAAACGCACAAACTCTCTCCTCCTTCTCCATGCTATCTGAGGCAGATGTTTCCAAACTCATCCTCTCCAATCACCCTACTACCTGTCCGCTAGACCCTATCCCCACTCATCTTCTTCAGTCCATCTCCTCCTCAATTCTACCTGCACTCACTCACATTATCAATTCTTCCCTTCACACTGGAACATTTCCCACAGCTTTTAAGCAGGCTAGGATTACCCCACTGCTTAAAAAACCCACTCTGAATCCAGCACTTTTAGAAAACTACAGACCAGTATCCCTCCTTCCTTTCATTGCGAAGACACTGGAGAGAGTCGTTTTTCAACCAACTGTCTACTTATCTCACACAGAACAACCTCCTTGATGACCACCAGTCTGGTTTCAAGAATGGCCAGAATGGTTTCTGAGACTGCCCTGCTCTCAGTCACTGAAGCACTGAGACTGGCACGAGCAACTTCAAAATCATCAGTACTCATCTTGCTGGATCTGTCTGCTGCTTTCGACACCGTTAACCACCAGATCCTCCTGTCAACACTCAAGTCGAAGGGCATCTCGGGAACTGCACTCCAGTGGTTCAAGTCTTACCTCTCAGGGTATCTTGGAGAGGTGAGGTGTCCAAGTCACATCATCTTGCTACTGGGGTGCCTCAGGACTCTGTGCTTGGACCACTTCTCTTCTCCATCTACATGTCATCACTAGGATCTGTCATTCAAGATCATGGTTTCTCCTATCACTGTTATGCTGATGACACACAACTCTACCTCTCATTCCAACCAGATGATCCGACAGTTGCTGGTTGTATTGCAGGCTGCCTGACAGTCATTTCTGCCTGGATGAAGGACCACCACCTTCAACTCAACCTTGCAAAAACGGAACTACTGGTGGTCGGTGCCAACCCAACACTTCATCATAACCTTTCAATTCAACTTGGGTCGTCAACCATTACTCCTTCCAGGACAGCCAGGAACCTTGGAGTGGTGATAGATGATTGTTTAAGCTTCACAGATCGCGTTGCTACAACGGCCCGGTCCTGCAGATTGGCCTTGTACAACATCAGGAAGATTAGACCCTTCCTATTGGAGCATTCCACACAAATTCTCGTCCAAGCTCTTGTTCTATCCAGACTGGACTATTGTAATGCTCTCCTGGCAGGCCTTCCAGCACTGTCAAACCTCTTCAACTGATCCAGAATGCTGCAGCAAGACTGGTCTTCAACGAGCCAAAGAGAACGCACGTCACTCCTCTCTTCATCAGTCTGCATTGGCTGTCAGTAGCTGCTCGCATCCAATTCAAGGCTCTGATGTTTGCCTACAGAACGACCGCTGGCTCTGCACCGCCATACCTTAACTCTCTACTTCAGACTTATGCGCCCTCCAGAAACTTGCGTTCTGCAAGTGAACAATGGCTTGTGGTGCCATCACAAAGGGGCACAAAATCACTCTCACGAACCTTCTCCGGGTCTGTTCCTGGCTGGTGGAATGACCTGCCACGCTCTATCCGAGCAGCTGAATCTTTAGCCACTTTCAAAAAAATGCTAAAGACGTATCTTTTTCGTCAGCACTTGACCCAGTAATAGTAGCACTTACCTCAATTTCTATTTTCATTCCATCTATTTGTGTTTAAAAAAAAAAAAAAAATCCTTGCTACGAGCACTTTACTGTCATAACTGTGTCTTCACACAGCACTTACATACTGTTGTTCTCCTGTTGACTTGATTGATTCTACTGTTCTCATTTGTAAGTCGCTTTGGATAAAAGCATCTGCTAAATGACTAAATGTAAATGTCAAATGTAAATTTTGAAAAAATTAAGTCACTTCAACTACCAGAGTTGTAGCCTTGGAACCAATTAATCTGATCTATACAGCTATCATAGCACATACTAGTATTAACACATTTAACATGTTTATTTAAGGAACAAGTATGATATTACTTGTCACTGGCATTAGCGCAGTCATTGCTTATAGAGTCAATAGTGTTTAACTTCATACTCTTCAGCACAATGGTAACCACAAAAACTTCAACATTACTAATTTCTGAAGTCATCAAGACAATTTCATTAAGTTACTACAACCTAACTTTTACAAAAAGCCAATTAACACAGAAATTTGAGTTTAAATTACAGACAATATTAAGTTGATGTAATGATTAACATTATTATGTCAATAGAACTATTACAACAATAAGTTAGAATTTTAACTTGCATTTATTTAAGTTGTGGTAACAGGTCCCCTGAATTACTTTTTAGATCGTATGTCTGAATGACCCCTTTTTGTAGTTTAATTGTAGTTTAAATTGTAGTTTAATTTCCATAGTTTGGGTGGGACTTTTTTTTTATTTTAGCAATGAGCATACTCTTTTTTAAGATGCATGCGTTTAGATCAGGAAAAATGAGAGGGTTCCCCTAATAAACAACACTTTTGTCACAGACATGCCAAGCTCCAGCACTCACCAATCACAGCACGCACCTTCCCCTGAGTACTAATCACTGACACCTGCACCTCATCAAGCACGATCATCACCAGCACTTCAAAAGACACTCACACACACAGCCACATTGTCTGGTCTCGTTCGCATTAAGGATCTTACCTCCATGCTTACCTCAAGGACTCCTATCGATACTTACCTGTCTGCTGTGTCTCCGAACTCCCTCCTGTGCTCTAGTACTGTGTGTGAGTGTCATCCGTCTGCATTGTCTCCAGCCTGCTACCTCCGTCTACCTGCAAGTAACAAAGGACAGTACTATATTCCATTCAGTCTCCATCCACCTTTACAACCACTGTTTGCTCATCTGTGTTCACTGTTACCTCTGCTTGTGACCAAAACAGCGGGACCAAAACAGCGGGACACAAGCATGAGCCACTCCGACCCATTCCAGGATCTGGTGGATGCCTTTCGCCGCACTTTCCACGTGCAACCACCACCGCCAACGCCAGCACCAGCCATCACTTCCGCATCCACCGCCACTGCTTCTTCACCGCCAGTTTACGCCAGTCCCATGGCCAAACCGGCGCCCTACTCTGGTTCAGCGGAGGATTGCAACGGATTCCTCCTGCAATGCTCCCTGACCCTGGAGATGCAACCGTACTTGTTCCCAATGGATTACTCCAAGGTAGCGTTTTTAATTTCACAACTTTCAGGAAGAGCTCTCCAGTGGGACGATTCCATTTGGTCCCAAAATAAGTGACTCAGATGTATTCCGGCTTCGTCGAACACTTCCAGGAAGTGTTTAGAAAACCTTCATGGGACTCTTCCATTGGTGAGAAACTCTGTCATTTGAAGCAAGGAAAAATGTCTGTTAACGAATATGCTCTTCAATTCAGAACCCTCGCTGCTAGAAGTGGATGGAATGAACAAGCGCTACTAACATCATATCGCCAGGGACTGGATCCTCGAGTGCGGTTGCATCTCGCTGCATACGAGGATACCATCGGCCTTGAACGATTCATCCAGCTGTCTATCCGTTTCGCCACTCATATGCAGTTGTGTCTCGAAGAGCACCAGGGTCAGTCGCAGCTCAACACCTTCCTCTGCCGACCAGATTCCGTCAGCACCCCAGAACCAGCCAACGAACCCATGCAAGTGGATTCAACATGGCTAACTCCCGCTGAACGGCAGAGAAGGCTGACCCAGAACCTTTGTTTATATTGCAGATCCCCGGGGCATGTACTCTCCTCATGCCCAACACGTCCTCCACGTCCTGTGGTGAGTGCCATCATCTCAAATCTCCAGACGCATAAACCACTCACCACCACTGTAACACTTACTGCTGCTGATGTTTCCATTCCAGTATCCGCCTTCCTTGATTCTGGGTCAGCGGGAAACTTCATCTCTGGCGCCCTCTGCCGTCAGCTTGGTCTCAAGACCAAGAACACACCGTCAACCTACCAGATCCACTCAATAACCGGAAAGCCTGTGAGTAGAAGACATGTCAGCTGGGTTACTGAACCTCTACAACTTCAAGTCGGAGTACTGCATGTTGAAGACATCCATATGCTGGTTCTGGAAAGTTCCACCGCTGACGTGATACTAGGGTGTCCGTGGTTGGAGCAGCACAACCCCATCCTCTCTTGGAAGACGGGAGAAGTCCTGAAGTGGGGCGACACCTGTTTTCCCAAATGTTTCTCTATTCTGCCAGTTCCCAAATCTCCAAGCTCCAGTTCTCTTCCAATCTGTGCCACTTCCATCGAGAGTCCCCTCAAGAAACGTTCTGTGGACATCCCTTCATGCTACACCCCCTTCAGCGACGTTTTCTGCCCCAAGAGAGCCTCTAAGCTGCTTCCACACTGGCCATGGGATTGTGCTATCGACCTGCTTCCGGGTGCGTCAGTATAGATTACCAGGCTCTCAACTCTATCACCGTCAAGTTCAGGTACCACCTTCCTCTCGTCCCAGTGGCCCTGGAACATCTCCGTGGTGCCACTGTGCACCAAGTTGGACCTCCGTAGCTCATACAACGTCATCCAGATATGCGAGGGGGACGAGTGGAAGACCGCCTTCGTCACGCCCACCGGCCACTACGAAAACCTTGTGATGCCGTATGGCCTGGTCAACGCCCCCTCAGTATTCCAGGACTTCATCCATGAGGTGCTCCAGGAGTTCCTCCACAAGTTTGTGCTGGTCTACATTGACGACATCATGATCTACTCCCGGAGCATGGCCGACCATCGCCGCCACGTTGAGGAGTTCCTGCAATGCCTGAGAGAATTCCAGCTCTTCCTCAAAGCCGAGAAATGTTCCTTCCACCAATCCTCAGTGCAGTTCCTTGGATATAACATCGACCACAGTGGCATCCGGATGGACGAGGGGAAGGTGGAAGCCATCAAGGACTGGCCTACACCCTCGACAGTGAAGGAAGTCCGATTCCTCAGCTTCGCCAATTTTTATAGACGTTTCATCCAGAACTACAGCTCTATCACCAGCCCGCTCACAAGCCTCCTCCGCAATAAACCCAAGTCTCTGTCCTGGACCCCAGCTGCCACAGAATCCTTCAACACACTCAAGGATGCCTTTACTACCACTCCTCTCCTGGTTCACCCTGACACTGACAAGCCCTTCGTCGTGGAAGTGGACGCCTCCACTACAGAAGTAGGAGCGGTACTTTCACAGCAGCAGGGGGATCTGAGCCGGCTCTATCCATGTGCCTTCTTCTCCCGCAAGCTCAACCCGGCAGAAGTTAACTATGACATCGGCAACCGAGAACTTCTAGCAGTCAAGCTGGCCCTCGAGGAGTGGGGGCATTGGCTAGAGGGAGCCAGACACCCATTCCTGGTACTTACTGACCATAACCTGGAGTACCTCCGAGCTGCTAAAAGACTCAACCCCAGACAGGCCTGCTGGGCTTTGTTTTTCACATGCTTTAACCTCACCATCTCTTACCGACCTGGCTCCAGAAATATCAAAGCAGATGCTCTATCAAGAATCCATGATCCTGAAGAAAACTCAGAAGAACCTGAATCCATTCTCCCTGAACAGATGATCATCAGTCCCATCACCTGGTCCACCGAGACTCCTCCCTCTTCCAATGCCTCCACCAACACTCCGCCGGGTTGCCCACCGGGCTTGCATTCCACTTATTCAGTCTGCCCACTCTTCACTAGGCACTGGCCACCCGGGGGTCAATGAAACCCTCTCGCTGCTGAAGGAGAGCTTCTGGTGGCCCAACATGGCTGCCGATGTCAGAAGGTACGTGCAGGGATGTAAGGAATGCGCCATCTCGAAGAGCCCACGCCATCTACCATCTGGCAAGCTTCTTCCTCTGCCCATTCCCAACCGACCCTGGTCACACCTAGGAGTGGATTTTGTCACTGACCTCCCAGCCTCCAATGGATGTACCTGCATACTAGTAGTGGTAGACAGATTCTCTAAATCCTGACGTCTCATCCCTCTGAAAGGACTTCCCACTGCAATGGAAACTGCTGAGATAATTTTTAACCATGTATTCAGATACTACGGTATCCCTGAAGACATCGTGTTCGATAGAGGACCTCAGTTCATCTCCCGGGTATGGAAGGCATTCTTCTCGCTCCTAGGTGTGACCGTCAGCCTCTCATCCGGATACCATCCGCAGTCGAACGGGCAGACGGAACGGAAGATCCAAGAGATTGGTCGCTTCCTCCGTACCTTCTGCCATGGCCATCAGAACTCTTGGAACCAGTACCTGGGTTGGGCCGAGTATGCGCAAAACTCCCTTCACCAACCGACCACCGGACTTAAACCCTTCCAGTGCGTACTCGGCTACCAACCCCCATTGTTCCCCTGGACCGGGGAGCCATCGGACGTACATCAGTGGACTACTGATTCCGAGAGAGCAAGAGGGTCTGGGACTCAGCTCATCAGCAACTGCAACGTGCTCTCCGTAGGCGCAGGATAACAGCTGGCCTTTGTCGTTCCGAAGCCCCAGCATACCAACCCGGACAGAAGGTCTGGCTGTCCACCAGGGACATCTGCAAGCGCCTACCATGCCGTAAGCTGAGTCCCAGGTTCATTGGCCCATTTACCATTGTTGAGCAGGTCAACCCGGACACCAACAAACTACAGTTACCACCTGAGTACCGCATTCACCCCACATTCCATGTGTCACTGTTAAAGCCTCACCACCCTTCTGTTTCCCCTTCCAACAGAGCCTGGTGCGACCGAAGCCGAGCCCCCTTCCATTAATACTGGACGACGGAGCTGCATACGAAGTGCGAGAGATCTTGGACTCCCGGCGCCGTAGTTGCCAGCTCTAGTATCTTGTGAACTGGAAGGGTTATGGCCCTGAGTAACGTTCCTGTGTTCCATGTAATGATATTCTAGATCCCAACCTGCTAGACACTTTCCACACTGCTCATCCCAACAGACCTGCCCCTCGTGGAAGAGTACTGTCACAGACATGCCAGGCTCCAGCACTCACCAATCACAACGCGCACCTTCCCCTGAGTACTAACCACCGCCACCTGCACTTTATCAGCACGATCATCACCAGCACTTCAAAAGACACTCACACACACAGCCACATTGTCCGGTCTCGTTCGCATTAAGGATCTTACCTCCATGCTTACCTCAAGGACTCCTAGCGATACTTACCTGTCTCATGTGTCTCCGAACTCCCTCCTGTGCTCTAGTACTGTGTGTGAGTGTCATCCGTCTGCATTGTCTCCAGCCTGCTACCTCCATGTACCTGCAAGTAGCAAAGGTAAAAACAGTACTATATTCCATTCAGTCTCCATCCACCTTTACAACCACTGTTTGCTCACCTGTGTTCACTGTTACCTCTGCTTGTGTCCAATAAACACCATCTTCTGTTATCTTCCATCTCCGACTGGTACATATTGTAACAACTTGTGTTTAATTAGAGAATTGGTAAAACACTGCTATATTGTCAGTGTTTTGATTAGCACTGAACTCTTTGTCCATTCACTGCAGGTACCGAATAAATGGTGTCAGTTGAAAAGCTGGTGTCTGACATCTCCATAATTAGATTTCAGTAAACGCATGAATTGAGCTAGAATTAATAACAATGCATTGTTTATATCATTATTGCGGTCTCTCACTACTAGAAATCTCAATTAGTTCCAAATCATAATGTTGTACAAACACACTGTCATCCTATGTTAAATGTTTCTATGGTATATCAGTGATGGATTGGAGTTTTATCTCTATTATGGCAGCTCAATTAACTGGGGTCCTGACACCTTGAATTGTGTCCCTTTTTCCAATGCTGACCTTTTTCCCCCTTGCCAAACCCACTTCACTGGTTTTTAATTGTAGGAATAAGATGACAAGGGACATTGTGACTTTTGTCTGTGAAAAAGCAGCAATCAGCACCTCATCACAAGAATGCAGGAAAATTATGAAGAAATTATAATTTGCAGTTGAAGTCTTGAGCAAAGTTCACCTGATTTGAATGTAGATAACGTGTGTATGATTTGTGAAGGAGATGGCAAGATGAAGATTAATATTTGATAATGCACATTAGTTCAATTATGTCTTCTTTTACTAGCTAGCTCTCTCTCATTTGGGTTTCTGGTTACAGAGCAAGCATGTGCAATGAAGGAGAAATGTTCCCCTATGGTAAAGGAATAGTTTATCCAAAAATGAAAGTTCTGTCATTGAATCACCCTCATGTCTTTTCGAACCTGTGACCAAAATGCCACAAAATTTTGTTAGTCCATATCACGTTTTTGAAGTAATACGATAGTTTTGAATGAGGAACAGACAGAAATATAAAGTATTTATTGGTCATACTTTAGTTTAGGGTCCAGAACTAACTATTAACTACAACTTTTGCCTCAATAAACTCATAATTACTGCTTATTAATAGTTAGTAAGGTAGTTGTTAAGTTTAGTTATTGGATTAAGGGATGTAGAATATGGTCATGCAGAATAAGGCATTAATATGTGCTTTATAAGAACTAATAAACCAGTATCCTAGTATGCATTGCATTCTAATAAGCAACTTGTTAATACTGAGAACTGGACCCTAAACTAAAATGTTACCTATTTGTTCACTAATAAATTCACCCCTCCAGTGAGCTGTTAACACATATGCGTTGTAACTGATCAATGAGTTGGAATGGAGAACCAGATCAGTCAGATTTGTGAACCAGACCAAACTGTTCAGTGAAAAGAACCAAAATTTAAATTCTAATACACTCTAAAAAATGCTGGATTAAAAACAACCCCAGTTGGGTTGAAAATGGACAAACCCAGCGGTTGGGTTAAATGTTTGCCTAACCTGCTGGGTAGTTTTATTTAACCCTTATGCGGTCTTCCACAGACCCCAAGCAACAAAATGCAAAAAATACCTGTTTTTTTTTTAAAAAATAAATGTAATTTTACTCTGTTTATTAATGTTTTTACTCCATGTTTGTACAGTTTTTGGAGGATTTATCATATTTTTTTAAATTTATATAAATAAATTAAAAAATATATTTTTTTTAAATGGGTTTTTATACAAAAACAGCTTTTTATGTAAAATTCACTTTATAAAAGACCCACATTTCTAAATTTCATTCATGGGGATAACATGGATAATTTGACATGGTTTAGTGTAAGATTTTTGCCCATCTTTTGGAAAATGCAGTTTTAAAAGTAAAAAAAAACTATCATTTTTACCAGTAGATGGCTGCAGAGCTCCACTATATGCTATGTGCTATTTGAATGACTGAAAGACATCTTTTCATAAGTTTTTTTTTCAGTTGGATTCATATCTAAATATTATGAAATCACAATTATAACAATAAAGGGTACTTTTTGTCAAAGTTTAGTATTTTTTGTAATGAAAAAAAAAAAGTTTTTCAATATTGTTACATTATGATAACACTCCACTGTGAAAATGGACAAAATTCATCCTCAAAATCAACATTTTGGAATTTTTTTTTTTTTTTTTTTCAGTACAAAAAAAGCTAAACTTTGACAAAAAGTAATTTTTATTGTTATAATTGTGATTTCATAACATTTAGATATGAATCCAACAACAACAACAAAAAAAAACTTATGAAAAGATGTCTTTCAGTTAGTCAAATAACATAGCAAATAGTGGAGCTCTGCAGCCATCTACTGGTAAAAGTGATTTTTTTTTTTTTACTTTTAAAACTGCATTTTCCAAAAGATGGGAAAAAATCTTACACTAAACCATGTCAAATTATCCATGTTATCCCCATGAATGAAAGTTAGAAATGTGGGTCTTTTATAAAGTGAATTTTACATAAAAAGCTGTTTTTGTAAAAATATTTATTTATTTATTTATTTATTTATATAAATTTAAAAGATACGAGAAATCCTCCAAAAACTGCACAAATATGAAATAAAAACATTAATAAACAGTAAAATTACATTTGTTTTTTAAAAAGCAGTTATTTTATAACAAAATTACATTTTATTGCCTGGGGTCTGTGGAGACCCGGAAGACCCTGAGTGTACTTTTTTTTCTACACTAACATAAAAACAAGCTATCACTCCAATTTTTTTTTTCTTTGTAGATCTAGAAAGTGTTAACAATGGTACAAAGTTTCATGTCATTTGGACAAAAAGAATATTTTTTTTTATTTGAGCAAACGTCGTTCGGGGTCTAAAAAGACACCAAAGACCCAACTATTGTTCAAAAATTGCTATATGGCTGGCTTAAAATGAACCCAAAATAGTTGGGAAATTAAAAACCAGATGCAATTAGAGGCAACAATAATAGACAAAAGGTGAATGTTTATTAATAATCTTTAATATTTTATTAATATAAATTTAATAGTTTAATATTTTATTAATATAAATGTATTAATAAACAATTTAATAATGTTTATTGTTTAATAATTATTCATTGAACATTAATAAATGTTAATTTCCAACATACTTTGGGTTAATTTTAACTAAGCAATACAGTAATTTTTAAGTTGAGTTAAATAAAACTACCCAGCAGGTTGGGCAAACATTTAACCCTACCGCTGGGTTAAAACAACCCAATTGCTGGGTTTGTCCATTTTCAACCCAACTTGGGTTGTTTTAAACCCAGCATTTTTTAGAGTGTAAACTCAGTGATCCAGCTCTCAAGTTTACAGCTCACTGGAGGGGATGAATATCCATGAATAACAAATTTTGGTCTGTTTCTTTCACAAAGCTTTTGTATGACTTTCAGAGGACTTTAAATATAATGCACAAATGGCACACTCAAAATACGTAGGCCTGTATTTAAGATTTATGTATTTAAATTGCAAATCTAAATTAAGATAGAGTTTTAACAAACTAATAAATGTAAAATTATGCATAGTTGTCAGTCATACATAAATTAAACAAGTTTTATGCAGTGTTGCCAACTGCTTTCAATTAAAAGTAGCTAAAACTGGTAGCTAAATGTCACTAGATACCATCATAATGGCAAATTCATTGATCTATATAAATATGAATATAGATCAGTCGGCAAAATAAGAATCTAGGTAAGGTTTGTCGAAGAAGTTGCTAGATTTGTCCCTAAATTTTTGGAAAAAGTCTTAAAAGGGGTGGGGAAAGTCACTAAATCCAGTGACAAAATTGCTAACTTGGCAACACTGGTTTTATGCAGTAGCATTAATAAACCAAATGTGTTTTAAAAATAACCATATTTACTCAAAATATTTCAAAATAACCATATTTATACACACTGTAAACCCAAATAAGTTGGCAAAACTCAAAAAAATTGAGGCAATCAGTTGTACTTGCATATACTTGCTCTCAAACCAAGCTGCATCCACCACTTGTCACCATGATGGTAATTCTCCAAAAACCCACGTTAACAGAAACTCTTCTGAATTAGCATAATGAAACATTAATCACTACTAAATCTCCCACTTAACATTAATCTTGCACAAAAAGCATTATATAATGCTTGATTTTAGCATATACTCTCCCATTTGAGTGCCATGGCCAAAGCATGCTGGGAAATAGAAATCCCAGCCCAGTTTCAGTTCAACTTAAGTTCATCTAAATTAAAAGAAATAAGTAAATAAAACTCAAAACAAGGAAACAGTTCAGTTTATTTAAAATGTATCAGTTCTGTAAGTTGAAAGAAAAAGAAAGTGCTAAATACTAAATGCTAAATTTAATTTGACTGAACGAATTTGTTTAAGTTTGTCCTACTTAAACCAATTAATTATTTTGAGTGTTAGGGTTTACAGTGCACTCTAAAAAAAAAGCTAGGTTGTTTCAACCCATGTTTGGGTCAAATATGGACAAACCCAACCACTGGGTGTAAAAATTTAATTAAAAATTGTAGTCTAAACCAACGGTTGGGTTTGTCCATATTTGACCCAAACATGAGTTAAAACAACCCAGCATTTTTGTATATTTGTGTATATTTATCAAGAAATTTTATTTCACTCTACAAACTACCGTTGCATGGAAGTGTTATTGTGAACTGTTCCTTTAAGCATTCTACATGTTTTCATGTGTGTGTGTGTGTGTGTGTGTGTGTGTGTGCGCGCGCATTTTTGTGATTTATGAGGACACAGATGTGTATAATGACATGGGTCTTACACTAGTATTATGACGTAAACATGAAATATGGTCCTTATATTTAAAATAGCTTTAAAAACATTCTAAACAATGTTTTATCAAAAATGTACAAATGCAGAATGTTTTCTGTGATGGGTAGGTTCAGGGGTAGGGGTAGTATAGGGGGATAGAATGTACAGTTTGCACAGTATAAAACGCCTATGGAATGTCCTCACTAAGATAGCTAAACAAACCTGTGTGTGTGTGTGTGTGTGTGTGTGTGTGTGTGTGTGTGTGTGTGTAAGTGGATTTGGGCATGTGTGTATGTATCTATCAAGTCCAACTGGCTGCAAAATGTCCCTGGAGCATTGAACTATTTCATTTCTCTTACTCTAAATTACATTTTTACTCCCCAAGCTCCCAGAAGCCTCACCTGGACACAGTGAAATAAGCCAGTAATACCATCTGGATTCCACACAATGTGATGATGATGATGATTTATGATATTCTCTCTCTATAGTAAACAGAAATCAAGCTCCAACAACAAGTGCTGCATTCATTTTTGCTAATGTTACAAAGGTGTTGAGTGATTTGTAGTGTGTTGCCACGGTGTTCTGGATGGTTGCTGTGACAGTCGTTTACCTGCAAGAGTAAACTTGCAGCAAGAAGCTTATAGAGCTAGAAGCATTCTTGTTCATATACTTTTGTAGAGTGTTTTTCAGGTCTGGATATTAATTGGCACATCCATCCTCCTCACTCTCTTCACTGTGTTCACACTCTTTTTTGGGGTGTACATCCTTTTTAAGTTTCAGGATAAATGGATGTGCCTCACATCTGCATTGATAATAAGCCAACCGTATGGTAAGAAATCAGGCTCTGGCCTTCATTAATTATTCATACAGGACCTCTCCAATTTTTACCGTGACTCAATTAGTTTTTGAGAACCTTCTGCTGGGCTGGGCACAGGGTTCTGTAATTAAGTATGCTGAGCATATCCATGATGTGACTTATTTGAGATATTGCAGAAGGGTGGAAGAACATGTTCAGATGATTAGAGTTTCAAATATACACGCTTGGGGGACCCCGACTGTTATATTGCTACGCTTTCAAGGTTAAATATGAAATGTCTTCCCAATAGTTACTTGACAGTTAAAGTCAACATGAAGTCAAGTGACCCTGTTTACTTTCTTAAAGGGATAGTTCACCAAAAAAAAAAAAAAAAAAATCTTCTTTTGTGTTCAACAGAAGAATGAAACTCATACCGGTTTGGAACAACTTGAGGGTGAGTAAATGATGGCAAAATTTTAATTTTTAGCTGAACTTTCCCTTTAATACATATTGTACACAGAAATGTTTGTCTTGATAATGTTTGTAATTGAAATGTAATAAGTTCAAAAACTTATTGAGTAACATCACAGGTGCGCAGGTCATTGTTTCATGTTTACTAAAAGTCAAATGTAATAATTTACGATATACTATTGCCAGTAATTTAGTTTTTAAAGTTGTACAGTAATGTATTTGGCAAAACATTTTTTAATTAAAATTCACTTACATTCCCGTACTGTTTTTTCAGTTTATCATGCTTTCCCTGGGAATCAAAGTCATGATCTTAAGAATTCATGCTCTTCTTTGTGATATTATATTAGGCTATGACGTTACCAAGGCATGTGGGGAAAAAAATAAAATGTAGAGTTCATTTTTTTTTTTTTTACATTATAGTGTTACAAAATAATAAATTATATTTTTTATGTAATATTCATTTATTTTCAGTATTTATTTGCATTCATTTTAGTTTCATTACACCCAAACAACGTATCGCTAATGACTATCTTTAAAATGAAATGTTCGTGAAGAATCGTTTGCGGAACCACATGTGAAATCTAGATGTGAAATCATACTTTTTTGTCAAATTATGGTGCTGATAAACATTTATGTAAAAAAATGTAATGAATTAGTAGCACGTAATGTATATTGAAACATAAGAGTGAACTTTTGGATATTTTGAGGCTTCTAGACCTGCACGATTCTGGCTAAATTGAGAATCAGGATTTTTTGGTTTAAAATAGAGATCATGATTCTCCCATAATTCTGAATAGACAACTAAACCAAATAACATGTAATTGCTAGCCTAATTTTCTACATATTCTGATTTTTTTTTTTTAATTGCTGCATTCTATATAAAACATTTAATCAATTTGACTTAATTATTTAAAAAAACATTTTGAATGATTCAATGACCCACTCATGAAGACTTCACTTGTTTCATGTGTTTTTGAACGATTCGCTTGAATGAATGATTCAATGACCAACATATTTTTAACAGTCACTTGTCACCAACTAGTGGTGTAACGATGTAATTGATAAAATCTTTATTTGAGAGGTCCAGTTATGTGAAAAAGGTGATTTACTCTATTTTTTTTCGCTACCATAGACATTAGTGTTTATATCCCAACTAAACTTTTGTCTATACATTTTATCCCATTACTTCTGTTATATTTTGAATTATTGTAACACAGAAATATTTATAGTGTGGTTGAAAAGAGTTTGTGAAGCAGTTTCATACCCATACAACCGCTCTCTCAAATGTAGATTTGAATATTCTGGTGTGATTTTGTCAAAAGTTTAATATAGAAATAGCCAAATCGTTCTTATTTAGGAATAAGATTGTGTGGGTGTTTGAATTGTGATCTTTTAACAATTAATCGTGCATCTCTATTCGAGATGGTTATTGGAATCAAGTCAGGCTCCATTACGGTCCGTAGCATTCACTTTTCATTATCCTGTCAATGTTTATGGATAAGTCCTGTAAGCCCCATAACTTTTATGTACTGCACTATATTTTTTCAGTATCCTCTTTTACTCAGAAAAAAAACATTACATTAAGTAAAATGCAAAAGTCGCAATTTCTGTTTCGTGCTCTGTTCTAGTACTTTTTGCTCAAACATGCAATCAACGGGTAATGCAAACATGATTAAAATAGAAAACAAACTATTCTTTTCCCCCCATGAAATACAATTAGTCATGATGGACAGGCCTGGGTTAGAGAAAAAAAGAGAGGGTGAAAGTCTCTCTACATCTTGACATTAGGAATGTAACCTTTCAGTGATTTCCCTATTTCCCTGAGCAGCTGACCTCTGAACTTTTGTCACAGTTCCTTGAGTGCTCCCACATGGACACAAAGCTACATAGAAAACAAACTCCTCAGTGTGTCTTGGAAAGAGTACAGAATAAGACTCAGTCTGACCCGTGGGTCATGAGTGGACAGTGCTGTAGGGAACTAGAAGGGTTTAATCACATCTGATTCCACAGTGGCATTATATCACCTCTGGCCTCGATTACATCACTGCCTTTATGTGTCAGAATGAAAAACATGTGTTGTGAGATGGAGCAGCTCACCCTGAGAATGTTTGAGCCGATCTCTGGACAGGTTATACGTTACTGAGCATTTGGTTAGCTCCAGGAAACAGCTATTGGATGACAGATATTTTTCTCAAAGGAACACAATATATGTGCTGTAATGTGTTGACATCTATATGCCCAGTTGAGTTACTAGTGTTGTGGTTTGAATCACTATTACTATTGCTCACAAAAACCTTAACTCTACATATTAAACATTTGTTTGTGCTGCAGACGTGATACCTTTTACTTTTTGTAAAGTGATCAAAGTTGCATTATTTATTTATTTAATTACTTACTTACTTGTGCTACTGCTTAAAAGAACTATTTTAGAACTATTTTTTAATATAAATGAATACTTTTACAGCATTGAAGCATTAAATTGATCAAAAGTGACAGTAAAGACATTTATAATGTTACAAAAGATTTCCATTGCAAATAAATGCTGTTCTTTTAAACTTTCTATTCCTCAAAGAACCGTCATGGTTTCCATAAAAATATGAATCAGCACAACTTTTTCCAAAATTGACAAGAAGAATTGTTTCTTGAGCAGCAAATCAGCATATTAGAATGATTTCTGAAGGACTGGAGTAATGATGCTGAAAATTCAGCTTTGCATCACAGGAATAAATAACATTTGAAATTATATATTCAAATAACAAAAAACATATTTTATATTATTACTTTTTACTGTATTTTTGATCAAATAAAATGCAGCCTTGGTGAGCATAAGAGACTATTTAAAAAATCTTACAGAATGCAAACTTTTGAACAGTATTTTTTTTTTTTTTTTATTATTATTATTCATTTAATTATTTTTGAAAATGTGTTGTTATATTTATTTATGTACTAAATTATAAAGTCATCACTCAATGTGTTCTTACACAACCGCCGGGTTTGTCCATTTTAAACCCAATTTGGGTTGTTTTTAACCCCCGCATTTTTAAGAGTGTTGGTTTTACGCTCAAAACTTCCATAAAAATACTTTAGGACCTTTTGGATGCCACAGAAATGGATGAAACAAAGAGAGGCCATAATAATCTATCCAAATCCATTCATAAGTATGTTTGGAAGCATAGTTTCTGTTTATAAGTTAAATCATTACACCCCTTAACTGTGATTTATCAATATGATTAACTTAAGCCTCCCTTACTGCATCATTTAAACTGGCCAAGCTGCTTCTTCTTTCTCCTCCTCCTCCTCCTGATGGGTTATTTCAGTTCTCTGGGTTGTTAACTACAGGAACACATAGCATCTCATTTGTAGTGATTTCTGTAAACTTGTTTTCACAAGTCAGTTACTCGAGAACCCAGCGGTTTCTTAAACAGTTGTTTGTTTACCATCTCAAAAATGTTGCCTTTCATGCGAATGTATGTGTGTTTCTCTGAACAGAAAGTCAAACTTGACACTGTTTGTCTGGAGGACAGAATATGTTTGTACACATGAAGAGATGACAGGCATTTCTGTACACGCCTTAGATTGTTTTTGTTTTTTGTTTTTCCCAGCACGCAAAACTAAGACATTAAGACTTTCTTATACATGGTTATTTGTAGGATCTGCGGCATCCAAACTGCAAACCGCACTGACATGATTCATGTACAATACAAAACCTCACTGCTGGGCAGAGCCCTGCTCATTTGTGTGCACCACATCTTGTGCGTTTTGTCTTTAGGAGTGTGTCTGTGTTGGTGGAGATAAGTGTTATGTGGTATTTGTTTGGTAGAGTGTAAGACATTGAAACAAAAGCTTGCTTGCAAGGCATGTGCAATATTTTGCTAATTTAGAAGTAGCCTCAAAATGTAATGGCAGTAAAGTTTGGCATTGTTTAACATTTGTTATATGGCATTTATGGTGAATAATGAATGACCTGCGGCTCTGTATGTCTCGCAGAAACCCTTAATGTCATATTTTGTCTCATGCAAATGGGTTGGTTTTTGAATAATAAGAGCCTGCATTAGCATGTCTTCACCTCTCTTACCGAAAACATGTATTAGTCAAATTGTTTCTAGTACATGGCCTATTTTCTCACAAAAATGTTTGCAGACATTAAACATGAATAGATTTTGTTTGGGGTTTGGGTGGGGGGTGAATCAGGAACCTAAATATGTCAGAGGGAATATTAAACACTCTGGAAAAACGTGACGTCCTGAAAAGGGGAACTGCAAGTACTTCATGATAAAATAACATGTCTGAATTTAGCCACAGGGATGAATATATTTAAAACTTGTCCACAAACGACTCCTCATAGATACAGGGGTGGTCAGACTTATTGGCACCCTTGGTAAATATGATCAAAGATGGCTGTAAAAATAAATCTGCATTGTTTATCCTTTTGATCTTTAATTCATAAACTAAGCAAAACTCTAACCTCTCATTGAAAAGAATTGAAAGTGGGGGGAAAGTCACATTATGAAATAAATGTTTATATCCAAAACACATTGGCCACAATTATTGGCACCCTTTTATTCAATAGTTTTTGCAACCTCCTATTGCCAAGAAAACAGTTCTGATTCGTCTTCTATAATGCCTGATGAGTTTGGAGAACACCTGACAAGAGATCAGAGGCCATTCCTCCATACAGAATCTCTCCAGAACCTTCAGATTCCTTCAGAAGCTTCTTCTCTTCAGTTCACTCCACTCATTTTCTTTAGGGTTCAGGTCAGGGAACTGGGAAAACCATGGCAGAAGGTTTGTTTTGGATCATTGTCCTGATGGAAGATCCAACCATGGCTCATTAAAGGATTTCTAGCAGAAGCGGTCAGGTTTTGATTTTTTATCTGTTGATATTTGGTAGAATCCATGTATCTGAATGTATTTCCAGGACCTCCAGCAGAAAAATAGGCCCACAACATTAAAGATCCAGCAGTATATTTAACCGTGGACATGGGGTACTTTTTATCCATGTGTGCACCAAATCCATCTGGTGGGTTTGCTGCCAAAAAGCTCTCTTTTTTAGTTTTATCTGACCATAGAAGCCAGTCCCGTTTGAAGTTCCAGGTGAAGTTGAAGTGACGTCTGTAGGGACAGCAGGAGAAGTTCTAAATCAACGCTAAATTATGGTAAGGCAAAAGATCTAAGCCACCTGAGGCCGATTTAAGTAACGTAAATAAATAAATAAAAAGGAAGAGGGGAAAACATGCAAAAGACAGGCATGTATGCAGCTTACTCATATCGTAATAATAGTAGGCAAATAATAAAATACGGCCTTATGTTATGTTAATTTATGTTATGTTGCTTGCTATGGTATTACACATTGGCCAACAATATTCATTTTTCTGTCCAACTAGCTTAACCAGACAGTAAAATGTGATTTTGTAACATGTAACTTTTTTTTTTAAACAAACGTAATAGCCTACTTTACTGTAAAGTTGTGCTATTTTGTAGGATTTATGGTATTTTGTTTAATTTATTTGTCCCAATTTGTAATAATTTAAGTATATACATTTATATAAAATAGCAAAATTTTATGTTAAATTCACTTTAATAAAGATCTACATTTCTAAATTTCATTCATAGTGATAGACATGAAAAATGTGCCTGGGTTTAGTGGATGATTACTGCCATCTACTGGAAAGCAAATTAAAATAACATGAATTTTTAACTACAGCCACTAGATGGCTAGAGAATTAATCAATGGTTCACATTATAAAATCATTATTATAACTATAAAAATAACTTTATATCACATTTTAGCATTTTTTACTATCATTTGTACTATCATGGGTATTTAAAGATATTTTTGAAAAATACAATTATTTTACAAGGCTGTAGAGAACAGTGCACTATTGCAGACTTATATACTGAGGTTTTAATTACATTATTTTAATATAGTCAGTCGTGAATTAAAGTTTGCCGGTCTAAGGCAAGAAACTGCAGGGCTGAAAATGAGTCCCAGTCAGGCCCTGGATGGTTTCAATAATTTTAATATTTTCTGGTATATCTAAGTTAAGTTACAAAGGAGCTCTGTTGACATAGACTTAGCTAACGTTAGCTACAGCTTGATAAATTGAGTCATTAAACACAGCAGGAGAGAACGCAACATTAGCCAGCTAGCTAAAGCTCTGGTGGAAAATTATTAACTAACGCTACCGTTTTTGAGGAGGTAGATTTTGAGGTGAGGGGACTGACAAAGCAGAAGGTAAAGTGGTCCACCATTCTATCAATAAGCAGACCTGCCAACCTGTATGCAATTTGCATAGCGGATACGCATTTTGACGTCAAAGTACGCTGGTACGATTTGTCACTCTAAACTACGCAAAAACCTGGTGATGCCTCTGTGCACGCGCAGTCCTCAAATCAAGCAACAGCAAAAGAAGAAGAGTTTGACCAATCATAGCGCTATGCGTAGATGCGTAAAGCCTATCATTAAAAAGAGACTGAAAATCGACACCAATAAAGATTCCCTTGATCCCCCTTCATAATACTATAATAATAGTAAGGATAATAATTTTTGACTCATGGCTGAAGTTAAGTTTCTCCAGCTCTCCCCAGGTTGGCAAAAAAAGCATCTCAAAATGCATCAGATTGATGCTTTAAAATATGGAATATTTAAATTTTTCTTAAGGGGGAGCATGCCCCCGGACACCCCTAGAGGGGTAATATCCTTCTCACCTTTTTCACCCCTGACCCCTTTTCATGCCTGGAGATTGTTTCTGGATGAGAGCAGAGGATTTTTCTTGAAAACTTTCTGAACAACTTATGGGGATGTAGGTGCTGTTTGATAATTTTTTTAGGCTTTCTGAGACTCAAGACTCAACTAATCTCTGCAATTCTCCAGCTGTGATCCTTGGAGAGTCTTTGGCCACTCAAACTCTCCTCCTCAACACGCATTAGGACGATTAGACACATGTCCTCTTCCAGGCAGATTTGTGACATCTTTAGTTGATTGGAACTTTAGTTGATTGGAATTATTGCCCTAAAGGGTGGAAATGGGGATTTTCAATGCTTTAAATGTGCCCTAGAATCAAAAATTGAATTTATATTGGCATAGTTAAATAACAAGAGTTCAGTACATGGAAAAGACATACATTGAGTTTCAAAGCCCATTGCTTCCTCCTTCTTATATAAATCTCATTTGTTTAAAAGACTTCCGGAAAACACGCGGATCTCAACATAACACCGACTGTTGCTTAACAATCGGGATCATTAATATGTATGACCCCAATATTTGCATAATGCCAGCCCATGTTCAAGGCATTAGACAAGGAAAGGCAGTATTCACGTCTAGATCTGTGCATAGACAAGGTAAGCCAGCAAGAAAAATAGTGAAAAATGGCAGATGGAGCAATAATAACTGACATGATCCATGATAACATGATATTTTTAGTGATATTTCTAAATTGTCTTTCTAAATGTTTGATTAGCATGTTGCTAATGTACTGTTAAATGTGGTTAAAGTTACCATCGTTTCTTACTGTATTCACGGAGACATGAGCCGTCGCTATTTTCATTTTTAAACGTGCAGTCTGTATAATTCATAAACACAACTTCATTCTTTATAAATCTCTCCAACAGTGTAGCATTAGCCGTTAGCCACAGAGCATAGCCTCAAACGCATTCAGAATCAAACATAAACATCAAAATAAATACTATACTCACATAATTCAAAGCATACAGCATGCATGACGAACATCTTGTAAAGATCCATTTGAGGGTTATATTAGCTGTGTGAACTTTGTAAATGCACTGTAATATAGTCGAGAGCTCATGTGGCAGGGAGCACACCATTTAAAGGGGCGCCGCTGCCAAAATCAGTGTATAGTTAATGATGCCCCAAAATAGGCAGTTAAAAAAATTAATTAAAAAAAATCTATGGGGTATTTTGAGCTGGAACTTCAGACACATTCAGGAGACACCTTAGACTTATATTACATCTTGTGAAAAAGCATTCTTGGGCACCTTTAACTATTTTCTTACAGCTACTTTCTATATTGTGAAGCTCAGCAATCTTTTGCTGCACATCATAACTATATTCTTTGTTTTTTCTCATTGTGATGAATGTTTAAGGGAATTTGGCCTTTGTGTTCCCTCATGTTTATTCTCCTGTGGAACAGGAAGTCATGGCTGGACAATTTTATGTTTATGATCACCCTGGTGTGCTAAAAAAAATGTAAATATGAATGAGAATATACTTCAGAGATATTTTACTCATAAAAAATTCTAGGGGTGCCAATAATTATGGCCAACATGTTTTGGAGAAAAACATTTATTTCATGTGATTTTCCCCCCACTTTCAATTCTTTTCCTTCAATGAAAGGTTAGATTTTTACTCATTTTATGAATTAAAGATTAAAAGGTAAACGATGCAGATTTATTTTTACAGTCATCTTTGATCATATTTACCAAGGCTGCCAATAATTCTGACCACTACTGTATTTATCGAGACCTGGACTTTTGGATTATTTTTAAGTTTATAACTGATATGTAGAACATTTTTATTGTAATATTGTTTTGTGTACTTTATCAAATGATAATAGCTTTATGATCATTAGACTACAACAATAAAACAAAAATATAAATTATATATAATATTTTGAAGAATATGGTTAACCAAAATGATATATAAATACTATGGAAGTCAGTGGGGTCCATCAACTGTTTGGTTACTGACATTCTTCAAAATATCTTCTTTTGTGTTCAGCAGAAGAAAGAAATTCATACAGGTTACAACTTCAGAGTGAGCAATTGATGACAGAATTTTCATTTTTGGTTCAACTTTTAAGTATACACTGATAATGAACTAAAAGACTAACAGGTGTGATAATGAAATGAAATGACGTGCCGTTTCTCCATATGCATTCTTCTCTGTACTTGTGTTCTTGTGGACTTGTGAAACGTTATCAGTTGCTGCCCAAGAACTGTTCCAAATTCAAAGTTTGCATCTAATCAGGTACAGTTCAAATCCCCAGATGTGTTCTTGATTCGCCCCTTTTATTGAGGATGCATCGAGAGGTGACTTGTGCGGACTTGAGACAGCCAGGTATCCCAGAATGCATCTCACACTAACCAGAAAGCGTCAATAGTAAAGGAGAAAACCTGCGTAATTTAAACATTCTACTGTTATTATGTCATGATATGTAGGTTTAAGAGTTTTTCAGGTGAGAATGTACTGGTTTAAAGCTTTAAAGCTTTATCAATAAACCAAATTTGTGGTTTATTGATAAAGATAGCACCGATTTGAAAATTTGATCTGATATTTTCAGAGTTGTGAGATCCAGACGATCACCGGACATTCAGCGCTCATGTACCCAGCCGAGAGCAGCCTTACTTCAGTTAATCCTTCTGACAATTGCCGCTGGCTCTGATGTCTCTGTAGTGGTTAAACATGACATAATTAGTCTTTTGTATATATAACGGGTGATGTTTGATCTCATGAATCTACAATTTTTTCCCTGGCAAATCATTTTGGCTGAGGGAAAAGTGAAGTTTCATATATTTAGGCTATTTAACTTTACCATTGTAACCTACTAGTGGCTGACTTTGTTTGCTTTTGTTGTTGTTTATGTAAATCTTTTATGTGATTGAAATTGCTATCTCTACACCCAATATTAAGAATGCTCCGATCAGGATTTTTGGGGCTGATATCACTGGAACTAGTATTGTCTGATAGCTGAAACAAGGATGGTAAACAAAAGTTGACAATACTTCAACTGTTCTACAATGTAAATTACACACACTCTCACTCCAAACATTATTATCTTATTAATTAACCTACATGCTTTCGATATGGGAGTGCAGTTTATGCTGTAGACTGGAGCAAAATGTTCAAGTATTGGCTGTCATGAGCCAGTTATTTAAAACCCTTTAATTTGTTCCTAATTTTCTCCTTTCTTCCTTTTCTTTCCTTTAATTGGTTTCCACTGTATCTCACTTTTCTCAGCGTTCGCGCTGATTGCTCGCGCACCTGTCGCGTTTCTCCCCTGATTCTCTTGCCCAGGCACGTGCACACATAGACAAAAAAGGGGCTTGAGCACCTGCCCTTTTTCTTCCTCGAGAGAAAGTGCCCTTTTTTCTGGGGTGTTTTGTTTTTTTTGTTTTTTTTAAATAAATGAATATATATTCCTGTTTGCGCACAGCTTCCCTGTCAAACAAATATATTTACTGAATAAAACAAATTAAAAAAATACTATATCAGGTCGGCTTTGTCGAGTTCAGATGCCCTCACTCCGCGACACGCCATTCATAACCGCACGCGCACGCGCACCGCGCCACGCCCCACCTCACCTCACCTCGAGTTTGCTGCTGGCTGAAAACTTGTGACAATTATTCCTGCGAAAATGCAACTGCTGTCTGGTGATGAGAAGCGAAAAAGAAAAAGCCCTAGATGGATGCATCCCGTGCATTTCTTTCAGGTAGGCTAGCCTATTATGTTCACAAACCTGAAAGTTTTGGCTATTTAAGGGTTATTTATACATTTAACGCTGCATTAATAGTTTGACCACCATCAACGCATCTGCCTGATTTGATACTAATGTAATTTATGTCATATTATAATTTCAATTATTTTATTGTGCTATGCATTGCATTTTGAACCATGGTAAAGATATTGGTTGGGCTGTCAATACCAGAAGAGGAGCACTCCATGGACGCACATCCATGAACTGCATTATTAGACAGTTTTCTAAGGATGCATGGTTTATTAAAACTATTTAAAATCATAATACAGCATCAGCTACATAATGCTATTCTTAAATCTATGCTTACACAGGATAATACATCAATCGCTCTGTCGTTGCATGTTTGATGTCCACATATTCTTGTTGACGAAATTACGGTGACTGTAGCATTTATATCACAAAGAAGTGGCCGAATATTATTATTTAACTAATAATATATTTTTAATCATGGTTGGCTTTGATCGTGGATTTGATCGTGCTGTGCTGTGTAACAACACAAATCAGCAGGCTTTTGGCGCCCGCTGCAGGCATTTGTTATATAATGCATTAAGCATTAACCGTTCAGGAAAAAAAATATTGATGTTTAAATATGCAGATTAGCTTGTCTTGGTTAATTTAGAATAAATTTACAGATGCAAACTGACGGATGGTAGTAGGCTTAAAACAAACTCCGTCTAAATGTGTAGGGTTAGGGTTAAGTTTTAGGGTTAAGTTTTCTTTCCATTAGAGTAAAAGACATGACCAAAATCTTAAAATTGTCCATTTCATGAAAGAAGTATTCCAATAACACCAAAAAAATTAAAACGATTTATTGATTTGTGCAAAATAAACAAATTATTAGTGAAACTATGTCCCTCTCCTAGGTGCAGTCATTTATTCAAAATATATAGCTACTTGAAAATAGTTGCTGTTGACTTCTCTTGTGATAAACCTAGTGAATACTAAAGAAGACCATGGTCTCTGTGTGAACTAATTATTTTGTAGAAATCTGTGGAGTATAAAACAATTGCATGAGTGTAAGGGAAGTCAGAGTTGTCTTAATATATTTAAGGGTTCATTTTTTTTTTTAAATAAATAATTATGAGAAGTGCCCTTTTTTCCATTTGAGCCCCTGCCCCCCAAAATGTCTGTGCACGTCCCTGCTCTTGCCTACTTCTCTCTGCTGTACGCCGTGCGTCAGTGTCGGATTATTGTTTCCTTGTTGCTGGCGTTCTCGCAAAACTATCAGCTTAAAGATTCTTGACCATTGTTATTGTGTCTGCTGCGGTCTTAGAGTGCGTTCACACTTGTCATGTTTGGTTCGATTAAAACGAACCCTGGTGCGATTGCTCGGTTAGTGTGGTTCATTTGAACATATGTGAACGTTGCCATCCGAATCCTGGTGTGCACCAAACAAACTTCCGAACGAACTCTGGTGCGGTTCGAATCATATATGAACGCAACACGGACCAAAGACATGTAACCAAACCAAAAACAGGAAGACGATACCCTAAAATGGACAGAATCCTCACGCATGTCGGTTTTTCTCTTCATAGACACGAGTTTGCCCATGACAGGCATCAGATGCGCGTCTCCATGCAGCAGATCATTTGTGTGTGTAAGACGGATGGATTCCCGCCGCTCTTTTGACTACTTTACACATTTTATAAGCTCTTCACGAGTTCCCAGCTGGCCAAAATACCATCACATGCAGGCTACGCCCCGCTACGCACACACAACAAGCCAATTTACCTCAGCACACAGCATTTTGGATGTTCGGTAAGTTCCGTCTCAAAATAGGCAATACGTCATAAAATCCGACCAATCAAGTTGTGAATGTATCCCTATGCCTTAAGGCTCGGTATCTTTTGGTCCGGTGATAAAATTGCCAATCTGAAGGCTAATCGGACCAGGACTAATGTTTTTTTTTTTCTGCTTTGGTCCGGACCAAATGAACCAAACGAACCGAACTACAAGTGTGAACGCACCCTTAGGGTGCTTTCACATTAGCACTTTTTGTGCGCACACGGTTCGATTGACTTCAGAGTTCGGTACGTATGGATGATGTGAACACTGTCTTCTGAACTCGGGTGCGAGTCCGCTTAAAAAGGGTGGTCTGGGTGCGCTTCAAGTGAACTCCGGTACGGTTCACTTCTGATATGAATGCAACGTACCAAATTGCGGAAGTGAACCGCTATTAACGCCGTATTATTTGATGATAATGTTTGTTTGTGTGTGTGTTTCACTCACTTTCCCGACGAGCGTGACTGACGTGATGCAACAGAGCTGTAGCTTTTCTCATTTCTGCTCGTCTTCCGCATTCTACATTCGGGGGTGGGAGCAATCGAACTCGGGTTCAGTCCAGGCAATCAATTGTGAAGGCACCCTGGTGATGATACACGGGGCAACTTTTTGAGCAATGTTGCCGAGCAACGCTGCTTGGGCACTTTCCATTGAGAATGAGCAACAAATTTATATCTGGATACGTTAGATCGGTTGTGGGCAATTTTTTGAGATCCTCCAATCAGAATGTTAGCAGCCGATCACGTGACCGGTTCGGAGATTTCAGAAAAAATTCAAACAAGATGGCGGCCTCTCAGCGGCAGTGGAGCGGAGAAAAGGAGTGTGAACTTTTATCTTTTTACGCTAGTAAGTTGTCATGCGTCAACCCAAAACAGGGAATTTACCTCATATATTGCTTAAAATACCAACAACTGTCCAAAAGTAATGTGTGTATGCTGTAATGAAGCTATTGAATGATTTGAGTTAAATACTAAAATGACGGGATTTTTCAACGTCTGTAGTAGAGTAGGCTGTAGGGCGTTTGACATTTGAATAGCTTTTGATGCGATCGACGCGGGTTCGAATCCGCCTTTTGCCGAACTCGCTCTTCTCCCTTTTCCTGTCACAAATCAGATCGGAAAGGAATTTATTTTTAATAAAAATGAAGAAAATATTTGAAAAGTTGAAATAAAGTGCCTAACAAGTGTTTATAATAAAGTATTTATTGAGTTGGCAGTAGATTTGCTCCTCTCTGATTGGTTGCTACCAACTGTCTGTTGCCCTAATTAGTTGCCCTAATTAGTTGCCCTGTGTCTCATCAGGTTGCCCGTTGACGGCAACATTGCCCAGCAACATTGCTCAAAAAGTTGCCCCATGTATCATCACTTTTAGGGTGCATTTGTAGTTCGGTTAATTTGGTCCGGACCAAAGAAGAAAAAAAAAAACATTTAGTCCTGGTCCGGTTAGCGTTCACATTGGCAATTTTTTCACCGAACCAAAAGATGCCGAACCTAAAGGCACAGGGATACATTCACAACGTGATTGGTCGGATTTTATGACGTATTGCCTATTTTGAGATGGAACTTACCTAACATCCAAAACAATGCTGTTTGCTGAGGTAAATGCGCTCGTTGTGTGTGCGTAGCGGGGCGTAGCCTGCATGTGATGGTATTTTGGCCAGTTGGGAACTCGTGAAGAGCTTATAAAATGTGTAAAGTAGTCAAAACAGCGGCGGGAATCCATCCGTCACATACACAAACGATCTGCTGCGTGGAGAGGCATGTCTGCTGCCTGTCATGGGCAAAATCGCGTCTATGACGAGAAAAAACGACATGCGTGAGGATTCTGTCCTTTTTTAGGGTATCATCTTCCTGTTTTTGGTTCGGTTACATGTCTTTGGACCGTGTTGCGTTCATATATGATTCGAACCGCACCAGAATTTGTCTTGTTTGGTGCGCACCAGGGTTCGGATGGCAGCGTTCACATATGTTCAAATGAACCGCACTAACCGAGCAACCGCACCAGGGTTCGTTTTAATCAAACCAAGTGTGAAAGCACCCTTAGGGGGCTTTCACACCTGCCTCATTTAGTTCGGTTGAATCGTACCAGAGTTCGTTTGCCCCTTTGGTGCGGTTCGTTTGGGCAGGTGGGAAAGCAGCAATCGCACTCGGGTGCGCACCAAAAGCGGACCAAACAAGCATACCGAGACCTGCTTGAAGAGGTGGTCTCGGTACGCTTTCAAACGAACTCTGGAGCGGTTTGCTTGAGATGTGAAAGCAATCGACCCAGTTAACGGACCAACGAACCAAATGATATCATTTTAATAACGGAAAATATGATATAAAAATCAGTAATGTCTGATTCTGTGAGTGAGCACATTATTTACAATATCTGAAAGCCAACGAGTGCCTCTGGTGTGTAATTACACTTCTCCATGCGAGAATGCTGTCCCGACGAAGTCTCAATTCCAGCTTCTTCATTATAAAATTCAAATGGTCTCTCTCAACAGACACACGGACAACAGGTCGCCTACTAGACAGCGCTGGGAAATCCAGAGATGGAGAGAGAGAGAAAGAGCGCGGGTTTGAATTTGCCGCAGCAAATATGAATTAACTGCGGGAGAGACGGCTACATTTATAAAGTGTTTGTGTGTGTCTCGACAGTTACAAATAAAGCCACAATAAGCTCATGGAGCTAGCTTGTCAATCATTATTTTGATGGATGACGCAGCGAAAACTCTGACCAATATGAGGACAGTTGTACTCGCATGTGACTTGCCTGAATGCATTTTGGTACGCTTTGAAATGTTGCCATGTGAAAGCGAACCGAACCAAGAAGAAAATGCAACATTGTAACAAATTTAGTCCCTGTTTCGGAACAAAACAAGCGATCCATAGGTGTGAAAGCACCTTTAGGGTGCGTTCACACTTGTAGTTCGGTTCGTTTGGTTCATTTGGTCTGGACCAAAGAAGAAAAAAAAAACATTTAGTCCTGGTCCGGTTAGTGTTCACATTGGCAATTTTATCACCGAACCAAAAGATACCGAACCTAAAGGCATAGGGATACATTCACAATGTGATTGGTCGGATTTTATGACGTATTGCCTATTTTAACTTACCGAACATCCAAAACAGTGCTGTTTTCTGAGGTAAATGTGCTCGTTTGTGCGTAGCCTGCATGTGATGGTATTTTGGCCAGCTGGGAACTCGTGAAGAGCTTATAAAATGTGTAAAGTAGTCAAAACACCGGCGGGAATCCATCCGTTACACACACAAATGATCTGCTGCATGGAGACGCACATCTGATGCCTGTTATGGGCAAACTCACGATTATGACAAGAAAAACCGACATGCTTGAGGATTCTTTCCATTTTAGGGTCTCAACTTCCTTTTTGGTTCGTTTACATGTATTTGGTCCGTGTTGCGTTCATATATCATTCGAACCGCACCAGAGTTCGTTTGGAAGCGGACCGAGACCCATCTTTTCAGCGGTCTCGGTCCGCTTGTTTGGTGCGCACCAGGGTTCGGATGGCAGCGTTCACATATGTTCAAATGAACCGCACTAACCGAGCAACCGCACCAGGATTCGTTTTAATCGAACCAAGTGTGAAAGCACCCTTAGTCCCAGTCACAGAAGCCATCTCAGTACCAGTCCACCTGAGCCCTCGGCTCCCTCTGCCAGGTTTCCTCCATCTGCCAGGTTTCCTCCATCTGCCAGCTGTGGTGCATTCCATCTTCAGCCAGAGGTTCTCCAATTCTGAGACCGTGCTTGCAGCTCGCTCCTGCTTGTTGACTGAGACTGTTTTTGTGTTTTCTCCAGCTGCTAGTGTCTGTGTGCTACCGGACTCGGCAGACTGCCTTTGTTTATTCTAAAGAGACTAATTAAACTGTTTGATTGCACTCTCTCACCTCTGGGTCTTCTGCCTTACAACAATTGGCATTTTATGTTGCATAGATCTCATTTTACTCATAAATTGAAAAACCCAATTATTAAAACCCATAGGAAAATCTCAAGGAAATCAGTGGCAAATTAGTGAGTTTCAACGTCATCCCACACCACTCTAGAGACCACCTATCAAACTATTAATCTATTAAAGCAATTATCAGCTGGTAAAGATAGGCGGCCGATCAATCGGAGCACCCTTACCCAATATTAAAGGAATGATTATTGATTCAATTGAACAGTAAGAGTAAACTTTAAGAAAAAAAACATACAATTATTTCATCTAATTCAATGGCATTTCAAAGATTTTTAAGTGTGACTCACTCAACTATCAATACTTTTTGGGGCCACTTTATGTACTGTATAATTCATACATTGCATCTTCTGTCTCTCACTATCAGTATCATGCTCTAGAGTGACACCTGAATGCTCCGGAACATTTCTCATCCTGTAGTGAACGTCAAAAGCAGTGTTTTATTCAGCTGCTCATCAACACTGAGGCTGAAGTCATTAACCACGGTGCAAGTTCTTAACAGGCCCAGCGCTCATGGCTGTCACAGAATCCTGAGATTAAACACAAACCTCCGCTAAGCCAAATTCATCAATGTCCTGAACAGCCGCTTATACCACCTGTAGGGCTCCGTTTTTTCAGAATTGCCTCTGACACAAATGGCCAGACAAATTGAAAATGTGATTTTCTCAATTGGTGTCTGGGAGGAGAGGCTGTGTGGATGCAGCTAGCTAAATAAAGCTCAATTCTCGTGCCAGAGATGAGCTCTGCACACTTTGGAGGGCCACGGTTCTACATTACATTCAAGTAACAATGGCTGGTTTAAAAATCACACATCGCATTATCAGGTGCTTTAACTCAGGAATGCAATACTAGCATAACATTTTAAAACAGTTTGCTGCATTGTTGTCACATGACCTTTCTATGGCACATCAGTTTTTTTTTTTTTTTTTTTTAGTTTTATTTTAGTTTTATTCATATTTTTAATGAGCCTTTATTTATAGTTTTCATGTTAGTTTTAGTTAATTTTTTTAATTATGTGCTTTTGTCATTTTACTATTATTATTATTATTATTATTTGAAATATTTCTATTTAAGTTTAATTTTTCATTTTTAGTTGGTTTTAGATGGTTTTTAGTGCTTTAGTGCAAAAATTGCCAAGGCAACATTTCTAAAAAAAAAAAAAAAAAAAAAATGTAAAAAAAATTCTTTAGTTTGACATTTTCAACTAATAATTATTATGATTTTTTTTTTTTTTTTAATCAAAATGTTTTTGATGGTTTTAGTATTAGTTAACGCTAATAACCATGCGCCACATTTTTATTCAGCTAGTTAAATAATAATAATAATAATAATAATAATATACTGGCTGATTATACATTAACCTCATCTTGCCAAATAAATAATAAAAAAATGGACATATTTGGAAATAGACATAAATGGAAATATCTATTGCTGAATCGACTGAATTGAACTTTAGGTTATTTTATTATGTGCGAAGGGAACCAAAGTCATAAGTCATTATGAGATCATTTTCATTTTTGGGTGAACTATTCCTTATTCCTTATTCCATATGTTTTATAAATACTGTTGTTGTTGTTGTTGTTATTGTTTGCATCTAATTTGTGTAAAAGAGTTTTTGTCAGTCTGATTAAATAATGAGAAATACATTTTGTTTCATTTTTTTCTGTTTATTTGTAAATTGTAAGAAATTAAAAATTGAAACATGCTCTGCATTATGGGATTTAGTATTGCAGGGCTCTGTTTTATAAAATGTGTTTGCATATTTTTCAAATGTAGTGTCATCAGAAAATGTACATGTTGTGTACATAAAAAATAGTATAGAGTGGCAGTATCTGAACACACTATAAGACTTTACATGAAAACACTTTATATGTTAATGTTAAAAATGCACAATACCCTCCTCATGAAATAATAATGAAAATGGTACAATATTACAGTATTATCTGGTCCACTCTTATGATATATGCCGCTCTAGAAACAGATTCAGAAATGATATTTCCACATCTGTTAATAAAACCTATCAATCATGCGCAGAACAGTCTGAATGCAGTTCTCAAAGGACATTCCATCTGGGATAGTGTCAACATGTAATGAAACCATCAACCCAATAGCATCCATCACTTTCCCATTATTGCTTTTATTTTACACATATCTTGCACTTGTGGATGGGGAAAATGTTCAGCATTCCCTGAAGATCGGCTAAATAGAATCAAGGGAATTCCATATCGACTTTCTCATTCAACATCAGCCCCATACACTCCCAGGAATGCTAAAGGATGGATATGATGACTTTTGTTCTGTGGCTGTAAAAGTTCTTTAGATTAAATGTAAGAGATTAATCTCTAAATAGGGACATTTTGCCAGGTTGAGATGGATCTCCTTAAAAAAAGCGAAGGAGATTTACCTCTTTATCATTTCCCTGCAGGCTGATGCAGAAACTATAGACAGTGTATCTACCAGCCTCAAACGCTTCAGAAGCGACTGCTGCACAATACAAAAGGACTCACGGGAAGCGAAGCCACTGCTCTATACTATTAATATCACACTTCTGCACAGAACATATATTTAGTATGAAAACGGTCTCTATACTAACTGTGCGTATTACTGAATTACCTCTCAAAGGCCTTTTTGTAGTATACGGCTGCTTGCTAATGAGCTTTCTGAGGTAGATGCAACTTTCCAGTCGTAAAAGCAAGATTATTTGACCACAATGTCATTTAAAAAGATTTTGATCCCAGTTTGCAGTTGACATATGTAATTTCTGTAAAACTAATGATGGATTTGAACAGCTTTCTAAGCACTTTCCCCATCTCCCATTGCTCAGCCAAACAGAGCTAAATGTTACTTTATTGGTCTGGTCGAGATGCTCAAACAAACAGAGGCGCAGTGTTTACAGTCTTCAGGGAAATCAGCCTACAAATGACTTGTTTTTGTAGTTGTCTCTGCACATTAAGTTAGGAGAGAGTATTTTAGTATTGAAAAAGTTGCACACTTCAGCTTTAACATGACTGTACACAAGTATAGGACATCCATTGTTGTTCTTCTATCAGGCCTCATTTTTAGGTGTGATAAGAATGTTTTTCAAATGGAAATTTTCTACAGTAATGATACTGATAATCATGTTATGGTTGCATGAATCATTCGCCTAATCAGAGTTTCTTTAAGCTTTAAAAAACAATTTAGATGTAGATTGGTGATACTGCTGAAGAATTGAACTCTGCTTTGATTTTGTTGATAAAGGTGTAGCCATGTATTTTATGTATCAGAGTACAATGAGAAAAGGTGCATTCAATGCATAACTGTAATTTAAGGTGAAGCATGCCATTGTTAATTTGGGGAATTAGGAGAGTTAAATAAATAACTCTTTTTATACTAAATAAAATAATAAATAAAATATTTATTCAATATTCATATTTATTCAATATTCAAAGATTCTAAACATTTATCATTAAATTTATGCATTATTATTACATTGAATAAATAATGATGTATGTTTATAAATATCTGCTTAGACATATTATATACAGTATTAATACATGAAAAAAGCATTTAGAAATTATTTATAAAGCATTTGCCAATTGCTTTTTTGTGATTACATTTTAAAAGATAAAGTAAATTAAGGTTTTATGCCTTCATTCATTCATTCATTCATTCATTCATTCATTCATTCATTCATTCATTCATTCATTCATTCATTCATTCATTTGACTACCACTGTTTTTGTATAAATTGAATACAATGAAAAATTATTAATTCATAAATCACAGAATCCAAAAAACAATAAAACAGAATTTCTGAAAGAATAAAACACATTTTACAGGGCAAAATTATTGTTAAAATTGAATAAAAAATTGTATTAATTCAGTTGATTAAACATCCTTTGTGGTTATTAAAATTTAATTAAATAATTATAATTATAATTTCTTTTCTGAATTTGAGAACAAATAAAATGGATTTCATATAGTACTAAATCAACAATATTTTTCATGAATGTCACATTTGGTTGTGAAATTTTCATTTGTCAAACTGTCACTTGCTTTAAATGTTTTATTCTATTTATTAAATTATTTATTATTATTATTATATTACTTGCAATTTTTCTGGCTGTTTCATGAATACTGTTTATATTTTGCTGTATAGCCTTTAAAAGGCTTTTTAAAGACAAGTGTTTATTAATTTGTGACAACGTACACCAAATGTGGCTTGACAACATGCTCTGTTTTAGGATTTTTACAGATTACACTGGAGATATTTATTCAGTATACACTCATATCTCTTTTCTCCTACTTGTCTGTATATGACAAGATAAAGTCTTGGAGCATCTGCTGTGATTTTACAGTATATTGATGCTGGGACTTAGAGAGTGTGGAGCCACGGAGGGTTATTTTTAAGTGAACTATGGATGTGCTCGAATATGTTTAAATAAAGATTTCTTTTGTAAATAAAAAGCTGTCCTATTATAGGTAGTGTTTTCTCAGTGTTGTTTATAACTCAGGGTTGTTTACTGATGAAGACTTCCGAGAGCTATTTTATTCTTTGGTTGGAGTTAACCTGCACTAGTGGGACAGTAAGGACTATGCTTCATCTTTTTTTGTAATGGAGTAAATTATTTGATTCCTGAAATCATGGTTTGATAAATGGCACAAATGTGAAGAACTAAAACAAAATGACATTTTAAAGCAATAGTTCATCCAAAAAAATGATCATTCTGTCATGTTTGTTGACCTATACCAAACCTGTTTGACTTTCTTTCTTCTGTGGAACATTTAAGTGTTTATTTGTTTTTTGTCTTGTACAATAAAAGTCAATTTTGTGTCTTTTTTGTGTGTTTGACAGAAGAAAGAATGTCATACAGGTTTGGAACAACGAGTACGAGTGACGACAGCATTTTCATCTTTATAGGTGAACTATCCCTTTAAGAGTCATGTATATACAGTATATAGATTATATTGACCTCTACTGTAGAGAGAACAGACAAGTAAAGATTAGAGAACAGAAGAGATAAGTATGTATGGGAGGAGTTTTTCTCCAGCAGAGCATTTCTTCCTCATCCCATTCAACATCTTGGGGAGTTTTTTCCTGACTGCAGCTGCTTATAGAGGGTTTGTGAGCCGCTATTGTTTGTAAAGCTGCTTGAGAACAATATGTATTGTGAAGAGCACTATACAAATGATTCGATTTGAGACAAGACTAGATGAAACGAAAGAGAAACAAAAGGAGATTTCTTGGTTTCTTTGTGTTTTTGTTAACATACAGTTCAGGATGTTTGTATCTCGATTAGTTCATTGTTTTGAATCTAATTAACAATTCCACATATACTTCAACAGAGATTGGTCCAAACTGCCTGTATCTTGGTTATCAGCAGGTCACACCACCATAGTTGTGACTAGGGTTGTCAAAAGAACCAGTACTTTGGTACCAAGTCTGAAATTTTTAAATACCAGGATTTGTGCAGTACCGGTACGAGAACCAGGTGTATTCAGTACCCACTGATAGGCGATTGCTTTCAAACACTGTATCTGTGTAAGCCTCATTGAAAAGCATCAAAGGTTTCTATTTACAATGTGTTTTTAAAGTGTTGATCATTGTTGCCAATCACAGACATTTAACGCAATGGCCAGTCAGAGGTGTTTACTGTTTAAGTTAGTCAGAATCCACTCAACACCACTCAAAACACTGGAGTTTTTGTTCATCGCGCGCTTTACAGTGAATGTCCACTACAACGGCAAAACTCCGCTCAGTGCCTCTGACAACTCTAAAATGACTCTGCTTTGGGCAGTGTTGCAAAGTCTGCAGTTTTCCCTTGGAATTGGGCTACTTTAAAGCAGAACTAAGTAACTTTTTTTACCTTCATAAATAGTTTTCTAAGTCCTTACGATGGTTAATTGACTTGTAGTGGTGTGTTTGAGGTGAGCACTAACCCCCTCTGGCACGTCTACGCCAGAATACAGCACTTGCAAGTTGAGCTGCACCGACCCGACACAATCTCGCCTCATGTTCACGTTCACGCGAGAGTGACAAAATGCTTTACGGTAATTCAAAAACAATGTATATATTATGACTTTATAAGACAATTTCAAAAATTACACACCTCCATCGAGTGTACTGTATTTGCAAATTACCCACCTCCTCTTTCTTGTACTGTATTTGCAAAACTACTGCGCTGGTGAGCGTTGTAGTCGTTGTAGTCCAGAGCTGCGCTTGGAGTATTTACGACAGTGTGATTCACTGAAGGAAACTGTAGGGGGAGTTTCACAAGTCTTACTGAGTTCCGCTTTAACACTGTTGCTACGGGTTGTTCTTCATGTCCATGGGTTGAAGTGACCCCAAATAACACGATATTTAGCCCCTGGAATGCAAATTTCACACTTATATATAAAAAAATAAAAAAATAAAGAACTGTTTATTTCATTTGTATCTTTGTTCTATTGTATTTATCTATACTTATAAATTGTTTATTATTTGCTCTGCAGATTCACTCCCCTACAAAATCACCCCAATCATTCTAGAATGATTCATTCTTTCCAAATAGAGCTATTCAAGTCATCTGGATCATATCGCTATATATATATATATATATATATATATATATATATATATATATATATATATATCACAGAAAAACAAAATATCACCATGTCAGATTTTTCAAATATCGTCCAGGCCTAGTATTTTTTGTGCAATTGTTACTTATTCATAGTTATTCTATGGGGCTATTGAATGCTTGAATCTGATTAGTTGACAAATGTTCTAAGGTGTACATTTATTTTCATGGAAACGCACAGCTAAAGTAGGCAGGTCTTGACATCATTACATGTCCAGACCCTAAAGGGGCATGGTGAAAGAAAAAAATATGAGATGGAAGGAAAATTATTTGTCGATGCTTTTGTGCTTTCTCACAAATGTTTTGCGTTCCCCTGAGAAACGTACTCGGTTACTAACGTAACCTCGGTTCCCTGAGATACGGAACGAGTACTGCGTATGGGGAAAGGTCTCCCTTTTTCCCCGCTGCTGAAGCCTTTTTCAATAACGCAGTGTAACTGCACCGTCATTGGTTCACTCATAGACAAGTTGTTGAACCAATGGCGGCGCGGCATAGCTGCGCGGCCTATGGCGACAAAGCGCGCGAATATTCCCGCCGAAATGGGCGGGGTATAGGGCTATATAAGCAGGCGTTTCGCCATAGGATTTCAGTGTCAATCGACTGAAGCGACGACCCTGAGCCGCAGCCTCGTGGCACGGCAAGTGACGCAGTACTCGTTCCGTATCTCAGGGAACCGAGGTTACGTTAGTAACCGAGTACGTTCCCTTTCGATACTTCACTCGTACTGCGTATGGGGAACGAATTCAACCACGCCGTGCCACGGCTGGGAACGATATAGCTTGCATTTGGCCACCCAGAGGGGGGCAAAAAGGACAAGCGGAGGCAAAGCCTAACCGAACCCATGGTTACACTGAAGGAAGATACTTCCTATGGTGGCGTGAAGCGGGACCTGTTGGAAGCCGCTAATCACACCGACAGGACCCGAGCTTGTAAGGTCGGGACATCGAGGTGATAGAACCTGACAAAGGTGGACGGCGAAGACCAGCCGGCCGCCTCACAGATGTCTTGGATGGAAACTCCGTTGGACCAAGCCCACGAGGAAGCCATTCCTCTAGTGGAGTGGGCCCTGACTCCTATGGGGCAATTAGTGCCCAGTGAGGAGTAGCACAGGTTAATAGCATCCACTATCCAACGGGAAATGCGTTGTTTCGAGACCGGAGACCCTTTGGTGCGGCCGCCAAAACAAACAAAGAGCTGATCCGACAGTCTGAAAGACTGTGATCGGTCTATGTAGGTCCTCAATGCCCTGACTGGGCAGAGTAGCTGCAGCTCTGGTTCGTCCGCCGAGGGAGGAAGAGCAGAGAGCGAGATGACCTGAGCTCTAAACGGAGTTGAGAGCACTTTAGGGACGTAGCCATGCCTAGGTTTCAGAACGACCTTAGAGTCACCAGGCCCGAATTCGAGGCATGCAGGGTTCACAGAGAGGGCCTGCAAATCGCCAACACGCTTTACCGATGCTAGTGCTAGTAGCAGAGCGGTTTTTAGTGTTAGGGGCCTGAGGTCGGCTGAACCCATTGGTTCAAATGGGGCTCCTTTCAAGGCCCTGAGGACCAACGAGAGGTCCCAGGAGGGAATAGTGAGAGGGCGAGGAGGATTCAAACGCCTAGCACCTCTCAAAAAACGGATCACGAGCCCGTTTCGTCCCACCGATTGGCCAGCAATAGGAGCGTGGAACGCTGCAATGGCTGCTACGTAAACCTTAAGCGTGGAAGGGGAGCGCCCCATTTCCAAGCGTTCTTGGAGGAAAGACAGTATGGAAGATACGTCACTCTCCACAGGGTCTATGTTGCGTGTTGAACACCAATCAACAAAGACTGACCACTTCTGGTCGTAGAGGCGCCTCGTAGATGGGGCTCTAGCCTGAGAAATGGTATTTAGGACGTCCTCGGGGAGGCTAGTCGGCTCCCATCGAGGGACCAGAGGTGCAGAGCCCAGAGCTGCGGCTGTGGGTGCCAGATTGTTCTGTTTGCCTGAGAGAGGAGGTCCCGTCTCAGGGGAATCGGCCACGGGGCTCTTAGAGAGAGCCTGAATAGCTCTGAGGACCAAACCTGGTTCCTCCAGAGCGGGGCCACCAGAAGGACTCTGTGCTGGTCTTCTCTGATACGCCTGATGACCTGGGGGATCAGTGCGATCGGAGGGAAAGCATAAAGGAGCGTGCTGGGCCATGTGTGGGCCAGAGCATCTACTTCCTTCGAGAAAAATGTTGGGCAATGAGAGTTGTCTTCTGAGGCGAAGAGGTCTACCTCTGCCTTCCCGAAGAACTCCCAGATCGTGAGGACCACTTGGGGGTGGAGCATCCACTCGTCGGAGGGGGATGTTGCTCCGTGACAACATGTCCGCACCCAGATTGTTCCTGCCAGGAACATGAGTCGCTCTGAGCGACTGAAGCCTCGGAAGAGCCCATTCCAGCAGTCGTTTCGCCAGAGCGCATAAGCGGCTGGACGAAAGACCGCCTTGGTGGTTCAGGTATGACACCACCGTCATACTGTCTGACCGAACTAGAACATGACGTCCCGTCAAGTAAGCCTGAAAGAACTGAAGGGCTTTCATCACTGCTAGCATCTCTAGACAGTTGATGTGTAGATGGCTTTCCTCGTGGCTCCACGAGCCGAAGGCCGGTCTGCCCTCGCACACAGCGCCCCAGCCCAAGTTGGAGGCGTCTGTTGAGAGCACCGTCCTCCGTGAGACCGCCTGTAAGGGGACTCCGCGTTGGAACCATACTGGATCCATCCAAGGTTTCAGGGCTAGAAGACAGGCCCGATTGACCTTGAGACATAGGCGGCCGTGCCGCCATGCGCTGGGAGGAACCCGGAACTTCAACCAGTACTGAAGAGGCCGCATCCGAAGAAGGCCTAGCTGCAGCACCGGGGAGGCGGAAGCCATCAGCCCTAGCAGCCTCTGGAAAAACTTCAGAGGGAGATAGGCTTTGTTCGTGACAGATGCCGTGAGCTGCTGAATTGCCAGGGCGCGCTCTGGCGAGACTACTGCCGTCATACGGACCGAGTCGAAAACTGCTCCCAGAAACGAAATTCGTTGAGTGGGGCATAGCGAGCTCTTGGCTAAGTTGACCCTGAGACCCAGGCATTGTAGATGGCTGAGGAGCACGGATCTGTGGCGTTCCAGCTCGTCTCGCGAACGGGCTAAGATGAGCCAGTCGTCGAGGTAATTCAGAACCCGGATTCCCATCTGTCTCAGAGGGGAAAGCGCCGCGTCCATGCACTTGGTGAAAGTGCGGGGAGCCAGAGACAGCCCGAAGGGCAGGACCGTATATTGGTATGCCACCCCTTCGTATGCGAATCTCAAGAATCGTCTGTGACGGGGGCTATCTGGATGTGAAAATACGCATCCTTCAGGTCCAGCGAGCAGAACCAGTCCTCGGGGCAAATGTGCGCGAGGATCTGCTTCAGCGTCAGCATTTTGAACTTCCGTCTCATGAGGGAGTGATTCAAAAGCCTGAGGTCTAGGATGGGTCTGAGACCGCCATCCTTTTTGGGGACCAGAAAGTAGCGGCTGTAAAAGCCTGTCTCGCTCTCTGACGGAGGAACCATTTCCACAGCTCCTTTTTCCAGCAACGACATGACTTCGGCCCGGAGGACATGAGCGTCGTCCGGATTGACCGATGTTTGAAGCACCCCGGCGAAGCGGGGGCCGTCGTGCAAACTGGAGCGAGTAGCCCTGGTTTACGATCCCCATGACCCATTCTGACACATCGGGGATGGCCTGCCAGGCCTCGGCCCGAGTGGCTAGGGGTTGAATAATGTTGGGTGACAGACCGCCGTTGAGAGGGTCGTACACCGCGAGGGGTGGAAGAGGAAATTTGCTCTTTTTGTGATGAGGTAAAAATTTGTCCGCCGTGAAAACGGCGTTTGGAGTGGGCGCAACAGGTGTGGGCCCAGCTGTCACTTGGAGTATGTTTCCCACGCCCGGAAATAAACGAGGCGGAGGGGAAATTACCCGTGGGAGCTTTTGGGGTGGTCCGGTCGTAACGGGACGGTCCCCCATCCTCTTCCTGTCCGACGAATCAGGACGACTTCGGAGGCACCGGGTCCAGCACAATCCTGGGCCGGGGTCCCTGGCGCCTCGGGAAGGGAGGGCGCTTCGCAGGGCGCGAGCGCTGGCGATGCTCCTGGGGCGGCGCTGCCTGTGTTGCAGGTGGGGCTGGTTTGTTCTGCTGAGCCGGCGCAGTCCTGGGGCGGCTAGACGCAGAAGCGGAGCTGGAGCGCTTAGGCAAGAAATGCCTCATAGCCTGAGACGATTTCTGCGCGGCAGTAAAGCGCTCAGTGAAGCCATCCACTGCAGGCCCGAAGAGACCAGAAGGCGAGACCGGGGCGTCTAAGAAGGCCGTCTTGTCTAGGTCTTTGATCTCCGTTAGGTTGAGCCACAGGTGGCGCTCCAACACGACCAGGCTGGCCATGGAACGACCGATGGCCTGGGCCGTAGCCTTCGTAGCTCGCAGGGCAAGATCCGTGGCGCTGCGGAGATCTTTGAAGGCTGGCGCGTCGATTCCAGACTCATCCAGAGAGCGGAGGAGTTTGGCCTGGAATGCTTGAAATATGGCCATGGTGTGGAGCGCAGAGGCAGCTTGGCCCGCCGAGGTGTAAGCCCGTCCAGCCAGAGTAGAGGTGGTCCGACAGGGCTTGGAAGGAAGGGCCCTCTTCGTCTTCCAACCCACAGCCGCGGGAGGACAGAGGTGAGCAGCCACCGCTTCATCTAGGGGTGGCAAGCGCTCGTATCCCTTCTCCTCGGCGCCGTCGACGGCGGTGAGGGCGGAGCGGTGCGTAGTGTGGAGGCGGGCAGAGTAAGGAGCGCGCCACGACTTCGTCAGCTCTTCGTGGACCTCAGGAAAGAAGGGCGCTGAACGCTGGCGAGGTGCTTGGCGGCGGCCTGGCAGAAACCATTCGTCCAGGCGGCTGCGAGACGGCTCCTCTGGAGGGGCCCACTCGAGGTCCAGCTCTTCAACGGCTCTAGACAGGATGCGGAAGAGCTCGGCATCCATGCCCTGGCCATGCTCGATGGGTTCCAAGGGAGGCGGTGGAGCGGGGTCTTCCGGCTCGCCAGCCCATCCTTCCGCTTCGGAAGCCGCAAGAGACATGGAGTCGTCTTGTTCGTCGTCTGTTCCCCCGAATGAGACGAGGTCACTCGCTTCTGCGGAGGGACGCTGCTCAGGGCGAGAGAACAGAACTGGAGAGAGTTCCCTGGGAGGAGAGGGCGAGGCACGCGGGGGCTGGGCCGGCGTGAGCTCGCTCAACTCCTGGCGCTGAGTCGCTCTACCCCGCTGTCTTTTCCTCGCCGGACCGCGGGAGGAAGGAGACGGGAGGGCGCGAGCGGCGAGATCGCCCTCAGTGAAGAAGGCGACCCGCGAGCGCAGGGAAGCGAGACTCATACACTCGCAGTGCGGGCATGAGTCTCCAGCGAGCGCGCCGTCTGCGTGGGGCTTGCCCAGGCAAGCGACACACTCGCTGTGTCCATCGTCGTCGTGCAGGGGGGCCCTGCAAGTACCACATGAGTGGCGGGGCATCGTGAGACGCCGCTGCCGTGAAAACGGCAATTGGGTGGCTCTTTTAGAGCGGCGAGGGCCGCGGAAGCTCTTAAAGCGGTGAAAACCGCTGGAAACCGCTCTTTTAGAGCGGCGTTTAAGCCGCGGATGAAGCTCTCAGGCGGCGCGCCGGATGGCGGCAGGGGACGCACAGGAAGCGGCCGGAAGCGGGAAGCGGGAGGCGGCGGCTCGGCGACGGCGCTAGAAGCTGCAGTCCGCGAGGGCGCCGGCGCTTTCTTCCACCGGCGAGTCCAGGCGAGTCCGCTGCGGGAGCCTCTTCAGACGGCGGCGAGAGCAGAAGGCGGCGAGCTTCTTCGGCTTCAGGCGGAGATCAGCGAAGAGAAGTAGATGTCGTCGCTGAAGGAGAAAACACTGAAATCCTATGGCGAAACGCCTGCTTATATAGCCCTATACCCCGCCCATTTCGGCGGGAATATTCGCGCGCTTTGTCGCCATAGGCCGCGCAGCTATGCCGCGCCGCCATTGGTTCAACAACTTGTCTATGAGTGAACCAATGACGGTGCAGTTACACTGCGTTATTGAAAAAGGCTTCAGCAGCGGGGAAAAAGGGAGACCTTTCCCCATACGCAGTACGAGTGAAGTATCGAAAGGGAACTTTGCGTTCGCTCGCAAAACGTTTTGCTTTCCCCAAAAAAACATTGCGTTCACTCGCAAAGAGCTCAAAGTTTCTTGGGGGGAACGCAAAGGTTTTGCGAGTGAACACAAACGTATTGACTTTATTTTTCCTCCCTTCTCATTTTTTTTTTTTTATAATTAGTAATACCGCCACTGTTCTTGAAGCTCTTGAAGCAGATAAACTTATAGTTTCGCTATTGGTAGAAACACTGATGCCGAACACTGTTGAGCGACGCAGAGATTCAAGGTAATTCACACACGTTTAATCTCTCTCTCTCATAGCTGCATTAATAACTGCATTAGTCTGCAATGGCTCAAGCCTCCGTCACTAGCATTAAAATTCGTGGGATGAGATGCGTACGAAATTAGTCCTACACACAAGCGTTTAAGGACACAAACCTGACAAATGTCTTGAAATACAACATCTGAACAGTGTCTTGAGCTATAACCGTATAAGCAGAATAACTGACGACGGGCCTTTGAATTGTTAGAAATAATGCATAACCTCGGGTGTGCATTATTTTCTAAAAATTCAGCTGCCCGTAATCAATTATTCCTTACATATTATGTTTTGTTATAGAAGTCAACAAACAGTCAACTATGAAGAAAGAACGATTAAAAGCTTTTAATTGACACTCGCACCTGAATCACTGAGCTCCAAAGGAAATTTATTTATTTTGAGACGATAAGAGAACTCTTGGACCTCTGCAGATAAAACCCTCTTAATACGACAGTTTGGTTTGGGATATTAAAACATCCCCATGTTTGAAGCACTGCCGCATTTTTAAATGTAAACAAGGATGGAGGAAAATACAATTATGCTGTGAGAGCTGTTCTCAAAAACTAAGCTTGAATGCAAGACTCTATCTTCTTAATTGACTGCGTTGCAGATTCAGACTCTGTTTAATGCAAATGAAAAACAACACCTGGAGCAAGTGCCAACCAGACTGTCTATGGCTCTGAACACAGGAAAGAGAGATATTTATAGAAAAAAAAAAGATCTGTAAGAAAAAATCTGAAATATCATCCATTACGGTGAATAAACAGAAGTGCTGACAGAAATCATTAGAAATGAAATCAGAGCCGAACGTCTAATCTTGCCAGTGTTTTCGTTAGCATTATAATGTTGTTCCAGCATATGCTGACAGGTCTCCCATCTGTTATAGTAATAATTAGATGTGTATCAGCGTTCCACATATTGACAGAGACTCTCTGTCTCTAGGAACTGCCAAATTACTGCTCAAATGTAAGACACAAGTCAATATGAAGCACAAGTTACTTTTATCTTCATACTCATGAAAAGCCCCTCAGATCTCCATAGAGGGGAACGAGTGTGTGTACGCCCACACCTTTTTGTGGTTTATGAGGACACAAATTTGTAGAATGACATGGGTATTACACTTATATTACGACATAAACATGAAATATGAGGACATATCATGAGTCCCCATATTTAAAATAGTTTTAAAAACATAAACAATGCTTTATTAAAAATGTAAAAATGCAGAATTTTTTCTGTGATGGGTAGGTTTAGGGGTAGTGTAGGGGGATAGAATGTACGGTTTGTACAGTATAAAAACCATTACGCCTATGGAATGTCCCCACTAAGATAGCAAAACAAACTTGTGTGTGTGTGAGAGACCAAATGTCCCCACAAGAATAGTAATAACAGTAATTTTTGACAATTTTTGTTGGTCCCCTTATAAATCATACTTAATTATGTTTTTTTTTTTTTTAATCTAAAAATGTAGAAAGTTTTCTGTGAAGGGTTTAGGTTCCTGGTTAGAAAATGTTATTAGTTCAGTATAAAAACCATCATGCCTATTGAATGTCCTCATAATGATATGAACACCAGTGTGTGTGTGTCTGTGTTGAACGTGCCACCTGGCAGAAATTGTTAAAACAAACACATCATATGGCTAATGATCTGTATTAATGAATAATACATTTGGTGTATGCCTACACGTATGACAACGTGTAGGCCTGTATAATGTGGGTATATATGTAATGCATTATATTACACTTTATTAATTTTTCACCACAATTGTAATGTATAGCATTTTATGGTTGACCTTCAAAAACTATAGTGCACATTTTCATGTGTCAATTTTTTTTCTCATATGAATTTTCAACGCTAACCCTTTTAGTTTTCTGCTTGACCGTGTTATAATGCATTATAATCTTTAAAGGTGTAATCATGAATTCAAATGTATTATAACTGATTGTAAGTAGTTTTGCAAAGTCACAATAATGTATTACAGTCTATATCATGAATACCTTTATGAAGGTAATCCCAATTTCAGTGCAGTTTATACTTTGATATCTGAATTTGCAATAATAGGTGGGTATATTTTACTGTTATTACATCATACTTCATTTTTGCAAATATATTAATTGAAACACCCAGCCACCTTCATGTCAAAGAAATGGAAGTGCGAGTAAGTCTAATGTGTGTCTCCTCCTCATGGGAGTTTAGGCTGATGAGTCATTCTTCTGTGTTCTGCAGCAGTGTGGACTGGTGAGGGAAAAAGTCTCAGAGCGCCACCATGTGTCTAGATGATATATCACATTTGTTTGCATTTGCTATATTGCAATTGTATTGATTATATTATTATTATTTTTTTTTTTTTAACCTAATTTCAGCACTGTTTATATAATTAGTATATGTAATATTTTTATTTATACACTATCATTCAAAAGTTGGTTAGTAAGATTGAAAGAAGTCTCTTATGCTCACCAAGGCTTCATTCATGTGCTCAAAAGTACAGTATAATTTATTTTAGATTGTGAAATAATATTACAAAGTAAAATAACTGTTTCCTATGCAAATATGTTTTAAAATGTAATTTATTCCTATGATGTTGAATTTTCAGCATCGTTACTCCAGTCTTCAATATCACATGATCCTTCAAAAATCATTCTAATATGCTGATTTGCTGCTCAAGAAACATTTCTTATTATTATAAATGTTGAAAACAGTTGTGCTGCTTATTTTTGTCAAAACTATGATACAGTTTTTTTCAGGAGTATATGATGAATAGAAATATTCATTTGAAATATAAATATTTTGTAAAAAATTATAAATGTCACTTTTGATCAATTTCTTTTGAAAGCATTCTTATCGAATACAAATATTAATTTCTTTTAAATAAATCAAATACAACGTTTCACTGTTGTTGCCAATAATGGTGCATGCCACCTTCATATATGGGGTAAGTTGTCACAATGGGATCCTTTGATTAAATAAAAATAAAAAATTAGTTAAAACACATCCCAGTCTTCAAGTTAAAATCTGACTTCATTATGTTGATGATTCAATTTATGGCAGTTTTGAACTAGAGAAAACATGCATTTGTGTAATTGCACATTTTGACTTGTGGACTGTTTAAACTCCAAACCTCATGGTTACTGAGCTAAAGTGTTTGTGGCAATGTCCTGTGTGACAACTAGCCCCACCCCCTGCTTTTTACAACTGCTGGTCATGGTTTTGTAGATTTGCCACAAAACATACTCTTATTACAAGAAGTGCACTTATTGCTGAAGGTCACATTGGTGGAAAACCATACCAACTCTCCGGTTGCCCAGATCTTTAAAGGGTTAGTTCACCCAAAAATGAAAATTCTGTCATTAATTGCTCACCCTCATGTCATTCCACACTTGTAAGACCTTCGTTCATATTTGGAACACAAATTAAGATATTTTTGATGAAATCCGAGAAGTATGTGACTTGTCCATAGACAGCAATGTAAACACCACTTTCAAGGTGCAGAAAGGTACTAAAGACATAATTAAAACAGTCAACGTTACTACAGTGGTTCAACCTTAATGTTATGAAGCGACAAGAATACTTTTTGTGCACAAAAACAAAACAAAAATAACAACTTTATTCAACAATATCATCTCTTCTGTGTCATTCTCATACGTTGTTTACGCCCAGCGCTTCCAGGTTTTACGCCAGAACGCCGCCTCATTATTGGCCGGCTCCTGCATCAGCATCACACACACATGCTGATCACATGATCCTGCATCAGTTGTGTAAGGATAATGACAGGGAAAAGAAGAGATTGTTGAATAAGGTCATAATTTTTGTTTTTGCACACTAAAAGTATTCTCGTCGCTTCATAACATTAAGGTTGAACCACTGCAGTCACGTCAACTGTTTCAATTATGTCTTTAGTACCTTTCTGGACTTTGAAAGTGTTTATTATATTGCTCATATACCTCTCAGATTTCATCAAAAAATATCTTAATTTGTGTTCTGAAGATCTTACATGTGTGGAATGACATGAGGGTGAGTAATTAATGACAAACTTTTCATTTTTGGGTGAACTAACCCTTTAACCACTAGGTTTCACAAAAGCAGGTTTTACATTATCTCTCAGTGAGGCTGTATGTCCCTCACAGGAAGCACACTCCTGCCCCCGTGAGGCAGTCCAAACATAGGCAGGGCTTCTGCTGTATGGAGACCCTGGATGGGCCCGAACTGCCTCATGTGAAACTGCTGGGCGAGTTTACGAGTCATCACACGCAGGGCGAGAAACGAGGACAACAGCTCGCCCAGGAGGAAGGCCAGATAGAGAGAGTGAACGGCCCGCTCCAGAGGAAGAATAATGATGTCTTGATCACTGATGAAGAACAGGAGGATAGGCAGCTGGAAGAGGAAGGAGATCAGCCAAAATCCAGCTAACTCTGGAACCTAAAGAGAAGAATGAAGAAAGAAACATATAGTTAACATTTTAATAAAACCATTAACATTTCTTTTAGATTGCAACTTTGATTTATTTAGCCATGGACAATATTTGATTTATTTAGTTAGTTACTTTCATTTAATTATTCTGTTTTATCAGCTGTGGTCACTGCTTCCATGGTTATTTATTTATTTTGCTTTGTGGCTAAAACATAGTTTCTCCTTAGTCCTAAAGAAGTTTTACTTTTTGTAGTTCTCCTGCCAGATATGAATACTTATTAGTGAGTGTGAGTAAAATTAGCATTTAATCTCAAGATTTTCTCACTTTTTGATTATTTTATTTCTCTCTCACACATACAGAAGCAGTGTTCAGATTTATGAGTTTTTTTTGTGCATTACCTTCTCTTTGAGATTCCCAACGTAACCGAGATACAACCGCAACAGCTCAAATATGCTAATCAGGACCATCCCTGTCACCAGCAGACACTGGTAATAGGCTGGCAGATACCAGAACTATGGAAATAGAGAAAGAAATTATATTCCTCATAATTTTAAATATATGACCTTAAAAATATTCACACAACCCTACTGTAGTTTGGCCTAAAAAAGCTTATCCAAATATTATTATGAGTCAGTGAGCAGGGGTTTTAAAGATCTTTCATGTCTTGACATTAGAAATGATAATTACAGCAGCATCTTCTTGAATGTGATTTAGCCGAGCTATTAACAGTACAATATATAACAATAGCACTTGAACTTCAATGTGCAGTTCACAAAGGCAGACCATCACCATGGATACAGGAGGCATATTAATGTTTGAACATTTTTATCTGGCATTGCTACTAATGGCCTATTATGGAAGTGATGTTCATGCATACATTTTAATAATACCTTACAGCAAAGTCACTAAAACTGAGAATTTTTTTGTCCCCAAAACTATTTGAAAGTGTTTTCAGTTATTTCAAACCTCAGTTGTGGTAAATACACAAATTCGTGTGAATTATAATTTCATAATTTCTTTCCTCTGCCTTCTGCATGTTTTTAGACATACTTTAGTGTTTTGGTAACGCTTTACAATATATGGTCTCATTTGTTAAAGGGTTAGTTCACCCAAAAATGAAAATTCTGTCATTAATTACTCACCCTCATGTCGTTCCAAATTCGTAAGACTTTCGTACAACTTCAGAACGCAAATGAAGATCTCTTTGATGAAATTCGAGAGCTTTCTATCCCAACATAGACACCACTTTGATGCTCCAAAAAGTTCATAAAGAGATCGTAAAACGAATCCATATGAATCTAGTGATTTAGTCCAAATTTTCTGAAAACACACGATCACTTTATATGAACAGTTTGAATTTCGACTTATATTCACATAAACATTCATAAACTCACACATCAGTTGAGGTAAAGTGACACTCAAGCATGTTTGCTTGATGTGCGAGAACAAATGAGGTTCATTCTTGTGTTACTCAGCAAGTTAGACCTTCCAGAAGAGGTTTGTTCTCTTGCGTCAATCAGGTTCGGTTGAGCTTCTGTTTATGTTCGCTGATCAATGTTTAAATGTGAATAAAAGCCTAAATTCAATCTGACGTGTCCAGCAACACAGCAATGTTTTGTTACTGAATGAATTCACATTTTTTAAAGGTCCCGTTCTTCGTGATCCCATGTTTCAAACTTTAGTTAGTGTGTAATGTTGTTGTTATAGTATAAATAAAATCAGTACAATTTTAAAGCTCAAAGTTCAATGCCAAGCGAGATATTTTATTTAACAGAAGTCGCTTACATCGAACGGCCAGTTTGGACTACATCCCTCTACTTCCTTCTTTAATGACGTCACTAAAACAGTTTTTTACTGACTAACCTCCGCCCACAGGAATACACAAGAGTTGCGTTTGTAGAGTGTGTTTGTCGCCATGTCGTCGAAACGCTGTTATTTTCATCCCGCAGTCCAATCACCGGGTCTGATTCCGGCTCAAATTGATAGGGTAAAATTAAAGACATGTTTACAATAACACTGAGCGCGTGCATCTCCACGTTATGGTAAGAGGCGTGACTTTTCCGGGCAAGATGCGCTCTCTCTATGGCTCTGGGTGCGCTCAGAGCTGTCGAATCACAACACAGGAACCGCTGGCACAATCAGAACTCGTTATGTATTTCTGAAGGAGGGACTTCATAGAACAAGGAAGTCATCAGCCGTTTTTATGACAGAGGAAACAGCAGTATACAGATAAGTAAATTATGTGAAAAATACTGTGTTTTTTTACACGCGAAACATGAACACATGTTATATTGCATACTATTAACACAATCAAAGCTTCAAAAAAACACGAAAAACAGGACCTTTGATGAATCGGTCTAATGAATGACTCAGTGACTCATAACTCGTGTCCTTCCGAGTCCGTTCTACGAGGATGCACACAGTCTTGCTTTGTCCCTGAATGAATCAGCCTTTTTGAATGAATCAATTGACTGAATGAGTCACTTGTTAAGACAATAGACATTGATCTGCCGCCACCTACTGGTGGTTGTAGTTTCATATTTAGGAGTATCATTTCACTTTAGCTGAGAGAGTGACAAAGATTGAATGCTTTTTTTGATTTTGGTTGTGAATGTAACAATAGTTCTGGTTTAAGAGATAGAATACATTTATAAATAGACTAATAGAAGTGAAATATGAGATAACATTGTTAAATATAACAGAAATTATAAAGTAATTGCAGTCGCATTACATGCAATGTTTTTCTTTTCTCTTTGGGATGGCCTCCGAATTGCAAAGGCAGCCTCTTATCTAATGTTAACAAATGAAACTTTAAACAATTGGTTGGTAAACAAGTAAATGTAATATGTTTTCCCTGAGGACTCGTAAAGTTATAATTCAGTTTTTAGATTATTTTTACTTTATTAGACTATAAATCAAGAGTATGTTTTCATAATATATTATACTTTTTATGTCAAAAGATTTTCTCATAATTTGACCCCTGTGATTATTGTTCGGGGACAATAGCTTTATGATTACAGCATATAATTGAACCCACCTTTAAATCCAGCATCATCACCTCAGATATCCACCAGAAGGGGAAGAAGAACATGTTGAAGTGCAGCAGCATCTGCAGCGGGAGATGAGACGAGACCTCAGCGCACACTAGACAGCAAACAAGAAGCAGGAGTTCAACAAGTATGGCAAAATACAAGGTATTCAATCAGTAATGATGTTTAATCAAATATAATTGCTTTTTAAATGGTTCTTTATAGTTTTCTTTACCACCTGGGGTAACTTTAAAGTAGCCTATAGGTTTAACACTTCAATTGAGATAGAGACTCTCATAAACATTGTGTTACTTTTTTATCATTAGCATGCATGAAATTATTTTTTGTAGTGAGATTTTTTTTTTATATATTTTTGTCATACTCTATATTATATCTAACATAATATTAAAACTACCGACTTGTCATCAAATGCTTATATATCCTCACCAACCTGTTAAAGTATTGTCCCATCTTTAACTATTAAAATCATACATTAATGTTGACAATCTAATGAATTATTATTTATTTTAAAGTGACATAATGTTGTTTCGTTTCTACAGCAAGGTGAAAAGACAAATAAATAATCTTGTCTTAAATAAGCATAACCACTTAGAAAAATGACAATAACATTTGTAAAATAATAACAATGAATATTATTTACATAATTTTTCTTACATTTTACCTATTTTAAGTAAATTGAATTTTATATATAATATACACTGAACAAAATCATACACACAACACTTTTGTTTTTGCCCCCATTTTTCATGAGCTGAACTCAAAGATCTAAGACTTTTTCTATGTACACAAAAGGCATATTTCTCTCAAATATTGTTCACAAATCTGTCTAAATCGTTAGTGTTAGTGAGCTCTTCTCCTTTGCCGAGACAATCCATCCACCTCACAGGTGTGGCATATCAAGATGCTGATTAAGGGGGTCGCACACCGGACGCGAAGCTCGGCGCCGCGCAGATCGCGTCTCTGACAACTCACAGGTATCGCGCACCGGCCGCGCACATTATATACGTGCGAGCTCAATTTTGACTCGACTCCTGACAGAAGAGCTGCACAATGGGAGTGTTTTACGTCAACGGGGAAACGTTACATGCCTATGCTTTAATATTTCGCACTGAGGTTAGTGTATATGGAAAAATGGCACAGCAAAGCAAAAGGAAAGAAAATGCTACGTTTATTATACATTTTTTAGACTATTCAAGCTGTTAAACTTAGAATGTGAAACTGATGTATCTTGCAGCACAGGGTGAAGTCAGTATGTACATTAACGACGATTTGAGAGAAATATAATATACATTTAATGTAAAACAATGTACATGGCGCTCTGTGGCGCGGCAGGATTTTAAACAACTTCCTGAGTCGTTGCTAGGCGCCGAATGTCGCCGCCGGTGTGCGTACTCTCATAGAAAACAATGCGTTCGAATTTGAAAGACGTGGTGCGGCGCCGAGCTACGCGTCCGGTGTGCGACCCCCTTAAAGGGGTTATTAGCAGTGCCCAAGGAAGTCGACCGGAAGTTGAAGTCGGCCGCGTGCTGCCATCTTGTAGCAGAACTTCACTTGCGTTAGCATCCCCATTGACTCCCATTCATTTTGGCGTCACTTTGACAGTGAATAACTTTACATCTGAGGCGTTTAAAGACTCCATGTATCCATTATTTATTTCCAAAGATACACGACAATGTATAAAGGGCTCCATTACCTTCTATGTTACATTATGGCCCCGTAGAAACAGTTTTTGTAAAAATAAGCTAACGATTGCGTCATAACCACTCGACTCTCTGTCGCACAGTAGAGAAATAACCGTACAGACAGGAGGAGAAGCTCGCAGACAATCGGGGAGATTATCTTAATATGGTGTACTGGCGTTTGTTTGAATACTATACAAAATAATTAATCAGAATACTTACTCCTGCTCACTCACGCCAAAGAACTCCCCGCTCAAGCTCGCCGTCTCTGGAAGATTAACGATGGCAGTTTGCACGCACAGCTACTAGAAGATTTACATCTGTCAGACAGGTTGCGGACGTCATCAAGCTTAGTGTGAGTCTACGCGTCAGAAACGGAAGTGCTAAAAATCGCTAAAAATGGGCTTCACTTGACTCAATTGAGTTCCAATCGGGTGTGTCTCATACGTTCTGAAAAGTGAAGCCACGGGCTCTTTGATCGCCCCCTGGAGGCTGGATGCAGTACAGGTCATAAACCCCGCCCTCTCAATGCAGTCGAATGAGACTTCAGTGAAAACTTAAAAATAAATTCTGCTTCAAATAAAACTTTATGAAAAATGGTTTTGGTCATTTAAGGTAGTTGTTATCACACTGATATATATTCAATTGTTCGTTTTTGTGATGATTTAGATTTTAGCTAGCAATTTGATGCTATAAAAACGGGGCGTGTCGTCATGATTCGAACTTGATTGACAGCTCAGCTTGTCTGAGGACTGTCGGAGCTTCGAGGGGAGATTGAAGATGTATTAACTAACTGTTAATTTTCGATTTCTTTGTTATTTAACACCAACAAAATGAGTTGTTCAGCAGTAAACTGTACTAACCGACCTACAGGATCTGACGGATCACTGAACCTTTTTCTGTAACATTAAATATGGGTGTTATAAGCTAATTAATAAATGTTATTAGTTAAGATAACACACCTAATGTTAACAATGTCGGGAAAAAGCAGGTGATCGTTATCTGGCAGTTACTTATTATTTTTATGGGTATAAAATAATAATTAGCAGGACAAAACTAATGATAGCTTACTCTAATTACAGCAATCGATCTCCTGTAACATTAGTTGAACTTGATTTAAAATGGCAGGACCGTTTCTGACGATTTAGAGTTGTTTCTAGTGGCATATTATATTGATTTTATCTACTGAATTTGCTGTTTTAAAAGTATTATTGCTCTAGAAATAGAATAGCCTATTATTTTATAGGTAGAATTTTAAATTGTATATAATTTTTATAGTCTATTTAAAATACATGAATGATGACGCAGTCGTCTGGGCGGAAGTTTGATATCGCGACTCCGCCTCCGGCTCCACTGACGGTTCCTTCTGCGCATGCCCAGGCTCCAAACTTACGTATTGCGTAACATGTCAGCGCCCATTCGGTCGGCCATTTTGGCTTCAGTTCATTACAATGGAAGGAAGCGACGTCGCGTCGTCCATCTTTTTTTACAGTCTATGGTTCCAATAGGGTCGCTGTGTCCATTTCTTTTACTGTCTATGGTTATTAGGCTGGCCACAATAGAGGATATGCACGTGACATCACCGTCGACCGTTACGACTGCGGTCACGTCCACTGAGTGGCAAAAGACTGAGCGGCAACGTGTTTTCAGTATGAATGTCGCGAAAAACGTACAAAACCCTTCCAAAACGGGAAAGAGCTTTTTGATTGACTGCACAAATCGCTTTGACACAAAACCTGAGGTATATATTTAAAAACTGCAGAAAGCAACAGAAAAAAAATAACAACTCATCAATTAAATATTTGCCATCTTATATTCTGCATAATTTGGTGTTTTTAAATAAACAACACTGACAAAAACTATACTATAAAACTAGGCTATATATGTTTTAAGGCTGGACAATATGACGATATATCATTGATATAAGTGATTACGCGGATTTAGACCTACCGATATTGGAGTTATATAAAATATTCACAGGCAGATTTGCTTTATGTATTTCCCCACCGTCGAAATCAGGCATATATAAATGTCAGGAAACACGATTCCTGGTTGCATGTCAATATCCATGGATTAGGTTTATTTGACATGTTATAAGGAACACTTTCGAGTCCAACCTTTAGTGTAATTCGTTAGTTTTAGACACGTTTTCGCAGTTTCCCCTATTAAATCCAGTCATGCAGCAGGTTCTTTTGCCACTCAGTCCAGCTGAGGGAGCGCGTTTTCGGCGGGAAAGTGACGTCGTTGCATACCCTCTATAAAAGGCTACTCTAAAATGTGCAGTTTTATCACACAGTACAATGCCACAGATGTTGCAAGTTTTGCAGTTGGCATGCTCTGGTGGACATTCTGACTGCAGGAATGTCCACCAGAGCTGTTGCCCGTGAATTGAATGTTCATTTCTCTACCATAAGCCATCTCCAAAGGTGCTTCAGAGAATTTGGCAGTACATCCAACCGGCCTCACAACCGCAGACCATGTGTAACCACACAAGCCCAGGACCTCCACATCCAGCATCTTCACCTCCAAAATCGTCTGAGACCGGACAGCTGCTGCAACAATCAGTTTGCATAACCAAAGAATTTCTGCACAAACTGTCAGAAACCGTCTCAGGGAACCTCATCTGCATGCTCGTCGTCCTCATCGGGGTCTCAACCTGACTGCAGTTGAGTGGGAAAATGCTCACATTCGATAGCGTCTAGCACTTTGGAGAGGTGTTCTCTTCACGAATGAATCCCGGTTTTCACTGTACATGGCAGATGGCAGTGAAAACCGGGTGATGGAGCCGTGTGGGTGAGCGGTTTGCTGATGTCAATGTTGCGGATCGAGTGGCCCATGGTGGGGTTCTGGTATGGGCAGGCGTATGTTATAGACAACGAACACAGGTGCATTTTATTGATGGCATTTTGAATACACAGAGATACCGTGACGAGATCCTGAGGCCTATTGTTGTGCCATTCATTCACAACCATCACCTCATGTTGCAGCATGATAATGCACAGCCCCATTGTTGCAAGGTTCTGTACACAATTCCTGGAAGCTGAAAACGTCCCAGTTCTTGCATGGCCAGCATACTCACCAGACATGTCACCCATTGAGCATGTTTGGGATGCTCTGGATCGGCGTGTACAACAGCGTGTTCCAGTTCCTGCCAATATCCAGCAACTTCGCACAGCCATTGAATCGTCAACCTGATCAACTCTATGTGAAGGAGATGTGTTGCACTGCGTGAGGCAAATGGTGGTCACACCAGATACTGACTGGTTTTCGGACACAACCCCCAGCATCTTGATATGCCACACCTGTGAGGTGGATGGATTATCTTGGCAAAGGAAAAGTGCTCACTAACACAGATTTGTGAACAATATTTGAGAGAAATAGGCCTTTTGTGTACATAGAAAAAGTCTTAGATCTTTGAATTCAGCTCATGAAAAATGGGGGCAAAAACAAAAGTGTTGTGTTTATAATTTTGTTCAGTGTATATACACTACCGGTCCGAAGTTTGTAATAATTAAGATTTTGTAATGATTTTTAAAGTATTCTCTCTTATGCTCACCAAGGCTGTATTTATTTGATCAAAAATACAATAAAAACAGTGATATTGTAAAATAATATTACAATTGAAAATAACTGTTTTCTAAAATATTTTTAAATGTAATTTATTCCTGTGAGCAAAAGCTGTAATTTCAGCATCATTACTCCAGACTTCAGTGTCACATGATCCTTCAGAAATGTTTTTACTGTATTTTTGCAGTCTTGGTTAGCATAAGAGACTTCTTTAAAAAATCATTAAATAAATTTTAATTATTACAAACTTTTAAGCACAGAAAGTTCCTGTTTAAACACCATTAATGGTGAATTCTTATTTTAACATTTCTTGATATCCAGATCCACTTGTGCACTGTGACAAAGACAGGCTGTACAGTCCTTTGCATGTGCATTGTCTTTAGCAGACGTCTCACCTTCATTATCCTGATACGGGTCCCTGAAGTCTCCACTGTCTCGTGTCCTGTTATTTATAAACACTGACCCGCTGACATGAGCCAGACCCACTCTCAGGTTATGAGGGATCGGCGTGTAAAACACAGGCATGGTGGAGACGACATGAAACGCTCATCCACTCAGTCCTGCACGCGTCTCCACTTTGGTTTGTGTGGCTTGGAGTCTTTCGAGAGCTAACCAGATTAAATCCGAGGAAACAGATGGAGTCTGACAGCAGATTAAGATGTCACCCTCACCATGGTAACCATAGTTAATACAGTTATTGTTACCGCACAACACAGCAAGTCAAGAAGAATAACATTAAATAAAAATATAATTGTCATATGCAGTATGAAAAAATAAAATAAAAAAATCTGTATATACCTAGATCAACATAAAACATTTAGACTTGTTTTCACTGAATATTTTAATATCCTTTTGGTAAATTTTTATTTAATGTTTTGAAACAGGCCTAATTGGTTTATGCTCAAAACAAGATATAAATCAATTTTATGAAAAAAGTCACCATTGTCAGCAGAAAGTTAAATGAAAATTTAAATAAAAACACAAAAACATAATTTTTTCTTTGTACCTCATATTAAATTGGTTGCTATATTGTGAATGTTTGTACAGTCCACAATTTGAATGATCCAATTATAATTAATGAGATTTATTCTTTAACAGCGCATTTTGAAAAGAGACTTTGTTTAAAAAAAAAATACAAAATGCAACAATTAGAATTATTTATTCTGACAGCTTCAAAGACTTGTCACCTATTTTCTCTAATGGCCATACTTGGGTTTGTTGTGTAATTGCGTTCCTTTGTGAAAATCAAGCAGACTCATACATTTTTATGAAAAAGAACAAAACAATGACACACAAGCCAAAGATGTTTATTGTAAAATCTCTATGATTAAGACAGTGGTGCGCCAAACTGCCTCCAGCCATCTGTGTGTCGGTCCAGAGTCTGTTTCTGTTTCTGAACTTTGAGATCCTGGACGTCATTTGCGGCAGGCTGCAGTACCGGCGCTGACCAGCGGGTGTCACAGTTCGTCCCGAGGCGCTTTTAAAGGGAAATGTTTGAACTCCTCAGGGACCTCTTCGCCTTTCTGTGACCTCTTATAGAAACCTAGAGAATCCAGCAAGCTGCTGATCTCGTCTGCCTTCATCTTCTTCACTGGAACAACCTGAGGTAGGCACAAATTGCTGTCAGAGGAGAAGTGAAAGATACAAAAGTCCCTTTCAGTCAGGTCATTTCACTTGGCGGCCATCTTTGAAACGCCTCTCTGGCAGCTCTTTTTCATACAGATAACAGCAGACGTGAATAAAAAAACACCAGGTCACATGACATTGGTTCTCTGGTGATGGATTGTTTGTGACACTTAATTGAATGAGTGTGAATAATGTTTGAAAAGTACAGAGACAAGTAACAAATACAGTAAATATTAAATATCTCATGTGTTCAGTGGAAAAAAATGACAATGCTGAGCAAAATGAGGATGACAAACTTACACTTGAATGCAAAGTAATAATGTAGTCCTATACCTTCACTTCCTCGTCCTTATCGTTGTAGAAGATCAGCCGTGGGTTTTTATCCTCTCCTGAATCATACTCCAGGTTATGACTTTAAACAGCAGGTTAAGGTTAACGGCGCCAGGCCAATGACCTCTGAGGCCATGAAGCACATGACTCCGGCCTCTAAGTGTTTAAACATATGGCAGCACAGAGGGCCTGTAAAGATTTCATTAACATTCATGTCCCTGTCAAATGCTGTCTTACCACTTGGAAGAAATGTGGAATAAATTTTAGACACTATAAAAAGTCAATAGTCACCTACACTTACTAAACTGAAAACAGGCATTACAAGAAAATGAGAGGTATAATGTCAGGATACTACAATGCCCATCGCTCCATCAGGAAATTGTAGAGCTCTGGCATCTTCTTTATGGATCATCCCACTACACTGGGAGCCTGGGAGGGGATTGAAGAGGGATTTACAGCAAAATGGCAAAAAGGTGAAAACAAATGTTTTAACTTAAGCAACTGTCTTTGTCATCAAATGTTCTTGAGGTCTTTTTGAATGATATATGAAATGAATACTTCTGTTCAGCAATGACTCAGTAAATTGATCAAACGTGACGGTAAAGAAGACATAATGATCGAAAAGACTTCTATTTAAAATAAATGCTGTTCTTTTGAACTTTCTATTCATCAAAAAATACAGGGGAAAAAGTTGCATGGTTTCCTCAAAATTATTAAGCAGCACAACTGTGTTCAGCATTGTTAATAATACGAAATGTTTCTTGAGCAGCAAATCCGCATATTAGAGTGATTTCTGAAGGATCATGTGACACTGAAGACTGGAGTAATGATGCTGAAAATGCAGCTTTGCATCACAGGAATAAATTACAATTTTAAAATATTTTTAACTAGAAAACAGTTATTTTCAATTGTAATATTATTTTACAATATCACTGTTTTATGTTTTTTTTTTTTTTTTGATCAAATAAATACAGCCTTGGTGAGTATAAGAGAGTCTACTTTAAAAATCATTACAAAATCATAATTATTACAAACTTTGGACCGGTAGTGTATATACACTGAACAAAATTATAAACACAACACTTTTGTTTTTGCCCCCATTTTTCATGAGCTGAATTCAAAGATCTAAGACTTTTTCTATGTACACAAAAGGCCTATTTCTAGGCCTTTAGTAGAAACAGTTATTTTAAATTATAATAATATTTTGCAATATTACTGTTTTTACTGTATTTCTGATCAAATAAGCATCAAAATAAGACTTTTTTTCAAAAACACAAGAAATCTTCCCAAGCCCATACTTTTGAAAAGTAGTGCATGTGTTTGTATTGCCCAAAATTATTATAATGAAATGTATTTTAACATCATTAGTTTCTATGCTAATGTAGTTTTTCTTCCATATCACTGGACCATGAAAGTGACTTTTTAGAGCAAAACAGCCATCGACCACTCACCATAAGTTTTCCTCTAGCTATAACAAGCTTTTCCTCCACAGCACTGCTTTCTGAACTGTTTTCAGCACTTCTCCCTGTGGCACTCAGAGTCAGAAGGGCCGCCAGTGTGAGCCACATACTGCGCTTGGAATGGGAAACCTCACTGTATCTGAATAGATTGCGGTCCTTTGGTCAAATGAGGGTCAATAGAGTAGATATGGGTTCTCTGATAGGTATCCCCCACCATGTGGCGCAGTCTGATTGGTCGATTTGTTGGAATTTTGTTCAGGGGAATATTATTATATAAAGTCATCTAATTCATACCAAAAGAGACTTAAAGCAGTTATTTGTTTGATAAAGTCAAATGTTTTGTCAAATTTGTTGTTTAATGTTTGTTTTTTTCTCTCAATATGAAGGAGTTGAGGCCATGGAGCAGCTGCGTCTGTGTCAGATTCTCCCACCGTCTGCTGATGAATAACCAGGGAAGTCAGAACACAACAGCTGCTGTTTGAATAACGCTCTGATGAAGCAGTGTTAAAAGTTGGTCTTTAAATTCTTCTTTAAATTCATTGTGCTTTTTTTTTTTTTTTTTTTTTTTTAATCATATTATTAACAATTCTTTAGAAGACAGAGTTAATGAGGGATGATGTTGATGGTGTAAATATTAAATAATGTGAATATTACAAATATAAATAGTAAATAATAGATTTTCATGGAAAATTATTCATAGAAAATTCTACATTTGCGTAAGCAACTTATACATTTACATTTATACTTACACATATATTTAAATATATATATATATATATATATATATATATATAGCTTTTCCTCCACAGCACTGCTTTCTGAACTGTTTCAGAAAGCATATATATATATATAAAATATATATATATATATATATATATATATATATATATATATATATATATATATATATATATATATATATTATATATATATATATATATTTTATATATATATATATATATATATATATTATATATATATATATATATATATATATATATTATATATATATATATATATATAATATATATATATATATAATATATATATATATATATATATATATATAATATATATATATATATATATATATATATAATGTATATATATATATATAATATATATATATATATATATATATATATATATATATATATATATATATATAATATATATATATATATATATAATATATATTATATATATATATATATATTTTATATATATATATATATATATATATATATATATATATATATACAGCTATGGAAAAAGTTAAGAGACCACTTAACATTGATTTCTGAACTTGGAGTGGTCTCTTAATTTTTTCCATAGCTGTATATATATATATATATATATATATATATATATATATATATATATATATATATATATATAATATATAATATACAAATGTAGAATTTTATACACACACACACATTAAAAATTTATTGTGTGACTTTTTAAATATTTTAAACTTTATTTTTGTATTCAAATTGTATGATAAAACTTTTTACGCTGTATAATAAGATACTTATGATGTTCCTCCACTTATAAATAAAATAAGTGTCATATAAAAATGTGAGATTTCAGAATTTTTGGCATGATTAACTAAATTTAAGATATAATAGCTCTTACTGATTATGGTTCAAGAGACAGGATCTGTAAACACCACATACATTGAACCTTTGGATATTAACAATTCTAATTATTATTTGTAAATAATTACAATTTAATGAGCAAACAATACCAGTTTCTTCTGTTGTTTTGAACTGAAAAAGTCCCATGATATATAATGGATTTAGCTAACTTTTTTTCAGTTAACTAATTAATAAATATTCTGTTGATATTAATTACTTTGATATTTTAACATTTTAAAATTATTGTACTACCCAATCATGAAAGAAGTAATGAAATTATCATAATATAATTATTTATTGTATTTTTTCTTTATGAAACGTTGATGTACGTACATGTCACAGAATAACTCAGGGTCAAGGCAGTGCATGTAACCTGTAATGTCAGCTCTGCCCACATCTGGTGCCACAAGCTCCTTTTTCTGTGTATTTATGTACAGTAGCAAACTACACTTACTCAATTGAATGATTTCTGTACAGCAGGGATGGACAACTCCGGTCCTGGAGGGCCAGTGTCCAGCAGAGTTTAGCTCCAACCCTAATCAAACACACCTGGACCAGGTAATCAAGGTCTTTAGGATTAGTAGAAAGTTACAGGCAAGTGAGTTTTTATCAGGGATGGAGATAAACTCTGCAGGACACTGGCCCTCCAGGACCGGAGTTGTCCATCCCTGCTGTACAGGTATACTCTGTTTCACTGCACTTGCATAAAACGATTCATTAAAGGGAGGGGTGTGTTGATTTTAGGTCACCTGTAGAGGGCGACCGTGGTACAGGATGGACTTTTGACTGTGTTTTGGGTAAAAGCGCTTCCAAAACTCTTGCCACAGACAATTATGTTTCCAATGAAAATAAACCTTTCTCCATAGGAATGTAGCAGTGAAACCATCATGGTCTATCATCCACAGACAGAGCTGGGGCCCTGTCTGTCTGTCTGTCTGTCTCTGCAGCTGTGGCCAGGCACTGATGTGTCAGATGACATGGTCGTCTCCCTCTGAAAGACCCTGATTTCCTCCCTGGACCTGAAAATCATAATATCTGCAGGTGAGACATTAAGCACAATGTAATTCTGTGAAGATGTGACTAAGCGATTGGTCTGAGACTTCAAGATGACTGTTGTCCTAGTGAATTGTTTTATTGCTTTAAACTTGTTCAGGAAACTTCATGGAGTATTTAGACATGTTTTATTCAATTATCGTCATTGTCTCAGATGTTCTTGAAATCCCTTAGGAGAAATAAAAAAAAAGACACAAGTGGGATGATTGTTGACATACAGTAGGAGCATAGAGCTATAAAATTAATGTGAGCACAGATCATTTATGAGAATGTTTGCGTTCATATTGAGATCTCTGGCTTTTCATTGAACTTTTGACTCCATTTCCCTGTTAAAAATCCATCATAACTGATCATCAGCAATGTTGGGGAAAGTTACTTTAAAAAGTAATCCATTACAATATTGTGTTACTCTCTAAAAAAAGTAACTAATTGCAGTACTAATTACTTTATATGGAGACTTTTGCATTACTTTTTCTCACACGGACTGGGCTTGTTTTTTTTTATCTTTTATTTTTTTAATAACAATAATGTCTTGGTAAGATTATATTTAAATTTAGATTATATTTAAAATTTTTAGTTTTATGATATTTGCATATCATGAAATGCAATACAATGATGATTGAGAAATGCACAAATAAACATCCCTCAAAAGCCTGATGTATCATATTTGATACATTTCAACTTGATTTTTTTTAAAACATGATGTATAATTAGGTAAATTGCTTCAGCAGTCCAGAAATATTACTAACAATATAAAAGTTATTACATTTACTTAAAAAAAAAAAAAAAAAAAAAAAAAAATACTATAAATTTCACTAAAGATTTCACAGCAAAAAGACACATGTATTATAACCTAAAGGAGGACATTTTTAAAAATTATACTAAAAAAAGACTATCAATCAGATGACAGAAGGCATGTAGTAGATAGTGTATAACTTTTGATAATGTTGATAAGAATCAAATAATAATCTAATATGATACAATAGGTTTTTGTGGTTAAATATCCTGTTTTTAAACCATATATTCATATTGTTCACAAAAACAGAAGTGCTTTTGTCATCAGTTTTGTCTCGAGTACTCAGAAACACATGAGTATCAGTCACACGCCTCTGGCTAAACATCAAAAACCCTTTTTACAAGCTCTTCGTTCTCTCTCTCTCTCTTAAACGAGAGCGCTACCATCCCTGTACACACGTCAACACACACGTAAGATCTGCTGCACACACACATGCATTACTGCCGTCCGTTTCCCAGCATGCTGTTCCCCAGCAGCACACATAATGAGCAGGAGCCATTTCCTCCACCGGATCCTTTGGGCTCTCATCCTCTCCTCTTGTTTTTTTTCCTTCTCTTTTTCCCCTCCCTCTCCGTTGTTTTTCTCCAAACTCAGCATTTAGGTAGTGCTTCCCCCTGTTTCCAAAACAAGCACTGTTTGATCCTGGATGTCTGGATCCTCAGGGCATAGACACACACGCATCAACTTTCATCACCAAAAAATGATGGCGATTACTTATTTCTGGCAACACAGACTCAGTTAAACCATGATTTTAGGTTTCTCTTGTATTCGGATCTATGATTAGAAGTTCTAACCTCCGGAGTAGAGGATTATGGGAATTTTAGGTCAGGTTTATATATTTAGATTTTGAGGGTAGATTCGCAGCAGCGGCTGTGGTGACATCATCAGGCTGGACGGTCATACGCGCAGTGAATGGCCGAAGCTGATCGTATATGAGATAATGGAGGGAAGGCAGAGAAGGAGAGGAGTGTGGATTGCCACCATTGCAGATCTGCCCTTGTGCTCTAATCCAACTCTCCTAATGAAAACCACATGCTCTGTGAAATGGCTGAAGCCCAGAGAGCGAGAGAGAGAGAGAGAAGAGGGGGTGTGAAAGAGGAACAGGATGTAGACACCGCTTTAAAGATACTGACACTTTTTAATGAATCCAGACTGTGGCTATCTGAGACTGAAAGAGCAGGGAGATTAGAGGTCCGCCATGAGAGAAGAATCTTCGGGAAATATTTGATCTTAAAGGATTAGTTCACTTCAGAATTAAAATTTCCTGATAATTTACTCACCCCCATGTCATCCAAGATGTTTAAGTCTATCTTTCTTCTGTCGAAAAGAAATTAAGGTTTTTGAGGAAAACATTCTTCGTATAGTGAATTTCAACAACGGGTTAAAGGTCCAAATTGTAGTTTCAATGTAGTTTCAAAGGGCTCTACATGATCCCAGCCAATGAACAAGGGTCTTATCTAGTGAAACAATCGGCCATTTCCAAAAAAAAAAAAAAAATTACTTTTTAACCACAAATGATCATCTTGCACTAGCTCTGCAATGCGCCACGCATTACATAATCATGTTGGAAAGGTCATACGTAGGCAGAAGTACAGAGAAAGTGTTTACAAAGCGAACGTCACGTGTGACCTTTCCAACGTGATAACGTGATGCGTTGCACATAGCAGAGCTAGTGCAAGACAAGCATTTGTGGTTGAAAAGTATATACATTTATTTTCTTTAGAAAATGGCTGATTGTTTTGCTAACTCCTCAGCTGGGATCATGTAGAGCCCTTTGAAGGTAAACAATGATTTAAGGTTTCTCTTGTATTCGGATCTATACAAGAAACTTTCAACCCACTGAACCCTGTTTAAGTCCATATGGAGAAAAATCCTGAAATGTTTTCCTCAAAAACCTTAATTTCTTTTCGACTGAAGAAAGACAGACATAAACATCTTGGATGACATGGGGATGAGTAAATTATCAGTAAATTTTAATTCTGAAGTGAATTTCAAAAGTTGTCTAAAAAAAGGCTTTTTTCCCCCCTTTTATTTCTTATTCATTAAAAAAAAAAATTAAAATGACTTGTTTTTACAACAAAAAACACTTTTCTTTATACATTTTCATAATTGTGTGGGGCTGCACCCACATAATTATGAAAATATCAAATATTATGACTAATCGTTAGTCAACTATAAAAGGCTTATTCAACCAAAAATTTTATTAGTCAGTTAGTTGCAGGAAAAAACCAACAACTTTGTGGCAAAGTCACACAGTCCGTGAGGGATAGATCATCAACGGGAGGTCCTTGTTGTAATTACAACAAACATGTAGTAGCAACTTTACACAGCTACTCACTCTAACATTATAAATGTGCGCTATTATTAGGCGCATATCCAAGTGTTTGTGTGGAAGCTGAAGTATTAGCATGCTTACTGCAAAACACAGGCCCTGTCCCTATAATGGCACCCTTTAAGGCAGGAACACACCAAGCCAACAGTCGGCCGTCGGGCAGTTTTTGTTCGTCGGCTGACTAAGTTTTCTCAGTGTGTTCTGCACCGTTGGCTAAAGTTGGTCCTCGTCTGCTTTTTTTCGGCCAATTCGACATGTGGAATCGGCGTCTGAGCTCATCGGGCCATCTGATCATTCTGATTGGCTGTTCAGCTACTGCCACCTGGTGGTTCGGAAAGGAATTTCTTCTTACGCAGGCGCAGAACGGACATGCTACTTGGCTGTTGGCTGTCGAGCATTGGTTTGGTGTGTCAGGCCAACTTTGCACACAGACGCTGCCGACATGAACCAACCCCACAGTCTGCTTTCGTCGCCACTAGTTCGTCGGCGTCGGCTTGGTGTGTTCCTGCCTAAACACTCAAGGTCTTCCTACAAGTCCGCACTTTCATGAAGTAATGGAGCCTTTGAATGGCGGGAAGAAGTCTGCTGCAGGGCTCTGCAAAATGCGCATGGAGGGTGCATATTGACTGCAAAGGGGGCACTCATGAGCACCATTTTGAAACCTAAAATGACAAATGGGACACCCTGTGATCTCAGACTTAATGGACACGCTCACGTTTCAGCCATTGTAAGTCCACAAGACTGAAAGTGCCTATGAAGTGTGCCATTTGGGACAGGGCCACAGAGGCGCCGGTGCGATCGCTTGCATTTTTTCCTGATGACAACGAAAACAACTTAAAATACTTTATCTTCTTTGGTCATACAGATAAAAATAATACATAAATACATAATACTTTGATTTGTGTGCACTCACAATAACAAGAAAACATTGTGCCTTTGTAAATTAAAGAAAAGCAGGATGCATTTTCTGCCGTCTCTCTCTGTGAACTTGAGCTCGTCAAAAAAGTAAACTAAAACTCAGTCTATTCTTGCCTCACAGACATGAGAAATATATCTATAGAAAGCTTGAAATGTCAAGTGATTGTCAGCCAATTCAAGTGGAAAACAAAATTCTCAGATCATGTAATCCGTATGAAATGTGCAAATAGGCGCGTCCACTGCTATGAGACTATGACAAGTCAGCTTCGTTGACTTAATCTCTGCAGCCGAAAATACAGAAAACGTTATCAATAAATTATTAAAATGTTTAGACAGTCTCCTTGCTGTTTTTTCACGACACATTCAAAACCATTACTTTTGCAGATGCCCTGTGGCAAGCTTTATGTGTTTGCTTGAACACTGATTAGGCTATATATAGGCAATTAAAGACACATTATTATGATTTATATGGCTTATTAATATACACATGCGATTAGTTGTATTTAATCGCTCAAATTAAAACAACTTTTAGTCGACTAGAAAAAAACTTTAGTCGAAGGCAGCCCTATAATTGCATTTTATATTGCATATTAATTTACATTTCGCAATTTTTTCTGTTTTACTCAGAAACACGCAATAACACGCAATTGTGAGTAATAAAGTCAGGATGGTGAGTTATAAAGTCAGAATTGTGAGATATAAATTCACAATTCCCCTCAGAATTGGACTTTATAACTTTCAATTTATCTCTCTCAAATTCTGAGAAAAGAAGTTTGCAAGAAAAAAGATAAGAAAAAAGTCACCTTTTTATTTTTTTATTCAGTGGCAGAAACAAGCTTCCATATATAGAAAATATAAAAAATAAAAAAAGTCTTTTTACAAATAATTTCTAAATTTGGCCTATTTTTACAGCAAATGTACAAAAAGAAAAACCTTTTTCTTTATATATTTCTGTAGGCCTATACATTTATTATACATAACTGGACTTACAATGTACTATCAGTTTACAGAAAATTACATATTAACTTGAGTGATTTTTTTTTTTTTTTGCCTGCATGTTGCTATGTGGGTGTTTCTGAGTGGTTACTAAGCGGTTGATTACTGACCCAGTTCAAAAAGAGCCCAAGATTCTTCACCCTCAAGTGATATAGTGATGTCTAGATGTGACTCAAATGCTCCTTCAGTGTAAGATTTGTTTTCCACATTTTTAAGTCTGATTGCTTAAAGTAATAGCACATCTCTCAACAACAAGATCAGTTTGATCTTTCACAAATGAGTTTTTGCTAGGCACTTGCGTTACAAAAGAGGAAATGAGTCAATGAACCATTTTCCATTTTGGTCTAATCTTCATCACTGTTCTTTGCAATGATGGTTTCAGAAGCAGCTCTCTCTTTCTCTTCTTGAGAGCCAGTAAAAAGACACACACACACAAAAACCCTGCTCTGAAACCCGAGCCCTGAATAAACCATACTACTTCCTCCTCTCAGAGAAACAGAGAGGGAAAAGAGGGGGAGAGTGACAGAAGGAAGTGAGAGGAGAAGAAGGAGAGCAGGAGAGGGAAAGGGGGTGGGATGTGTGGATGGAGAGAAAGAAAAGGGGAAAAAAGCAGAAAAGTTTTCCATTAGAGGCAGATCCTCAAATAAACTTGACATAAAAATATGCTGACAAAGAGGAAAAAAGAGAAGTGCAGACAACTGTTTGCTGACCCTGTATATCTGTCTTACTAATGGGAGACTTTAATCTCTTCAGAGGGGCTTTGCCTTTTATATACGTCACAGATTAAAATTGGCCAAGCATGAAGATGAGAGAGCCAATGCTTTAAAAAAAGAAGTCTTCCAATGAAATGTAACGCACATCTTTTATTGCTAACAGCTGTATCCTTTCTTTGATTCTTTAGAGGTGAAAAAGACATATCTACAGACCTGAATATCATAGAGTTGGGACTTTGACTGAAGCTAGCAGACAAAGAAACAGTTTTTGTAGAAACCGTTATACTTTTTTTTTCTGGCTTTTTATTTATTTATTTATTTTTGATGAATAGAAGTTCAAAAAAACAGAATTGATTTGAAATAGAAATCTTCTGTAACACTACGTCCTTACTGTCGCTTGTGATCAATTTAATGCATCCTTGCTGAATAAAATTGTTAATTTAAATTTAATTTAAAATGTCATCATGCAAAAATTGTGTTAGAGGACTTTTTTTTTGCAAAATCTTATTGACTGATCTTTTGTTTTTTCTGGTTGGTTTCTAGGTTGATCTTTACTAGCCCACTTCAGAAAGAGCCCAAGATGCTTCATCCTGAAGTCTCTGTCTATGAGCGGGAAAATGTAAGGGCTTTTTCAGATCTTTCAATCTAATGGATGAAACAAGCTCACGCAATTCACATATGAACACACACAGAGACGAAGAAAAACATCAGCTATCATTTCTGCTCTGACAGACACAAGACCACACCGAACACTGTGAGTGGGTGTTAGAAATCAGGAATGGTGAGAGAACATTGTGCTTGGTACATTTTTCATCTTCAAACCAAACTTCAGCTGGTAAACCTTAAATCCCTTCTGGCTAGATCACTTCCCATAATGTTTACACATTAAGTCAGTAGGTGGAGAGTAGGCAGATTTTTGTTATTTTGTTATTGAAAACATTCAACTACATAAAACTGCATTACATTACGAAAGCAATCCTGCCGAATGCATTTTCGACTCTGGGGTGCTGTTTGCACCTGGTGTTAAGATGCGTTTTGGTCGATCGAATTACAAGTGGTCCACCTGTAATCCGATCGACCAAAACACATCTTAAAGGTGCTAAAGAGGATCTTTTCATCGACTGAGAAACCAAACACTTACTGAGTTTTTGAAATGAGTGCATGCGTAAGAACACCCCCTCTCCTTTCGAGGGAATGCCACCCAAAACTCGTAAACACTCGTATTGGAACACGAGTGTTTACCACCAGCATTCGCTGTATCATGTTAGTGGATTCATTATGTCGGACTCAACGCAGGTAACTCATAATCTGCAGTTGTTACTCCTGTCTCCGGACAAACACATTGCATGCGGTGCCTGTGGAGTGTGGAAAGTTACTGGAGCGCGCAGCCGCGCTCGTCTCTCACAAGGAACGTCACGGCCGTGATTGACAAGCCAGAGGGCCAATCGTTTACGCAATGATCGCGTTAATGCGTTAACGATTGGCTTTACCTCGTGCACAGATGATGTATATTAATATTATTGCTTTCAGTGCACCTAATAAATAGTCTTTTATCAGTTTCAAGTAATATTGCAAAAATGTATAAAACAAAACATCCTCTTTAGCACATTTAATACCAGGTGTAAACAGGGCCTGGAAGTGGTCTAAAGTGGACAAGCTCAAAACGTTTTACACCCTGTTTACACCTGTATTTATTGCCGTCCACTTGTGATCCAGGTGACCAACATGTATTTTAAAGGGATAGTGCCCATTGACTTCCAAATACTATAGTAGTCAAAAGGGTCCATCAACAGTTACAGACATTCTTCAGAATATCTTCTTTTGTGTTTAGCAGAATAAAGAAATTCATGCAGGTTTGAAACAACTTCAGGGTTTTTGGGTGAACTATCCCTTTAATACCAGGTGAAAACAGGGCCTGTAGTATTCTGGTTTCTAGAAATAACACAGATCTCTCCTTTAATGTGAGTCCATGTGATTTTTCACCCAGCTTTCACCCACCTTTCTCCAGGTATCTGGTTGCTTATATAGAAAAGTATTAGCACACCTCTCCACAACAGCATAACATCACTCAAGCACTTGTCTGAATTATTTGTAGTTTTGGAACCTGTGTTTTTGACATTAAATCGAAAAGATAAACATTTACACAATTTAAATGATAAATCATTTTTGTCTACAATTGAGTACAATGAATTAGAATTCACTAATCATCAACTGATGAGCAGTGAATAAATCAAGTGCAGTAAATCATTTATTTTTAGCCCTATGTCTCATTAACTGTATGATGAACTGCCCTGTTATCACCTCAAATCAATCAGACTTATATCACAGTGTGAGTCCAGCAGATTTAGCCTGTAATAATATATTATACACACACATGATCTCAGCGCTGCAGCTCAGTGGTGAAGAGCTGAGCTCAGCATCCAGCGGTTAGAAGCAGCGACACGCGCCAAGCGCCAAGCGTCTTTCCAGTAATAACCCACACATGGCATGGACACGTATGCTGGGATTCATGGACCTCTCATGAAGCAAAACTGACAAAAAAAAAACCTGGTCTTTCATGGAGATCAGAGACATAGAGTGACCCCAAAAAAGTATTTGGGCACAAAAAAAAAATTGAATGTCATTGCATTGAATACAAAATATAAAACCTACACTATTCCATCCGTCCATCCATCCGTCCATCCATCCATCCATCCATCCATCCATCCATCCATCCATCCATCCATCCATCCATCCATCCATCCATCCATCCATCCATCCATCCATCCATCCATCCATCCATCCAGTAGTCAAAGCATTTGTCAGTTGCATCTTGTTCCGTTTTCACAACAATTCAGTCTTTTTTTAATATAAAAGTCTTCACTACTGACTGACTCCCTCATCCTTTGCCGCCATCTGATGGCGAAATAATGTAACTTCTGTTGCTGTTCACAGTCAGGGACTATTTTTTTCCGGCAGATGGAAGACTTTTAGTGAAAGTTTACTTCATGAAAGTTGCACTGATACATATTTTTGGCTTTAATATTTGTATTGTGTGGTAACCGAATATGAATATGGTAATTAAAGCTTTGCATTTACCATTTAATACTATCACTGCTTTTTGTAACAGAAATTTAGAATCGTTTAGAAGAAATAGGAAAATAACAATGGTGTGCCACCCATTTTAAGAAACCATGACACAGGAAGAAAGCTTACTTTCCCACCTAGAATATAAGTGTATGAGTTATGTCATTGTTATGTTGTTGTCAGCCTTTATTATAGAATCATTTACTCTGGAGTCTGTCGCCCGCCGAATAGTCTGCTTCCTATGAAAAGCTGCTTAAACAGGCAGAGCAGCTCAGCATGTCAGCTTTCCAGAGCACCAGCACGGCTCCATTGAATTCTCAAAACTTACAGAAGTATGAAAGATTGCTTCCATTCTGTTTAGGGAAAAAACAAATAAACAAAACTCATTTCTCAGCCTCTTTCATGTGTAACTCAACCCTCTGCTTTTTTCTGCTTTGCATTGCAGAAAATATTTGTCTTTTTCCGCCTTAACTCATAAATTCCCCCCCCCCTTTTTTTTTCTTTCACAAGAGCTGAAATCGCTACCAGATGTGGATGCAATCTGTCCCTGTTGCCATGACAACCGCTGAGTTCTGAACAGGCGTGTAGCTGCGGGTCCACTGGCTGATGTTCAGTGACTCTGATGGTCCTGCTGTTTCTAAAGACCTGCCACTTTTGAGAGGTATGTTTATCCGGCATATCCGGCACTTGATTTGTCATATCACCTTCTCTGAAATCTCATTTGTCTCTGTGGTCGCAGATGACGGTCATAATATCGTAGCTTGGAAGTTATTTGTAAGCAGTTGCTTATGAAATACTTGTTTTGTGAATACTTTCAGGAATACATTTTGATTCCTGGAATAAGCATAGTCTAAATGACTTTTCCAGGACTGGAGTGCTGTTTCAGTTGCAGTGAGGAATCATACCTCTACTGTACCTGATTTCTAATGTAGAAAAAATAATGGTATATTACTGAAATTGTTAAATATTTATATATAATGGCAGTATTTTAAATTTTTTAATTAAGTGCTGATTTTAAATATAAATCAGTGTATTTCAGTATTTTCTTGAGAATCTAATCAGATTCAATTTTGAGAATAATTAAAATGATGAATAATGAAAAAATAATGAAAATAATGAATATACCTACTCAGGTAATAATTAAAAAACCTACTCAGAAGTAAAACATCTGGATGTATTGCAATGAGAATTTGTGGGGAATTTTACAGGTGCTGGTCATATAATTAGAATATCATCAAAACGTTGATTTATTTCACTAATTCCATTCAAAAAGTGAAACTTGTATATTATATTCATTCATTACACACAGACTGAGATATTTCAAATGTCTATTTCTTTTAATTTTGATGATTATAACTGACAACTAAGGAAAATCCCAAATTCAGTATCTCAGAAAATTAGAATATTGTGAAAAGGTTCAATATTGAAGACATGTGGTGCCACACTCTAATCAGCTAATTAACTCAAAACACCTGCAAAGGCCTTTAAATGGTCTCTCAGTCTAGTTCTGTAGGCTAAACAATCATGGGGAAGACTGCTGACTTGACAGTTGTCCAAAAGACGACCATTGACACCTTGCACAAGGAGGGCAAGACACAAAAGGTCATTGCAAAAGAGGCTGGCTGTTCACAGCTCTGTGTCCAAGCGCATTAATAGAGAGGCGAAGGAAAGGAAAAGATGTGGTAGAAAAAAAGTGTACAAGCAATAGGGATAACCACACCCTGGAGAAGATTGTGAAACAAAACCCATTCAAAAATGTGGGGGAGATTCACAAAGAGTGGACTGCAGCTGGAGTCAGTGCTTCAAGAACCACTACGCACAGACGTATGCAAGATATGGATTTCAGCTGTCACATTCCTTGTGTCAAGCCACTCTTGAACAACAGACAGCGTCAAAAGCGTCTCGCCTGGGCTAAAGACAAAAAGGACTGGACTGCTGCTGAGTGGTCCAAAGTTATGTTCTCTCATGAAATCAGGGTCCCAGAGTCTGGAGGAGAGGCACAATCCACGTTGCTTGAGGTCCAGTGTAAAGTTTCCACAGTCAGTGATGGTTTGGGGTGCCATGTTATCTGCTGGTGTTGGTTCACTGTGTTTTCTGAGGTCCAAGGTCAACACAGCCATAAACCAGGAAGTTTTAGAGCACTTCATGCTTCCTGCTGCTGACCAACTTTATCGAGATGCGAATTCATTTTCCAACAGGACTTGGCACCTGCAAACAGTGCCAAAGCTACCAGTACCTGGTTTAAGGACCATGGTATCCCTGTTCTTAATTGGCCAGCAAACTCACCTGACCTTAACCCCATAGAAAATCTATGGGGTATTGTGAAGAGGAAGATGCGATATGCCAGACCCAACAATGCAGAAGAGCTGAAGGCCACTATCAGAGCAACCTGGGCTCTAATAACACCTGAGCAGTGCCACAGACTGATCAACTCCAAGCCACGCCGCATTGCTGCAGTAATTCAGGCAAAAGGAGCCCCAACTAAGTATTGAGTGCTGTACATGCTCATACTTTTCATGTTCATACTTTTCAGTTGGCCAAGATTTCTAAAAATCCTTTCTTTGTATTGGTCTTAAGTAATATTCTAATTTTCTGAGATACTGAATTTGGGATTTTCCTTAGTTGTCAGTTATAATCATCAAAATTAAAAGAAAGAAACATTTGAAATATATCAGTCTGTGTGTAATGAATTAATATAATATATAAGTTTCACTTTTTGAATCGAATTAGTGAAATCAACTTTTTGATGATATTCTAATTATATGACCAGCAGCTGTATTTAAGCAAATTATATGTATTACTCTTTGAGATAATTAGATCATTTGAGTAATATAATTTATTAATTCTTATTTCTCACTTTTAATTTAGTATTACATTCCATTACTTTTTAGAGAAAATGCTTTGATAGTCTTTACTTTATTTTACTTTAGTTTAAGCAGAATTTTACCTAATGCTGATTATATTTATTTATTTTACTTGATTATAATTTATTAATATAATTTAAGAAATATAATTCGTTTTGTTTTTATTATATTTGAGATGTATAATTTCTAATTTTTGGAAAAAATGCTTGATGGTCTTCAATTTATTTCACCTAATAATCACTTTATTATTTATTTATTTATTTATTTTACTTGATTCTAATTTAATAATATAATTTGAGAAATATAATTAGTTTTTTCTTTATATGTAAATTTATAATTTTTAAATGCTTGATGGTCTTCAGTTTATTTTAAGCTTAATTTTCACCTTATACTCATTATATTTATTTATTTACTTGATCATAATTTATCAATATAATTTGAGAAATAATTTTTTTCCCTTTACATTTGAAATGTATCATTTCTATTTTTTTAGAGAAAATGCTTGATGTTCTACATTTTATAAAGTGTATATTAAAATATATATATATATAAATAAATAAAAATAAATAAATATATATATATATATATATATATATATATATATATATATATATATAATATATATAATATATATAAAATATAAGAGAAATTAAAAAAAAAAATAGTGAGATTTACTTTTTTTTTTTTTTTTTTTTGGTAGTCAGATCTGCCTTAACTATCATCACTCATGGCTTTTTTAAGCCATATAGATACTGAAACAAAAGTCTGTATGTAATTGAATGTTTAAAAGAAGCTCATGTCAGCAGTGGCATGACTTTGGAAATGTGTGCGCGTGTATGTGTGTCTGGATGCTTAAACATCTCTGCTTTCAATTACAGATCACATGATCTTCCTCGTCTGTGTTGCCTTTTGCCCACGAAATCTTGGCTGCTTTCTTCAAGCCCTCCTCTCTTCTCTCTTTAAAAAAAAAAAAAAAAGAGTGAGAAGATGGAGTGCAAATACGCAGCGCATGATGCTTTAACTTCAGGGCCCCCTCGCACAGACTTCCAACTGTTCCTGTATGAAAGGGGCCGTTGTGCCAGTAGAGGAGCTCGCCAGTTCAGTCCTCTGGGCCCTTTAGATTTGATGAGCATATGACCACCGTTGCAACAGCTACCGCAACGAAAAAACCTCCCCATGATCCCCTGCTCAGAGCACAGAGGCAGCCAGGAGGCAGCGGAAACTGTAAAATATCATTTACTGAACGGGAAAATGGATAGGAGAGAGAAAAATAGAGAGAGTAGAGTGTCATTTATAGACAAAATGAATCATCCTCACTCTTGTAGCATGAGATCTTTATTATCTCTAAATGATAATTATTTTATTTTCTGGGTAATATAGTGGCCATTATTCATTGTTATTTTGCTGGCCACATAAAAACTAACCAACGTGGTAGATCAAAATTGAATATCAAGATGATTGTAATGTGCTTTTTATATTTCCATTATTTGTCCTCCAAGTTTTATAAGCTGTTATGAAGCAGTAGGCCAGTTTAGCACCCGCTCGAAAATGAAAATAATACTGATAATGCTGAGTTTGATTCATTAATTGATTCATCCATTTGAAAAGTTTGATTCATTTAAATAAATCACTGCTGCTGAACTGTCAGATTCAGTGAATCGGTTCAAAACACTGATTCAGCTATGCAGGTAGTCCCTGCATATTTTACATGCTTCAAAATATTTTGTAAATATATATATAATATATATATATATATATATATATATATATATATATATATATATATATATATATATATATATATATATATATATATATATATATATATATATATATATATATTGGTAAATATTGCATTATTATTATTATTATTATTATTATTATTGTGCATTCTTATATTTGTGCATATAAATACAATGAATAAATGTCATTTCTTAATTATAATATATTATGTTAATTTAGTGGACTTTTTAGGACTTTTTTTTTAAAACTATATTTTACTTCAAACATTTTGAATCTAATTGGCAACAATATTTTTTTTTAAATAAATGATGAAATTCTTTCTATTTAAAGCTGCAGTCCACTGAGAAATCGAGGAGTTAGGTCACCTTTAGGACCCAGGCGGTAATGCCTGATCAAAAGTTATCATGATGTCTTGTCTAATTATAACCTATTTCACTATTGTATAATGTTTATTACATTAAGTTCACAAACAACATGCTTGAAATATAAAATAAATGCATATGTATTGCATAATAAAACAAACTGGATATTGGAAACAAAAAAACACCTAATATAATGTAAGCTAAGTTAGCAGACTAATCGGGTAGATGTATGCTAGGCTAGTACGTAAGCTAACTAAAAACAACTGTAAGAACGAGAAATGCTTGTTTTCACAGTCTATAGCTTCAGTTATATACTAGTACAGGGGTAGGCAAGTTCGGTCCTAGAGAGCCGCTGTCCTGCAGAGTTTAGCTCCAACCCTGAAAAAAAAAAAAAAACCTTCAGCTGCCTATAGCCTTAGTAATCCTGAAGATCTTGATTAGCTTGTTCAGGTGTGTTTGATTAAGCTGTTTGGTTTCTCGCACAAACCGATCGTTTCATGTCATCAATGGACATCAGTGTGTCGTCACGAGCCGCAGAGTTTAATTTGGATTTGTCTGTGCATGTTTTTTTTTACTCTTATAGATGGTGTTGCCATTGACACACATTATACGGCTGACAGACTGCAACGGTTGTAGTTAAAAATCATCATTTGTGTTCTACTGAAGAAACAAAAGTCACCTACATCTTGGATGCCCAGGGGGTAAGCAGATAAACATCAAATTTTCATTTTTGGGTGAACTCTCCTTTAAAAGACATTAATGGTCATTATAATGCATTTAAAAATATATAAATCATAATGTGATTTTTGCAGGAGTTATAATCAGGCACTAAAAATACTACTCATTCGGGGTCCTAAAGGAAACGTGATTCCTGGGGGGACTTGATCTGTATCTCTTACCATTGAAGAAAGCGTAATGTCTAACTTAATCACGTGCGGCACCTCTCAGCCTATCGTGTCGCCATTCAAAACTCCTCCCTGCGTACCGCCAATGCCTACCGCTGTACCGCCAGTTAGCATTAGCCGTTACGCTTTTTTGGCTAAAGGTTGCAGGCTTGCCTTCCAGTGGCTTTGCTCGATTTCTCACCACACCGTAACTTTTGGCACTCTAGCAGTTGACAAACAGAACTTCATGTGTCTTGTGGAAGAACATTGTAGCCGGAGCTACTTCTCTCTGTTTATGTCTATGATGAGTCACGCAGGTACTGTGCTACTCCGCAGCGGTGCCGACCCGACCCAGTCTAAAATATTCTGAATATAAACACTTATTATAGGTGTACTGTAGTAATTCAGTATGAGACAAAAGTATGGTTTGGAAAATGGATTTCTGATGTACATGCTCATTATATCATTTTTGTAAATTTTGAACACAAAAAAGTTACGGACAACAGCTTTAAGGGAAAATGCTTAGACAGGCTATATTAAATACTATTAATGTCTAAAGTCACTATGTTGATAGATTTAATGAAGAGAGAGCCATTTGATATCTGTACCCTTGATATCTGTGATTCATGAGCTACAGGTTTGCTTTTATTTCAAATACGGTAACTTAACAACCACACAACAACAACAACATAGAAAGGTAAAAATCAAGACAAAATGAATGAACATAATGCGTGTTACTGATATTGCTCCTTGTTTAAGGCTGAGCTTCAGTCAGGGCTCACACCAAAGTCAGAGTAGAAAACCCAAAAATCTGTTATTCATACTCCCATAAAGTCATATACTGCAGTTGGAAATGTTCTGGAATCGTGCAAAAACGTGAAAAGTTGTTTTTTGTCATAGGTCCCGAGTAATGAAAAATTGAACATGGGGTAACATGCATAGATAGCTCTCACTGATCTCTCACTGACCTCTGCATCATGCAGTTTATCGTTCATAAAAAAACAATAACATCCACAGAGAAATGTGAAAAAATTCTTTTGAGAGTAAACAGAACGATATTTAAACATTAAAATCAAATGTACCTGATGCTTGCACATAAAAAAAGAAAATGTAATCAAATTTGAAAACCAGTTCATTTGACACACACAAAAATATAAAAAGCAAAGATATAAGTTGTATAAGCACAGCTTACAAATGAAGGTAAAAATATTATTACAAAATATCTTAGCATGTAGAAAAATATAAGGTACCATATATGGGAATAGCAGTTACTGTACACCACAATCGAAAATCTGCTTTTTGTGAACCTGCTTACAAACTCTAAAATGCTGCAGGCCCAGATCGAACATTTAACCCTATGTTCTTTGTTCAAATATAACCGTCCAGTTATTCATGAACTCTTTTTTTGCATTCTGTTGGTGTCATCTTAAAAATATTTGCAAGTGCTATGGGGTTTTTCTGATAGCAAACTTCAAAAATAAACAAAAGCTGTAGTCATGAGCCATTATTGTGCATTATTTTAACACGGGAAACAATGTTAATGCATTGAACTTCCTGCAACTGTATAGTCAAGAATTAATAATTAATCTAATACCCTTCAATCTGACTTGTAGGTTGTATTATACTGGCATCTTTCAGGCATTATGATTGTTTCTTTGGCAGGACAAATAATTATATATAACTTATTATTGTGTTGCATAAACTTTCAGTCATGTACAGATAAGAATGTGATGTTTGCAAGAAGGCATAAAAAGCATTACTGATAATTTTAAGATTGTTAGTGGAAAAACATTAATTTAAGTGCTTATTTTAAATGCAAATATCACCAATATTTGTTCAAAACTGATATTGATATCCCAGAGGAGAGAAGTTATATATTTGCATTTATTTTGTGTAACTTTTAGGACTATAATAGTAGATAGAAAGTCTGAACGCCGGCATACCTGGACTAAAAGCCCTTAAATTGAAATTTTATGGAGCTTTTATCTGGCCTGAAAAAAAAAAAAAAAATGCATTACCGATTGTGGGTACTTTATGGGAAAAGGAAAACAAGTCTGTGTTCAAGGGAAAAACTAGAGTTTAGATTCAGCAGCAAAGATAGATGTCACTGTGGATTAGCAAAGAACTATCGTTTTCAGCTTAAAAAGCATAATGCTAGGTGAAGTACTGGTGAACGTGAACCAAATGACATGTCCTAGAAACTAAGCAGACAATTTTATCATTTACAAGGTATTGAATATACATATATGGCCTGAGTGAAAATTGAATAATGGCATCATTCTTCCTGTACCTTTTAAAGTACCTTTGGTTGATTCTTTACACAAATGAATACAGTGCTAAATACAATTTTAAGACACAAAAACCTGCAATTACGATAGCATTGGCAAATTCGAAACAATGGACTTTGAGTAATGCATATGTAAAATTGAGAGCATACAAAATGAGCTTATTACATTATTCATTTACTCTTCCTTTTTAATACTGTACACAAGCCACAGCATTGTTTCTGATTCCAGGACTTCAAAGAGTTAACGAGAACCACAATCCTTCCAAATATTAAAACCTATAAGCAGCTCGTCCATTTCAAGAAAAATCCATCCAATTCCTATATAAAATGTTTAACAAAGTTAGGAAAAACTGTACGTTTATGTTTTCAAAAAAACAGACGCACCAATGTGATCAAAGAGGATCTATTTGACAGTCTGAGGTGGCATAATGGCCGTCTTTGGAGTGGTTTTGCCTTCCGTCTCCAGTGTTCCCTCCTTTCCTTTCTTCCTTGGTGGTTTTTTGATGGGTGTTTTCTTTGGTGTGGCATCTCCTTCAACTCTGGTCCCATTAACCCCTTGTTTTTCGAGGCTTTTAGGTTCAGGAGAAGAGTCTGAAATAGGAGCCACCATCTTCTGGAGGTTGCTGGAGGTGGGAAGAAGGGGCTTGTTGGTCCCAGTTGCAGAGCGCTTGGTCTTTTGAGGAGGGGTGGGTTTCTCTCGGTTAGCTTGAGGTGTTGAAACACCATTGGGTTTGACGCCCACCGTGAGACCCTCGTTCCGATTAAGGCTTTGGGTCTTCTCCTTCAGCTGAGCCGCGAGGAGCGTGGCGGCCTCAGAGTTCATGTGTGGATGCATGATCTTTGGGCTCTTGGGTGGATCTTTGTTGGTGTCATTTGTTTTCTTGTCCGAGTGGAAGTTTCCAATCTTCTTCAGGGCATTCTGAAATGTTCCGTTGAGGTGCTCTATGGTATCCGAAGCTTTGTGAGATTTGCTTTTGCTTGGGGATTCGGGTCCATCTGCCTTCTTACTATCCTGATTCTTTTCTTTATTCTTGCTCGACTTCTCCTTTGACCGCTGCTTCTCATCAGCCTTTCCAGAACCTTCTGAGTTGTTCTTCTTCTTCTCTTTTTGTGGTGATGGAGTCTGGCTTTGCTCTGCTGGGTTGGTTCCGGATGTTCCGTGGATCCAGGAGACCTTCGGTTTGGTGGAAGGGTCTGGAGGACGAGGTTTCATCTTCTCTTTCGTCTTCTCCGGTGAAGCAGTGTCCTCCTCCTCTTTGGAGTGTTTGGAAAGGCGGGCAACATGGGCGTAAACTGCTCCTATGGTTGACTCAGAACCACTGGTGGAGCCCTCGCTGTCTGAAGACTTCAGGAGAGGTTGCTCACTCCCATCGCTGACATACTGTTTTGTTGTTTCTCTTGTGTCTTTGAGGGATGTGTACTCTCCTGCATCCTCATCATTGGGTGTCGATGATATTTCTTGAGCAGCGCTAGTATTTTGCTTCTCACAGCTCTCGTTCATAGTCTCTGAAAAAGGTAAATGTAAGGTTTAAGTGGAAGAGAAACATATCTCTATGACTGTAGTAATGTCTTAGTTCTAATTGTTAAACATCTCAAAAAGACTATATAAAATTAAAAGAAAAACTGATTGGCCATTTCCTGTGTGATTTAATGAACTGAAACTAATATCAGCCACGATTTTTATTTAAGACCTCTGTGTTGACATTTGTGACCCGTCACGGAAACCAGGGACACAAGTTGGCAGCACAACTATTGAGCAAACTGAGAAAGAAGTGTTTTTTTTTTTTTTTCAAAATTGGTGATTTTCGTTTTTCTGCAGAATCTGCTAGTTGAGATCATGAAGAAGCATCTCCGTGTTTTAGATAGCAGTATTGGTTTATTTAAAAGCGTACATTTTGAGGTTGAAATCGGCTTGTTTTTCAGAGATTTTATCTCGCAGTAGGGGCGTGTCATTGTCTGTTTGTATTTCCATACTGGAATCGGATACGCCGGCTTTTGTTTCTTTTGTTATTGCCGCCACCCTCCAAGGGAAGGTATGCAGTATGTATGCAGCGCTCTGGCCGGCTCTAGCTGATATCAAAATTTTAATGAAGATGGACGCCGCAAAGAATATCACAGACGAGCTGAACTGTGGCCGTTACACCGAAAATGTTTTGAATTACAACATACAGCTGGATTATTTAGCTGCGGAAAAAGAGCGGCAGGACATGCAAATTATTTGACATTTAGAGGCAAAAACATGCACAGTGCAAACTTCGGAGACGGTTACATCCACAAAGAAGACCAGTTACTACTTCTTAATAAGGATTTACTAATGTAATAGTAAATGTATCAGATTAAATTCCTACATAAGTAAAAGTATAAAGTATCCGTAGCCGTAAAATGTGCGTTATAAGTCAAAAGTAAAAGTATTGAAGAATTTAATGTACAGGATTTTTTTAATCCTTTGACTCAAACCAGGTCTAACCACTAACTGAGGTCTAAACCAGGACTATACGGTTATCACAGAATCCTGTTCAAAAAGTTCTAATGTCAAAAAAGATAAATTACTGACATTTACAATGCACTTTATCCTTTATTATTAATAGTATGCGGTCTGATTTTCCCATTGCGTCTGTCGTTGCTATGCAACCATGCAGCTTTACAGGGTATGGCTTATCTAAATGAGATGTAAATGAGCCCAATTGTCACTCCCAGCAGGTGAGAACAGGCAAGAACTGCAAAATCTTTAGGTCATTTTCTGCCCTTTGAGCTTTTTTGAGTGCCTACCTTCAAATGGCCACAAATTCTCCAAATATTATCAGATTTCCATGTGTTACACATCGTTGGAAAGCATGGAGACTACACTTTCAGTATCTGTGAATAACTCAAAATGCCCCAGAACCGACTTGTGTCCCTACTTTCCGTGACTGGTCACATTTGTCATTGTTTGATCAGTCTGCAGAATCTTACAAAATTTTATAGAAAATTGGATTCTAAAACACAAATTGTTTTCTAAATTATTCCTCATTTTGAATTTCAGGGGCATTTTTAGTATTATTTATATACTATTATAGCATTTATTCATATTTTTAATTACCTTTCATTTTTATATTTCCCATTTTTATTTTAATTGAAGTTTTTTAAAAATAATTTTATCATCTACTTTTGACATTTTTATTATTTTTTTTAAATTTCTGTTTAGCATTTTTTTTTTTCATTTCAGTTTTAGATTTAGTAATTGTAGTACTTAAACACATTTTATTTCATTTTTTTAAGGCAACATTTCTAATTTTCATTTACATTTTTTTAACATTTAATATTTAATTCTGAACATAAACTTTGACTATACTGATTTATATTTAAACAAACTAACTGAGCATAGTAATAAACATCTAGAATAAAATAATGAGCCCTCCTAAAGATTAGTGTATGTGTATTACCAGATAGAAACACCACAACTTCACATCATCATGGAAACTGTACTTTGCCTTAAAATGCTTTTATATAATTTTCCAGCAATCTCCCACACCAATGTTTCTGCAGAAAGTCCTGAGTCACATCCTGAAAGCATTGCATCTGCTGACTTGGCCATTTATAGTGTTTGCTGTTTGTATTAACTCAATGCACGTGATATAAGCACCCAGAGGCCAAGCGTTTACCACAAAATGGGGGTCATTTAATAAAATTGTCAGGAGATTTCTTAACTCCCTCATCTATTTTCCATGTTGCACAAACAGATGGCTTATCTGCACTAGTTCCCGCTCACCTTCATGGGGTATGCAGTAAACAGGCCCATCTTCGCTTGTCTCGAAGGAAGAGAAGGACTCCTGGGAAGACCATGATGGAGAAGGCTGGTCCACCACGGAGGGTGGCTCGATAATACTGTTGAAGGTGTTTTCAGGATCGTGGTGGGTGACTAAGGGTTTGGACAAGAGGAAAACAAACATAGAGGTCAGGTCAAAACAGTGGAAGAAGGCTCCCTGGGTTCCACAACACACAAAGGCTCTTTGACTACAAATATGATGATGTTAGGCTCTACAGTCTGCATTAGTGACTGACAAGGGCAAATAGTGGAGTGTGGATAATCTGTATGAAAGCCAGCATTGACAGCACATGAGTGAAACATTACACTTCAAAGCATGCTACTGGAATGTTCTGCAAGCTACTGAAGACCTAAGAATTTAGAGTGGTAAAGTGGATTATGGTTAGTACTGTTAGTTAGAGCTGGTTGTTTAGCAGTATATGATCAAGCATGATCTAACTGGTCAACCTGGTTTACGTGGTTTTAACTGGTTCCAACTTTTGTGACCATTATTCTCATGAAATGAAAGCACATTTCCCCCCAAATTCTTAATTTTTAATGCCTGCAGTACTTTTCCCAAAAAAAAAAAAAAAAAAAAAAAAACCATTATGGAAAAATATATACAGTATATAATTTCCATTAGTCTCAAAGAATAAATTATTTTTTAGATAGATAAAACTGTACAGTACAGTATAGTGTAAAAAATAAATAAAACAGTATTTTATAAAATTCAGTAAAAAAAAAAAAAAAATACTATGTAGTTTTAAATTATATGTATATTATTTACATTATATGTAAATGTGTGTAGCCATTCCGAGCAGGATTTGAACCGGCATGGGAGGCATGGGAGGTGGGCGTGCTAATAAGGACGGTAAAGGCTGCGGCCTATAGCGTCAGTCGCTAGCACGCTTCTTGAGATCAGAATAGTGAGGTTTACATGCATAGCTCTTACTGGCCTATGTTACACTCACTCCCGTCTGGGTCACCAAATTTGACCCTGAGCGGGACTCGAACCCGGGTCACTGGCATTGGAGGCAGGCCCGCTAACAAGGATGCACCTGCCTTCCATGCCCAAGACGCCGTTTTGAGTCCCGCTCGGAGTCTTATCAACGAATGTTTGTGTTGGATTCTTTCAACAACAGCTTGTAAGGAACTGAAAAATGTGAATCACAAAAGTTTACAAATATACAGTGGTAACTTTTTGCCCTGTTCTCCTTCGTGGGACTGTGGTCCTAATGAAGGTCACGGTGGTTTTCAAGAGGCCGCTTCCTTCCGCCCACTTGTACAGTATGTGATGATGCATTCATGCTGACTTAGAAAAGATGGTCAGCTCAGAATTCCTGTGGCTTGCTGCTCACATCTCCTCTCAGCCAGGAGGAACTAGAGTAGATGCTAACCACATTTTCTTGGCCTGGATACACCTCTCTCACACTGCTCTTTTGGCTATTTGGCCATGTAAAACCTTCCAGGCAAGATCAGAAGATTGCTTTCAAGTCAACATGCATTCAAGGCCGACTTCATTCACTTAAGTTTTTATACATGTTCTTTGTCTTATTATGCATGGTTTTTCAATTTAATATAAGTTTCTCTGTCTCTGAAACAACTTTCCTTTTCAGGTGACATCACCAAGCCCACTTATTTTTTAGCCCCTCCTCCTCCAACAATGGGTATGTAACACTTTCCACAATCTAATCAACTCCTGATGGATAAAAACATGTTCATCCTCATTTTCTCTTATTAAATGTCAAGTTTCACTATGAAATAAAATGGGTTGTAAATGAATTTTTCATGTATGGCTTCAATAACTAATGTCAAAGAACTAGCAGCAACAAAAGCAGACTGTGTTGTCACCTCGTGTCGGCTGCATCTGGGCCTAAAAGCTGCGCTTGAACACACCATTAGGAGATGTTCACGTTTTGGAATGCTCAGATAAGATGGCATACAATTTGAACAGCCTTCTGTCTGTGCCATCGTGACTTGTTTGCTCACTTTCAACTCTTTCGCATTTATTCTGGAGCACTAACTCGCTCGCTAAACTGAACAGCCAATCAGAGTGATCTCTCTCACCGAAGGCCGCGATGCTGATTTAGCCAAACTCCCACGAATGTGAGCCAGACTAGAGCTGACGTGTTGAATGCACCTCAAAAAGTAGCCCAACAGATGCTCATCGACAGCAGACCATTGGCTTGGTGTGTCACGGTATTTATACAGTATGTAAAATTATCAGCAACAAGATTTACTGTAGATAATGAAAGATTTATTTTGGGCACTTGACAAACTATGAGCTGTTTAGTTTAGATTATACACACACCCTCAAAGTGTAGAACACTCAAAGACTGGAAAAAAAGAGTTAACTTTCATGTTGAGTTTTAGCATAGCTGTTTTAGAGCTAGCATATGTGCTTCTTTCAGAAACACTCAAGCTTTTGCAATCGGCTAGCAAAGGGTTTATGCTAACATTCTCCCAGGGTGAAAAAAGGCTTTCAAAGTAAATTTGCAAAAATAAACATTTCAACACCACATAGCAGTAAAAACCACAGAGATATAAAACTGCATTTTTGGAGTTTTGCCTTCAGTGAAACAATTTACATTCCATACTTTATACTTTTTCCAAACAGCTGTAGATGCTGGAAGAACTTTTTCCGCAATGTCAAAGGAATATCTTCTCTCTGTTCTCTGCTGTTCATGTCACCAGAATTTTGTTCATGCAGATTCATGATGCCCCTGTGGGTCTTACCACACCATGAAATGGCATGACATGTATGTTGAGGATGCATGAGGACAGATACAAGGCTGTTACTAAGACATTTACTGACATCGGGCAACTGCTGCCTTGTAGGAGACAGACTTAGACCAGTCTGGCAGCCCACCCTCTGTCTTGAACAAAAGTGCATTACTGGGACATCCCAGCTGCACTAGTCCCCGCAGCTGCAATACTCTGGTGTAGGGCAGCAGGTGGCCTGTCTCTCTGACGCCTCTCCAGAAACATGTTTATAGACTTGGACTAAGAGAAATTTAGATCAAGAGCTAAAAAGCTTTGCAAGGAACATTGTTCAATGTTCGCTCTTTAAGTGTTTCGTTGGTCTAAGTTAAATACTTGAGAAAGAAAAAGTGCAGAAGTTGCGTCACCTCAAAATCAAAAGGAAAAATAACTATTAATTAAAAGGTGCCCTACAATTAAAAATTGATTTTTTATTGGCATAGTTGAATAACAAGAGTTCAGTACATGGAAAAGACATACAGTGAGTTTCAAACTCCATTGTTTCCTCCTTCTTATATAAATCTTATTTGTTTAAAAGACCTCCGGGAAACAGGCGAATCTCAACATAACACCGACTGTTACGTAACAGTCGGGTTATACGCCCCCAATATTTGCATAATGCCAGCCCATGATTGAGGTATAACACAAGGGCAGTTAGTATTACACAAGGGCAGAACGTCTGGATGTGCACAGCTGAATAATCAGACTAGGTAAGCAAGCAAGGAAAACAGCGAAAAATGGCAGATGGAGAAATAATAACTGACATGATCCATGATAACATGATATTTTTAGTGATATTTGTAAACGTCTTTCTAAATGTTTTGTTAGCATGTTGCTAATGTACTGTTAAATGTGGTTAAAGTTACCATCGTTTCTTACTGTATTCACGGAGACAGAGTCGTCATTATTTTCATTATTAAACATTTGCAGTCTGTATAATTCATAAACACAACTTCATTCTTTATAAATCTCTCCAACAGTGTAGTGTTAGCCAGTTAGCCACGGAGCACTATCAAACTCATTCAATATCAAATGTAAACACCCAGATAAATACAATACTCACACAATCCGATGCATGCATTCAGTATGCATGACGAACACTTTGTAAAGATCCATTTTGAGGGTTATATTAGCTGTGTGAACTTTGTTTATGCTGTGATAGAGTCGAGAGCTCGGGAGGGGGCGGAGACCGTGCGATTTAAAGGGGCCGCAACCTGAAATCGGCTCGTTTCTAAATATGCCTTAAAATAGGCAGTTAAAAAAATGAATTAAAAAAATCTATGGGGTATTTTGAGCTGAAACTTCACAGACACATTCCTTTAACTACTACGAATCTTTTGCATTGTGCAACCCCCACCCCACACACACACACACACACACACACACACACACACACACGCCCCAATATGTAATGTTTCCATCCAAAGTTGCGAATTTAACTTGTGTGCAAAATTGGAATATTGCATAAAACATTTGCAAATAAAACAGAACTGTAATTGGCTCAAAATATCTGTAACAAAAATGCAATCGGTCTGCAATCAGGGAAGCCACTGTGACTCTCTTTTTTTTTTCCTACATCATATTTGCATACTTTAACATTATTTTTATTTAAATCAGTTTTTTAGCAAATTCAGTACAGATACTATCAAATAATACCATGTACTTTTTAAATATATATAAATATGTATAAATATATTTGTGTAAAGTATAGTTTCTTGTTTCATTCTTTCAGTTTAGAGTTGAAATATGACGTGTTCTTGACAGGTATTGTGAGAATCATCTGAATAAGCCTGTTCGATTCAAGACAGATCAACTTCATTGGTGTAAAAATATGTTTTTCCTAAATCTAAATTATAGTGAGAGACAGAATGTAGGTCAGGAGGAGATGAAACAATAAACATTTTCATTCTTTTTTTGTTTGTTTGTTTTGTTTTCCGTTTTGTATTAAATCTGTCATTACCAGCTTTAGTATGAGTAAAAATGGCTCTGAAACACACTGAGGTAAATTTAGTCATTTCCTGCCTAAAGACCCCCACCCCCCCATTTTCTCTCCTGTGAGGGTAGTGTTTCAAAAAAAAAAAAAAAAAAAAATTGGGGAAGAAAAGAAAAGGAAAAAATAGCAGACCTCACTGCTCCAGTCGGCCAATGAGGATAGCAGAACCGCAACAGGAAAAGGAGGAAGAGGAAAAAGAAGGAAAGAGAGCGACATTTTCATCCAGCTCCTCCCATGAAGTGAAGAGTTTGAGGGGGTGGGGAAGAGAACAGGGTAGACGCTACATCTGCGTTTGCTTTCAGTTCTCCCTCTCATATGTTATCGCAAACCCCATTTGTTTACCAATCAAGAGTGAGCGTGAAAAGCAACATTGTTTTGAGTTGATTTTGGTCGTCTCCGGAGTCATTTAACACTCTTTGATTTGTCAGATGAAAGAGACACTTTACACGCATTCTCAGTCAATTTTCTCATAAAGTCTGTGGATGAAAGGGCCAGTTTGTGTTTGAGAGCTGAACGCTGTTCATATCTCATCTGCTGAAGTGCCATCTTCTTATTTCTTTTTACTACTTGCTTGTTCTTTGTTGTCTATCCAGAATTTAACAGCTTGAGGGGTTTTATTGAAACAATCTGCAGGACATAACCAACAGTGACATTATTGTTTTAGACAGGATTTTTCTTCACCCGCGTCTGATGGCAGTGACTCTTTAACTTATGTAATGTGGTAAATTAGCGTGGAAGCACATGTCTCTCGAGGACACTATGGCTCTGGGTTTTCTCTCAGGCTCTCTGTCACTAAATAACTAGATAGTGCTCACCTGTGACTGTCTGTTAACTATACACTAGGGTATTAACTGCTTTAATTAAAGCTGCCATCCATATTCTTTGTAAAAGGAGAATTCCGCTCTCGTGATTGGGACCTGGATTTTTGCTTGTGATTTGGAGATGACCCAAGATTCAAGTGGCCCTTTAGGACGCATGTCGAAACAAAGTAGTATTCTGACAAATTATACTTGAGCATTTCTCTGAATCATTTTTCTGATCACCCTGAGGGGTTTATTCTGAGATAACAACCGGCTGGATGTACATTATCCCTAACTTTCCTTTACAAATCAGAATTATCATAAAGTGTTACCATTTGACCTCTTTTATTTGTGCATGCTAAAGAAAAACAGCTGCAATACTCCACTGTAAAACTAACCCACGTTTTGTTTATATTTAAAAAGTCCAAATTGCTTCATTTAGTGTTCGGCAGTGCTAACTTAAGTACGCTGTGCCGTTTACGATTTGGTCTCCGAATCCAAGTCCAAAATGAATATACCAAACAAACTGCCTTAAAAAAAAAAAAAAGTATAATATGTTTGCATGGCCACTTCAATATTCTCTAAAACTGGCTCCTGGCAGCAGCAGCCCATACAGTTCCCCAACCACAAGAACTCCACACAGGGGTTCCATCCTGGCAAAAACAGAGGAGTCTTTGATTGGGGGAACATTCAGCTCCCAGCCGTCTGTTTTAATAAGAAATAGGGAAATGAGGGGAGAAATACGGGGAATAAGAAAACGAATGTCTGTTTGGGTACAGATTAATAAGGACTTGAAGCTTCACATGGAGCCAAGGGTAATAATACATGCACCCAGAGCATTCCATTCAGATGAAACCCTAAAGACTTTTTTTTTGGGTCAATGCAGACCATTTTCATTCTGACTGAAGCTTTTAGCCACTAGAGGCAGCAAACAGAATTGCATAAATTATGATTGCTTCCAAACAGGTTCCCAACCACTGCCACATCTGCCATTGGTCAGGCAAACAGAGAGCCCCGCCTCAAACTCACGCCATTGGTTGAGCCAGAATTTGATATGACAAACACAAACAATTCAACACAGCAATGATTTGAAAGTGCCACAGAGGTAAGTCAATCAACAATTGATTTACGTAAAGGGACAGTTCACTCAAAAAGGAAAACTGAACAGTTCTGGGGCACCATTGACTTCCATAGTATTTTTTCCTACTATGGAAGTCAATGGTACAAACTTTCTTCAAAATATCTTCCTTTTTGTTCAGCAGAACAAATACATTTATGCAGGTTTAGAACAGCTTGAGGGTGAGTAAATGATGACATTTTTTTCATTTTTGGGTGAACTATCCCTTTAAGATGTATTGGGTTAAAAAGTGTTAAACCTTTAAAAATGCAACTTAAGGCTTGTGTTCTTTGGTTACGCTCCATCTAGCTGAACTAGAACTAGAACAATCTTGTAGTTCTTTCTGAACATTAAACTAGGTTTAAAAAGATTTACATTGATAAAAACGACACACTGCACCTTTAAACGAACGTTTAGGTTACCAATATTAAAAATAGCACTGTTTGGGCTAAAGGAGATTTTCATTAAAACATGCCCTATCACGAAAATGATGTCACTATTATACTCACTGAAATGTTTTTGTTAAACTATTGAAGACTAAACATCAGCAACATCATATTAAGTGCATATCTGCTGTGTGTAATTTTAGATGATGGAAAATGAAGACATACCAACAACTTTGGGTAGTTTCTGTCTTCTCAGAGGGATTCTGGGCAGTTTGGTGCTGATTCGACTGAATCCACCACAGAGGATTATTTTGGCCTTCTTGCTGTTGGTGGAGTTTTCCTGGTCAGGGCTGAAAGAGGAAGGGTGACGTTAGACCAACATTACACTGCCCTGAAATGGATTATATATTTTTTGGTGTGTTAGTGTAGAGCGATGGACTTCTAGCATAAATGGTATCCACCATCAAACCATAGAGATTATAGATTTGATGTTCAAAGAAGGAGAAATGTAAGGATTTATCTGCCTCACGGGTAAACTGAGGAAATCTAGGCTCAGTTGGTCTTACGTTCTTTAGTTTTCCAGCCATTTAGAAAAGGTGGAAAGTTTAAGAAAACAGCCGACTGTGATTTCTAGAACACGAGAGTCTTGAGTTTTCCCGACTGACTGCAGAGAACAGAGGAGGCTTTCACTTCAGCGAGCTGTGAACAATTCTGGTGACAGGCTTTGTTAAAAGATGTTCTTTGCCAGTGGCTAGTTTGAGATGGACACAATGGCCACGTTCACATCGCCGCAGCAGAATATGGATGTCAGTCCAGTTTTACAGTACTAAATCCAGTTACGTTCACATACAGTTTATGTGAGCAGTAACGCTCTACACTAGTTGTTTTAAAAGCATGTTGCTGGTTAATTGAGGTTTGACAGATGGACTCATGCCTTGACTCGTTTATTAAATATTAATTATGTCTTGTATTAATTATGATGATATCATTTTTTAATATTCAGCAAAGCTGCATTGATCTAATGTGACAGTAAAGACAATTTAGTGATTACAAAAGATTTCAAATAAATGCAGTTCTTTTTAACTTTCTATTCATCAAAAAAAAGTTTCTTGAGCAGCAAATCAGCATATTAGAATGATTTCTGAAGGATCATGTGACACTGAAGACTGGAGTAATGATCACAGGAATACATTTCATTTTAAAATATATTTAAATAGATAATACTTTAATAAAGTATTATTACAACTATATTGTAATAATATTTCATAATACTACAATTTTTACTGTATTTTTATAAAATAACTAGTGTATAATGAATGTATGTAAGCTTGTTTCTGCTACAGAATAAAACAGTTTATAATTTTAGATAATTGTTTATTTTATCTCACAATTGTGAGATATAAAGTTGCAATTGTGAGTTATAAAGTCAGAATTGAGTGATGTAAACTCGCAATATTGAGAAAAAAGTATGATTTGTGAGATGAAAAAGTTGCAATTTTTATTATTTTTTTTATTCAGTGGTGGAAACAAACTTCTATATGAATGTGATACCCTAAAATTGGAGAAAAAAAAAAAAATCTGATTATTAATTTGGGTAGGGGTTTATCTGACACATTCAATACATTTTAAATTTACTTTAAATTTGAATTTACTTTTTAAATTTAATCTTTTTAAATGTAATACTTTTTTAAATTTGATTAAATTTAATCTTATTACTTTTTGAATTTACTTTTTAAATTTGAAAAAAAAAAAAAAAAAAAAATTACTAGCCAAATTTTGATAAACTACTCAAACAGTCAAAGCATCCCATGCATGAATGATTAGAATTCATTAACACATTTAACTATCAAATCTGAGGTTTACAAAACATTTGTGAATCCAGAGGAAAGTATTCGGGGGAAAGTCCATTTTACACACAAATTACACAGAACTTACTCATATTTGCGCAAGTTTCATGAATGTTTAAACCCTTCATAAAATTTACAAATAACTTACTTGTGATTGTACAATAAAGCACAGTAAACTGTAACTGGAGAAAGTGTTTTAACCTTTTAACTTTTCATTTAGAAGGTTGAGACTGACTTGACTGAGAAACTAGTGTTGATTTTCACTCACTTGCGGTTGTCTTTGTTGCTACAGAGGAAGCAGCAGCACAGCAGAGACAGAAGAACCACCAGCAGGAATGTTACCAGCGTTCCCGCAGCTATTACTCCCATCCGCTGATTAGGATCTGAGAGAGACAGATGGAGAGTGTAAAATTTGCAATATAAAAATGTCAATAACACATGTTTCTATCCAGTTGTCTCATTTAACAGCTTTTTTTCCAGGAGAGATGGAGGCTGTTCAGTGAAAACATGATTGCAGTAGGAGGCCAAAGTACAGAGGTGTGCAGAACAACAGGTAATACCTTCTTCTAAATACTCTAAGTTTAAGAAGTAATTGAAAATATAGAATTCCTAATTCATCGAATCTGAAACAGGGGGGGTAATGTACAGTCAGCTGATGTTTATCACAAAATAAACTCTGACAAGATGAGGACTATTTTTAGCTTTTTTTAATGCAGTGATATTGAAGTTTACACAGCATAAAGGTTAATGAACTTTATAAGTACATGGCAGAAAACCACAATTGACCAATCAGAATCAAGTCTTCCTGAGAGCTGTAATAATTCCACATATTTTCAAATTTGTACTAAAAATAATTTCATGTTGCATCATTGCAAATGGCATTTCCCATTAAACAGCTTTTACATTATCTTGAGTTTTTTTTTTTTTTTTTCCCATGCTAAAGAACATTGTACCAAAATTAAATGAAATGTACTTGAAATCCCCACACCAGTTCAGGAGTTTAAGAACTAGCAGTTGTGTCCTGTGAGTTGCAGGAAGTCAGCCATTGGCTTCTTTGGATCTGTTGCCAACAGGCATTATCACTGGAGCATAATGTGTGGCCATTTGGCTCTTCCGTACATAAACAAAGACAGGGATGGGATGCTTAACTTGGCACTGCTGACAATGAAGAATTTCTGCTGTTTGGATGCACCATATTTTTCGTCTGGATCATCCAAGGCCAATTATTAGTTAAATATGCATATGTTGTGTCATTTTTAATATTTAAGCAACATTGAAAAAGTCCAAAGGTGAAAATTAAACCCAGATAAACACAACCAGCTGGCCAGTCACAAATGTTTATAATAAACTGTGTATTAAAGGGTTAGTCCTCCCAAAAATGTCTTTAATTACTCACCCTCATGTCGTTCCAAACCCATAAGGCCTTCGTTCACAAATTCTTCGGAACACAAATTAAGCTTTTTTTTGATGAAATCCAAGTTTTGTTTTCTTTTATCCCCCAATAGAAAGCAATGTATGTGTCATTCAAGGTCCAAAAAAGTAGTAAAGACATCATTAAAATAGTCGATGTGACTGCAGTGGTTCAAACCTCAATGTTATGAAGCGACGAGAATACTTTTTGTGTGCAAAAACAAAACAAAAATAACAACTTTATTTAACAATTTCTTCCCTCCCCTCTTATTCTCCTGTGCTGTTTATGCTGTATAGTGCAGTGCTTCCAGGTTCTACGTCCGAAAACCGACTCAGTATTGGCCGACGCTGTTCACGTGAGCAGCACGACACATGCTAGTGAAGCTGATGCAGGAGCCGGCCAATAATGAGTCTGCGCTAGGACGTAGAACCTGGAAGCCTGCACTAAAATGAGAGGGGAGAGAAGAAACTGTTGAATAAATTAGTTATTTTTGTTTTGTTTTTGCACACAAGTATTCTCGTCACTTCATAACATTAAGGTTGAACCACTGTAGTCACGTTGACTATTTTAACGACGTCTATAGTACTTTTCTGGACCTTGAAAGTAGTAATTATGTTGGTTTCTATTGGGGGATTAAAAAAAAAAAAACCTCTCAGATTTCATCAAAAATATCTTAATTTGTGTTCCGGAGATGAACTAAGGTCTTATGGGTTTGGAACGACATGAGGATGAGTACTTAATTTGACAGAAATTTCATTTTTGGGTGAACTAACCCTTTAATGAGGCCATATTATGCCCTTTTTCCAGAGTCTTTATTTTGTTTTGGGGGTCTACTACAATATGATTTCATGCTTGAATGTTCAAAAATCACATTATTTGTCACATATTTTACATTGTTGCAGCACCTCTCTTGGCAGTCTGTTAGTAACACACTGTTTAGTTCTTGTCTCCATGAAGCCCCTCCTTCTGAAAAGTGCAATGTTCTCTGATTGGTCAGCTGGACCAGTGTATTGTGATTGGTCAACTGCTTTGAGCGTGTTTCGAAAATGTCACGTCCCTTACCATAACCGCAACACGCTATTAATGCGACTCAAGCAGACCACACCTCTTTATTTTGCATATGCATTGGCCGTTATTTAAATTAGAAATATTGTAACGTACATTTCCGAATTCAAAAATCAAGACTCCAATTGAGGCATTTCGTTGAAAATGTATAAAAGCATAATATTTCCTCTTTAAAGGGTTAGTTCACCCAAAAATGAAAATTCTGTCATTTATTACTCACCCTCATGCCGTTCCACACCCTTTATTCATCTTCAGAAATTAAGATATTTTAGTTAAAATCCGATGGCTCAGTGAGGCCTGCATAGGGAGCAATGACATTTCCTCTCTCAGGATACATTAATGTACTAAAAACATATTTAAATTGGATCATGTGAGTACAGTGGTTCAATATTAATATTATAATGCGACGAGAATATTTTTGGTGCGCCAAAAAAAACAAGATAACGACTTATATATTGATGTCCGATTTCAAAACACTGCTTCATTAAGCTTCAGAGCGTTATGAATCTTTTGTGTCGAATCATGATTCGGATCACATGTCAAACTGCCAACGGCTGAAATCATGTCACTTTGGTGCTCCAAACAGCAGATTCCATACACTGATTCATTTATGCTCCGATGCTTCCTGAAGCAGTGTTTTGAAATCGGCCATCACTTTATAAGTCATTATTTTGTTTTGTTTTTTTGGCGCTCCAAAAATATTCTTGTCGCTTTATAATATTAATATTGAACCACTGTACTCACATGAACTGATTTAAATATGTTTTTAGTACCTTTATGAATCTTGAGTGTCATTGCTCCCTATGGAGGCCTCACGGAGCCATCGGATTTCAACTAAAATATCTTAATTTGTGTTTCGAAGATTAACGAAGGTCTTATGGTTGTGGGACGGCATGATGGTGAGTAATAAATGACAGAATTTTAATTTTTGGGTGAACTAACCCTTTAAGTGCATAGAAATCTGTGCAGCAATTTTGTCAGAGGCACAAGTCGCAATTATTTTCAGCTGAACCCAAAAGCTCCTTTCGTAATATTTCTTGTGCAAACATTTGTTACTGAAAAACCAACAGTCAAAGCGTAATAGCTAATGACAACCTTTTTGACTCTTTGATTTGTGCTCTAGGCTCACAGAAGTGTTGAGCTCAGTCCGGGTGTAGCGTGTGGTGCGGGGACATCCACACACGTCCTGAAAGCACAGCTGCGTTTGAGGAAGGCCTCACAAAGATCGGCAATGATGACATCATTACTGCCTTCACTCAGGTCTCTGTGAAACCTCTCCTGACCCACACCTTTCCTCATCACTCTCTCTCTTTTCCTGTAGTATTTCTCTCAGCTGTGTGAAACAACCCCAGCTCTCACTAACTCTGCGAGCAGGCAGGAAAAGAGCCAAAAAACACAGCCGTAAAAATAAGACACCACTCTGGAAACACCATCAAGGCCGCCATGTTAAACTGCTGCTGTCTACAGCAGTGACCTACATAGTGAGGACTACGCAGGCATGTTACCAATAGCAGCTGTGTGTTCCTTTTGCCTGCACAACAAGTTTCTCATTGATTTTTAAAGAGAAATGAATGTCTATTTAATCCAGTGATATTGAAGATTATGCTGCATAAAAATGAATGAACTTTATTATCAATATTGAAAACAGTGTTGCTTCCTAATATTCTTAATATTTTGTGGAAACTGATACACTTTTCAGGATTCTTTGATGAATAGGAAGTTAAAATGAACCGCATTTATTTTGTAACATTATAAATGTATTTATGTGTATGTCACTTTTGATCAAATGCATCCTTGCTGAATAAAAGTTATTTCTTTAAAAAAAAAAAAAAAGAAGCTTACTGACACCAAACATTAAACAATAGTGTACATCCCTTTTAATAGCATTGATGAAAACAGCTTTGCTAGGGAATAACAAACATCTGCCAGGATGGTTGTAACACACTGCATAATGTGCGTAATGATCATGACATGATGTTGTGCTGCATTTGCTGGATTTAAAAATTTGAGTAACCGACATGCTTGCAAATCCATTGAGTCAAAAGGTTGAATTTTGAGTTGACCTCTGTGTCAACTGGGCAGCTATTCCTTCCTCCCTTTACGTAATGGAAAATATGACTGCTGTTGGACCCCACAAGTATGCCTCAACACTTTAGGAGTTCTTTTGAGTCTCCATAGCAAATGGCATAACAAAGCTTGAGAAGTGACATTGATTTTTTAAAAGAGAAATGGGAAGGGTTTCTTACATAGGTTGCAGGCCCCTGACACTGGGTTGCAGTTCTTGTCGTGACATGGACAGGTCTGGGCACAGTTCACTCCAAACTGACCAAACTCACAGGTCAGGTTGCAGCTAAAATGAAAAGAAATGCAAAGAGCACTGTGAAAGCGAATCAATACAAGCATTGTGTACAAAAGCAACAAGAGTTTCCAGTGAAAATGGAACAAGGTAGTTTGGGGAATTACAGGCAATTATGTAGATATTGGCAATGCAAATCCAAGAAAAGAAAAGAGGAATGAGCATTTATAATAAATGAAACAACACAGAAATTCTCATTAAAAGACACTGAACTGAAACTGACGAAATATTTAAAATGTCTTTCAGAGAAAATGGAAGTATTGCGTAAAAAATACATTTTATTTTAACGTGTTTTCTGCTCTTGTCTTCAATTGAGTGATGTTTTATCAATTGACGATAATATGCAGATTTAAGAGCAGTTTGTGGTCAGTATTTAGATAATAAGATTTAAATAATCTCATCAACTAAAGCCGCAGGAACTTTACCCAGGAACTAGGAACTTTGGGGTAGTACTCGGTGTGTTTTGACCGCAGGAACCATGGTCTAAATTAAGTTCAGGGTAAAAAATTCCCCCTCAGAAAGTCCCTGCTCGCTAGGTAGAACTTTTTCATAGTTCCGAAACTTTCAAGGGTGGGACTTGAGCACTGAACATCCTGATTGGTTGAGATCACACAGCATTTTGATTGGTTGACTCCACACAGCATTTTATTTCAACCATCGTTTTTTAAAAGTCTGTTGTGGTGCGTGCAGTAAGAGTTGTTTGCTATTTAAATCAACAATGGAGTTTAAAAAATACGACGAGGTTCAGGCTTTATTAAGCTTATATGCAGAGGACGAAATCCAGCGGGAACTGGAAAGTCGCGTGCAGTCCTACGTCACCGGGCTATCTTCACGGTACTTTAGACTGCTATGGAAACGCAGTTAGCAATAGGTCTCGGGGAAAAAAGTTCCTGGGAAAAATTGTTCCAGGTAATGTCAGTGGAAATGCGGCTATAGTGAAATGAACTAATTTGGCATTTGCTAAAGGAACCATTTGCAGGTCAATATGCAAATGTTACAAGAATATAATTTTAAATTTTGAATGCTGAACATCCATCCATCTCCACTCCACAAGTTTGGGGTCAGTAGGATTTTTTCAATTTAAATTTTAATGTAATTAATACTTTTATTCAGCAAGGATGCATTAAATCGTCAAAAGTGACAGTAAAGACATGTATAATGCTACAAAAGATATTTTTAGCTTCCTATTCATCAAAGTGATTCTACAAAAATATTAAGCAGCACAACTGTTTTCAACATTGATAATAATAAGAAATGTTTAATGAGCAGCAAATAAGCATATCAGAATGATTTCTAAAGGATCATGTGACAATGAAGCCTGGAGTAGTGATGCTGAAAATTCAGCTTTGCATCACAGGAATAATAATTATTTTTTATTTTTTTTAAACGCTAATAAAAAAACAACAACAATAGCTATGACACTGTAAGACTGAAATGATCTTCTGTACAAAGTTTAAGTGGAGTCTGAACATTTAAGTGATTCAGGCTCATCAATATTATTCTCCTTCAATCACTGTAATCACAGATCATGTTGAATTTGTGTTTCACCCAAGTATCATCATGTCTTTCTATGATGGACATGTTCAATTTACAAAGAAACAATGCACATTTAAACAGGTTTGGTCTCCTGTTTAGCAGACTGCAATTTGTTTAAAGTTACTCATCTTTAAACTATTTAGAATGACTCTGTTTATTGTGTGATTCATTCGTTAATGAAAACAGGCCTAGGTATCAAGATGACCTAAATATATGTGTGACTCAGAGATGTGACTTACTACGTCCCATAGAAGCCAGGGTCACAAAGACACTCTCCTGTGGCAAAATGGCAGTCTCCATTAAAACAATGGCTGCAGTCTTTTTCACAGTTTTCTCCATAGGTGCCATTAGGACAGCGCACATCACAGCTAAACAAAGAGAAAAATGGCAGAAAAAGACTGAGAATCAAATCATCAATTCAAAGGTCAATTCCCAAAAAATACTGAAGGAGTTATATATGAAAACTGAGAGGTGAATTCACTAAAACGCTTTACGCACTTCTACTTGGGCATGCTATTTTATTGCAAAAACCTGTTTTATTCACTAATTCGCAATTCATTTTAAAAAGGTACATTTTAAAATGTATTATAATAGAAAACAGTCATTTTAAATTGTAATAATTTACTACCTTTCTGGGTCGAATTAATAGTAATTATTTTATTTTTTATTTAGGGTTCACTGTCAGCCAAAGATCCATACCGATCTCCAATCCATCCGGGATTGCAGTGAGAACACTTCCCATCGATGCGGTTGCAGAAGTGACCATCCTTGCACGGCGGACACTGATCTTTACAGTTCTCTCCGAAGTATCCCTGCATACACATCTGATCACATTTTGTCCCGTTCCATCCACTCTCACACGTTACACAACGACCGTCTGTCACCTTACAGGGCTGCTGGCCTTTACAGTGGCCACATCTGAATTGACGGCAAAAAGAAAAGACCAGGATTGTCCAGGTATGGTCAGTCAAAAAATAAAGAGAGCAAGTTATAGCAGTAAAATCAATAACATATAAAACTCTGAATATGAAATATTCTGGAATCATTTAAACGTTTTGATCACACTTTATCTTGATCGTCCACTTTAGACATTCTACTCACTATAAGTAACTTTGCAACTACATGTCAACAAACTCTCATGTAGTAGTGTTGACATAAATATCGATATTTCGATATGTATCGATACTGAATAAACCGAAAGCGGTTCCAATTCTCCTTTTCTGCAGTATTGATTCACCGATACCAGCTGTGCGCTTTCGCTCCCTCCTCCTTGTATTGCTCATGATGTTACTCATTCCCACAGGTTACGCGCTCACACCAAAAGTGATTACACCAATGATCTAAGTATCGTACACATAAAGCCACCTCTCAAACAGCTCGTGAGTACCAAATTGACTTCTTTTTCGTGGCTTAATGGACAAATACGTTCAAAATTATGTCCAAATGCCTGAGTGCTCTGGTAAACAGTATGGAACATAAATAGTTTAGAAAGAAAACGCATGCCGTGTTCCCTAAATTATCTTTATGTTGGTATATATGGCAGTTTTCCCTGTGGTATTGATAGTTTTCAAGGTATCGTATCGAAGTTAGAAATTCCAGTATCATGACAACACCACATTAGAGTATTAGTAGACTGTTAGGTTAGGGTTCGTGTTAGAAGAATACGTTTACATGTAGTTGCAAAGTTACTTATAGTTAGTAGAATGTCTAAAGTGGACTATCAAAATAAAGTGTTACCAGATTTTTTTAATATTTTTGAAACGAGTCCCCAAAGCTCACCAAGTTGCTTTTAGTTGATCAAAAAAATACAGTAAAAACAGTAAGATATATTTTTTGCTGAACTTTCAGCAGCCATTACTCCAGTCTTCAGTGTCACATAATCCTTCAGAAATCATTCATTTCTTCTTATTATAATTTTCATATTCTTATTATCATATAATACAAATTGATAATTATTTTTGTGGAAAATTTTTTTTAGGATACTTTCATGAATAGAAGTAGAGCTATTTTGTTACATTATATTATGTCTTTACTGTCACTTTGAATTTTAATAGTAATTTCTTTCAATGATCAATTAGCGTCGCACACCTGTAGGTCATAGATAGGTGCATAGGAAAAAGGACTAGTAAAGTCAAAATATGAAAAAAAAAACAAGAAAATCCTGCACACTTTCAACTTGCAAAACAATAAAGAAGGTTCTTTATTAGCAAGGTTTCGATCGTATGATCTTTATCAGGCATCAACATTGTATTCAAACTCCATTGTATTTAAAACATGACAAATCACAGTGAAGAATCATCAATATCCAATCAAGATTAGTGATTGAATAATCAAGTAATTAGTAATAGTATATAGAATAGTAATTTCTTTAAAATAGGTCTTACCCCAACCTTATGAATGATAGTGCATCAAGGTCTCCTCAAAAATATTACGCAGCACAACTGTTTTCAACATTGATAATATTAAGAAATGTTTCTTGAACAGCAAATCAGCATATTAGAATGATTTCTGAAGGATCATGTGACACTGAAGACTGGCGTAATGATGCTGAAAATCCAGCTTTGCATCAGAGACTGAAATTACATTTTCAAATATATTTCCATAGAAAACAGTTATTTTAATTTGTAATAATATTTCACAATATTACATTTTTTTATGGCATTTTGGATCAATGCAGTGTTGGTGAGCATAAGAGACTTTATTCAAAAACATAAAAAAACCTCAATGATTCTAAACTTTTGGCTGGTAGTGTATATTATTTTTGCTCACCTGTTTTTGCAGTTCTGTCCGTAGAGCCCAGCTGGACATGGTTCCCGGCATAGCTTTCCTCTGTATCCGGGTTTACAGGTACACGATCCATCTGCCGGGTTACACTTCCCGTGAACGCACTGACAGTACCGCTCGCAACGTTGACCCCAAAGCCTCTCCCTACACTGACATCGGCCTGTAAACTGCTCACAAGGCGAGTTGTTACACAGACATTGAGCGCCGCAATTACGGCCGTACCAGCCAGGGTTGCAGATGCACCGGCCCGAGCTCTGATCGCACACAGAGTTGATGCTGCAGTAGCAGTTGTTGTTGCACTGAGGTCCCCAGTAACCGGCATGGCAGGTGCATTTGCCGGTCTCCTGGTCGCATTTCCCTTTTTGACAATTGCAGGGCTTCTCGCAGTTTTCACCCCAGCGGTTGGGATAGCACGTGCACTTCCCGGTCACGTCGTCACATTTACCGTTAGGGTGGCACGTGCACATGCCCTTGCAGTCTGGACCCCAGAACTGAGCGGGACACTCTAGGGGAGTCAAAAAGATGCACAGGTTGTAGTTTACAGGAAAAAGAAATCAAATTACGAATGACTTACTTCTAGCTTCTGACCAAGGCTGTATCTCAATACTAGTGTTATTTGATCTCAGTGCTGCGTTCGACACTATAGATCATAAAATAGATTGACTACAAAATTACACTGGTATTCAGGGACAGGCATTAAGGTGGTTTAGATTGTACCTATCAGACTGTTACCATTTTGTATATTTAAATGGGAAAAAATCTAAGATAATATCAGTAAATTATGGAGTGTTGCAAGGATCTGTGCCCTCTGCTATTTTCAATATATGCTGCCACTTGGTAATATTATTTGAAACATGTTTACATGTTTGCTTGGCATGTGAGAACCAATGAGGTTCATTCTCGTGTGTTACACGAGACCTCCGCAAGAGGTTTGTTCTTACGCATCAAGCAGGTTCGGTTGAGCTTCTGTTTATGTTCACTGATCAATGTTTATATGTGAATAAAATCCCAAATTACATCTGTTCATCATATAAAGTGATCGAGTCTCTTCAAATTTTGACTAAACCACTCAATTCATATGGATTAGTTTTACAATCTCTTTATGAACTTTTTGGAGCGTCAAAAATGTAAGTTGCATAGCTGTCTATGAATCAAAAAGATCTTCATTTGTGATCTGAAGATGAACCAAAGTCTTGAGTGAGTAATTAATGACAGAATTTTCACTTTTTTGGTAAACTATACATTTAAATGTTGAGCAGCAAGCTCATTGGCTGCAGATGCAACAGGAAACAATCAGCTTGTGTGCAGTATAGTTAACGATCTAACAGTCATGAGTTTCATGACACAACTTGGTATATATCTGCTAAAAGTTTATTTTGTCAGTTTGTAGTAGTGCAAAGCTAACTGAAGGGCAAAAATGACTAAAATTAGTTACTTTAATCTGAAAAAGACAAAAAGAATCTCACTTGTATCACAACTTGCCCCGAAATATCCATGACGACAGCGGCATTCGTTCGGACGGACACACACCTCGTTCTCATTACAAGTGAAATTGCCTTCGCAGAGAGCTGAGGAGACAAGGACATAGTCAAGATATAAATCAAGGAACATGACACTCAGGAAGTGATCTAACATACAGGAAATGACACTTACGTGTTAAACACTCTTCACCTTGCTGCGCCCATCCGCTGCAACACGTAACCCCTGATGACCTAACGATAAAATGACAAATCAAGATAAAAGTATTGGCTTATTAGTTAAGGAATATTCAATTTATACAACATATAGCTGATATCTCAAAGGACAGCTGATCATTAAACGTTTGAGTCAGCATATTTTGCAGATGCTTTCAGCAAAGTTTCAACTGTCCATGAGAGATTTAAGCATGTGGCTCATGAGGAATATTGCAAATGTCTGGGTGCCATCTGTAGCTTCTTTTGAGCTTCAAAAGCGCAGATGTTTCAGATAGCAAATCCGTATCCACTCGCACAAACACAAGCGTAAGCATTCATTCCATTCTCCACCCTGTCACAGACAGCAGTCATGCGAACCAGACATGCCGTTTGAAGCGATAACTTCATTGAGTCGTCAGATGTTGAGAAACACAGAGTGGCTGGAGCCAAAATAAGGCCACAGCCTGATGTGATTAGTAATGCAAATGTCCTGCATTAGGCCAGTAAGTCAATCTAATAAACAGTCTGGACTTCAGTGTAAACAGATATTTAGAGAACGCTTTGAAATTGCTTGTCGGAATATTCAGTTTTCAACTTATTTAAAGGATTAGTTCACTTCAGAATTAAAATTTCCTTATAATTTACTCACCCCTATGTCATCCAAAATGTTTATGTCTTTCTTTCTTTAGTCGAAAAGAAATTATGGTTTTTGAGGAAAACATTCCAGGATTTTTCTCCGTTTAGTGCACTTTTACAGGGTTCAACAGGTCGAAGGTCCAATTTGCAGTTTCAATGCAGCTTCAAAGGGCTCTACATGATCCCAGATGAGCAAGTGTTTAAAATGCGAACATGCAAAGACTTGGTCAAATGGTCTTTACAAGAAAACGTAAAACAACGATGTTGAAGGAGAAAATGAGATTGAGTTTTACTATGGTACTTCATGCGTGACTTTTCAACGTGATTACGTAATTTGTGCAAGACGAGCATTTGTGGTTAAAAAGTATATATATATATTTATTTTTTTAGAAAATGGCCGATTGTTTCGCCAGACAAGACCCTTATTCCTCATCTGGGATCGTGTAGAGCCCTTTGAAGCTGCACTGAAACTGCAATTTGGACCTTCAACCCATTGATAACTGCTGAAGTCCACAATATGGAGAAGAATCCTGGAATGTTTTCCTCAGAAACCCTAATTTCTTTTCGACTGAAGAAAGAAAGACATAAACATCTTGGATGACATGGGGGTGAGTAAATTATCAAGAAATTTTAATTCTGAAGTGAACTAATCCTTTAAATACAATGTTCTGAAACCACAATATAGCTTTTTGTGTGGAACAGACTGAAATTTGTGTCGCTGAAAATCTGAAGCTCTCAGATGTCATTGGCAGTTCTTCATATGCACCAGATTTGAATATAAATTTTCAGTGATTAATGACTGAAATTTGTTTCATTCCTCACATGAAGCTATCATACGGTTTCAGAGGAATTAAAATATAGTACATGAGTCATAACATCTCCTTTGTATTCCACAGAAGAAAGTAAGTCATAGGGGTTTGGAACGACATGAGTGAGTAAATAATCACAGAATTTTCATTTTTTGGGGGGTGAATTGCTCTTTTAATCCGTCACATATGATCCCGGTGGAATTTTTCATGTGTCTGTGGTGGATGTTTTATTCAAAGCATCTCACAACAGGCCTGCTGCAGCAACATATTGTTGCATGCCTTTCTTTTGACTGAAAATCATGGGAGGAAGAGGGAGAAATGGGTTTGGGACACAATGAGGACCTGATTCAAACCTGTGTCTCCCATATGAGCGTCCCAGCACAATGTGCCTAAAGGTTTCGACATGTTTATAGACTAATAAACTACCTTTCGAAAGTTTGGCGTCAGTAAGATTTTTTTTTATTAAATTGGTCAAAAGTCACAGTAAAGACATTTGAAATGTCACAAAAGGTTTCTGTTTCAAATAAATGCTGAAAAAATGTATCATGGTTTCCAAAAGTATTTTAAGCAGCACAGCTATTTTTAACATTTATAATAGTAAGAAATGTACCTTGAGCAGCATAATAGCAATTTAGAATGATTTCTGATGGATCGTATGATGCTGAAGACTGTCAAATAGAAAATACAAAATGCAGCCTCAGTAAGACTAAAAAAAGCTTACCAACTTTTGAATGGTAGTGTATCAAGCGATTCAGTGGATATGTGTGTATATTGCAGTGCAGTTTCATTTAAAGACTCTCAAACATTCCATGCATTAAAAAAAAAAACATTTTTTTTTAAACATTTCAAATTATCCCTGCTATCTCTACTTCGAGTGGCTTCCACTTAAAATTTAATACTCTCTAAGTGCTTGTTAGATACAAGACATAGCCGCCCCTCATATTCCGCCACATGTGACCTCTGAGAGGCCTTGTCCACACTTTGGCTTCCTCTGAGGCGTGGGGGCCGCTCTCTGCCTTCAGTCAGAGTTTGTTTAGCCTATGTGTGCGTGTCTTACCCAGACATGATCTACATCACAGCCCTGACTTCTCTGCTCTGTGTCAAACCGAACACACACACACACCACAGAGAGAACGTGAAGATAAGGCCGTGGATGAAAGCTTAAACAAATGGAAATTGAGCATCAGTCAACAGCTGGGGGGCCAAACTTGATTCAGCAACAATAAAGTCCTGTATGGAAATTCTGAAAATGTGAACTTCCTGACAATGTCTGTGGTTTGTGAGAATCTGTGTTGTTAGAATACACGTTAGATTGTATCTTGTGGTTTCCATTTTGATCTAAAGTACAGTGATAGCCATCTGGAGCCAGTAATCGCAAAGTAAACAAACTTTTAAACAACTGGGTAAACCATTCAGCCCTTAACACTGCTTGTAGAATTCCCCTAAAATGCCTGCTGAGCTTCAATGCAACATGATTTTAAGATAAACTATATTCATACATCTAAATCCAGTTTCTTTTTTTTTTTTGGTAACATCCCCGTTGTTAAAAAAAAAAAAAAAAAACTGGTTTGCTGGTTATGTTTTGAAGCATGGCAGCTGGTTTAGGCTGGTTCAAAGCAACTAGCTCCAGCTCAGGACCAGCATAAACCAGCTCAAACCAGCTGCCATGTTTCAAAACATACATAACCAGAATAAGCTGTTTTTTTCAACAGGTATATAGTGCTTTGAATTATTTGATGTTATTAATTGAATTTTGATGTTATTAATATTGTGGCAATATAAGTGGTAGACCGATATATATATATATTGGCCTGGAGTACATTTCCCGTACAACGATGCAATTTGCTGCTTAAAGGTGAGGTAAGCGATTTTTCAAAAAGGCTGTTGGATGCTGATATTTAAAATCAACCCAAACAAACCCACCCCTCTCTTCATTGCTCCGCCTCCAAAACTCACCCTCCAATCCTAACCACCCAGCTCCGAGTCGGTCTCGAACCCCGATCGATGCTGGCAGGCAAGGCGAGAGCACTAACAATGATGCTAAACACCGCGTTCTCTAGCGGAAGTCTCAACGCGCAGTGGTTTACCTGCACAACTCTCGCTATCTGGCCACTGTTACACGCAATGCGAGAGTGGATGTCTGTCACAGCTGACGTGCAACAAAATAATGCTTCATGAAAAATAAAGCACAGATGATGAAGGAAGCACAAAAAAAAAAAAAAAATGAACATACAGTACACAAAAGTAAATACAAACAAGAGTTTGTTGTTAGTTGCCAACAGCACAGCAGCTCCAGACAATCAATGACATTCCAACCCATCGTTACTCACATGTGAAGCGGAATCAAAGCAGCCTCTGCGTCTGTTTTCAGGCCTTCCTGCTTAGCTCTCTCACTTGCCCGGTCATAAACCTTCATTCCAGTGATATTATTTTGAGCTCTTTTGTATTGTGTCTCATCTCTCTTCCTGCATCTCTCTCTGTTTTTCTATAAATCTCCCTCTTGTTCATTCTCTCTCCTCGACACCCCATAATGTTGATTGGCTACACATTTGTTGTTGGTGTCAGCCCGACTAACTTCCAAACAGTGTTTTTGAAAAATGACTTACCCCACCTTTAACTACCATAGTACAATGCATCGTTGAAGAAATCAACTAGCTAGTCACGACTGTTCCCCGAAACCATGTTGTCTCAAATTTGGTTAATGATGTCACGCATTTGGTGGAGTAATAACTTCTTATAATGAATCCGTTTGAGATCAAATTAATGCTAGATTTTTTGCTATATATTACTGACTTGGCATCTGAGGACTAATTCTCATTTTTCTCAGTTATTTTGCTTTATTTCCAGATTCAATCATAGGCTCCTCTTTGCTGGAACTATGGTTTTGGGAAACACTGACTCATTGAACTATGCTGATGACGACAAAATAATGCTTTTGGGAAATGCACCCCAGGTCAATTAATCTACCATTTTGAAACTATCTGCAAGTTTACCATGACCAATTGATTTTTGTGAATTTTAGCAATTCTTTGGCATATTTGGCAAACACTACCATTCAAAAGTTTGGGGTCAGTAAATGTGTGTTGTTTTTTAAAGAAACTGATCCTTCGCCGGGAGTTTGATTGAAAGTCGATCTAACCAATCATAATGACGAATCCACCATTTTGTCCGACAAAGCAGTCAGAGGAGTTAGTAGATTAATGGCGGTGGACTTGAACTTGAAAAATGGTGTGGACTGACGTCTTTCCGCATTTGAAACAACATTCCTTGTGATGTTCATTCATGCTTATTTGATGCTATAAATGATAAACTAGTAAACTAATAAACTAGTAGGAAGAGATGATTGATTCACGAGCCGCTTGAACTGAGGCACTATAGCGATCTGTCATGACACATTAAAGAGCCACAAAATGGTATTTATTGTTTAAATTTCTTTAAAAATGACAAAATTAGAAATTTGAGACCTTGTTTCATATCAAAAGTAACCTGCTCTGTCTTGTATGTCGACGTGTTGTCAGTGTCCTCTTTGCTCCGCAATGTCTTTTTCACTGCATGAGAACATGATGTGGTGTGAGAACAGCATGGCTTGTCGGACATAGCAACAGTAACTAAAGGGGGCGGGTCTTTGCGAACGGTCAATTAAAGGGATAGTTCACCCAAAAATGTCAGTTTATGGGCCCCACTGACTTCCATAGTATTTTTTTTTTTTTTTTCTGCATACTATGGAAGTCAATGGGGCACATCAACTGTCTGGTTACCCATGTTCTTCTAAATACTTTCTTTTGTGTTCTGCAGATGTTCATACAGGTTTGGAACAACTTGAGGGTGAGTAAATGATGACAGAGTTTTCATTTTTGGGTGAACCATCCCTTAAATACTTTTATACTTCCTCTGCAAGGAAGCATTAAATTGATAATAGGTAACCGTAAGGACATTCATAATGTTCCAAAGGAATTCTGTTTCTTTTAAACTGTTTATTCATCAAAGAATCCTAAAAAAAAAATAATATGATGATAATAATAATAAATGTTTATTGAAAAGCAAATCAGCATATTAGAATGATTTTTGAAGGATCATGTGACACTGAAGACTGGAGTAATGATGCTGAAAATTCAGCTTTACATCGTAGGATTAAATTATATTTGAAAAGATATTACAATAGAAAACAGTAATTTTTGAAATTGAAACAATATCACACTTTTTTACTGTATTTTTGTTTCAATAAATGCAGCCTTGGTGAGCATATAAGAGACTTATTTTAAAAACAAGCCCAAACTTTCGAATGGAAGTGTATATGTAGGTCATTTCTTTGATGGGGCAACACTTTTAGTCTCACTTGTTGCCCAGGGCGAGGTAAGACATGACAAAATAAAATAAAATTACCAAGTAGTCCATGATATATGACTAATATAAAGAAGAAAAACTACAAATGAACTTGATCATGCATTTTCATTAAATGGAAAAGAGCAGGATTGATATGTTCCTAATAACTTCTTTTGTGTTCCACAGGGGGGAAAAATTATGTAATTTGAAGCAAATTTTCTGCAGAAGGTTGGACAGACCAAATTTAGACATGTTATAACAAATCACCCAAACACTTTTTTTTTTTTTTACCTAAAATAATTTGTTTGAAAATGCATCCAATGCATAAAATTCAATGATGAAATGCTTCTGATATCAGTATTACATAAGCTATCATCCATGCTCATTTGATTTAGGTGTTGCAGTTATCCATTCAAACGTCAATCACTAGTTTTGATCCCTCCGACACCTGTGTGATACTTATTTGTAAATGTTTGATTCATTTGGACGTCAACATCGATCAAGGCTGTGATGAGCCTTCTACATACATCCATTCTACTTGATGAAATGTAGGTCATGGATACAGTGTTGTGACTAGATGTCACACCCTTGATGACCTCTGTGTTTAGGTTAGAGAAGAGTTTAGAATCTGTAACGATTGTGGAACTGCACAGATCTTTTAGTTTCAAACTCTATAAAAATAGTAGGCCTCAGTAAATTGAAAGTTTATTACAAGTTATTTGATATCAAATGATGAATGTTTTTTTTCCCATTTTAGTTAATATGCATTTTATGGGCTTTTATTAGTATTTTATTACCAATTAATTAATTATTGTTATTTTACGTAGGTTTTTATGCAGTATCTAAACTGTGCCACGACTTCAGTGCTTGAGTAATTGGTGTCGCCCTCTATCTCTCAATGTGTGTCAGTGACCCAGATGTGAAACGGGGTGACTGACACACATCAGATTCAAATAATTTGCTGTTTGGAACGTCATCAAAAACAACTTTCTGTACAGTTTTAAAAGTTAAATCACTACTTTTCTGTGCACTTTCATACACTAGGCTTTAATTAATAAGTATTTAACATCAAAAACAAAACTATAAGAAATAACAAACAACTTTGCCCTATTTTTAAGATTAAAAAGATTAATGTAAAAGACTAATGTGAAATCTTAATTTAACATACTTTTTCATGTTTTTTCCTTAAAGCTCACGGAAATCCTTGAATAATGTGTGCTGCATTTAATAAACTTGTCTTTGATTTAATAAAATTAGATTTTCATACCTATTTATAGGTTACTTTTTTTGCTTAACATCATGCAGAGTCTATATGTGCAGAATACATTAATGCTTTCTATTTTCTTTCCTCCTAAAAGTTACCCAACTTACCCCGAAACTTTGCACACGTTCCTACCCTTTGGATTGAGTTCTTGACTGAAAACGGGACACAAACATAGAAGCAAAAGCACTAAAACCGCTAAAGTGCCCTTTAGATCCATGGTAGAAGAAACAGCATCTCTCCATGCGCCTCTTCTGCTCAGCATTCCTTTCTTTTACAATCGCTAGAAGTTCTGATGGGATATTCTGTATCTCCGAAGTCTCAAAACCTTCGACTTCCAGCGTTTGTAAGTTACTTTATCCGCATAAATCGTTTATCCACTCTCTTTCGGACACCAAAGTCTGAGGCAGAGGAGAGAAAAGAGGAGGAGAGGGCGCACAGAAGTTATAAAACCAAACAGTTATTCCCTCCGTCCAGCCCCAGTTCCTGAGAACTTCTGCTTTTATTATGCACTCCAAACACTGGTGGATGTATCTGGTGCATCGCTGGAAACTTCTGACACTCTTATATTCCCGATTTTTCGCTCTTATTTCCAAAATGAAGATTTTCAGAGAGGTTATGCTACATCAAAACATGTCAAGAAAAAAAAAGGTCTGCAAAACTTTATGTGCGTCCATTTTGGAAAAGAAACGGGGACTTTAAAACGGACCGTTGTTCTCTTTTCAGAAGGGAAATTCCTAATTAGTGATCCTATCTCTGGCTCTGGCTCTTGGGAATTCGGTGTGCCTGCTCTCTTTGGCGTGCAGCGGTTTCCCAAATTCTAACCGAAACCACCAGAGCAGCTCCTCATCGAGTGGGTGTGACTATAGTATATGCTTAGGATTTAACCATGGATCCATCCAGGCCCCCCCTTTACTAACCTCCTCAACATGCCCGCGCACGAGCGCATTCACGCGTCTCCTCATATATACAACAAGTGGGTTAAATACATATCATGAATGAAAATAGCAATTACTTTTGAATAAATAACTTAAAATAGCTATCATTATAAATTAATAATTTTTGGATATCTCTAGAAGTTTTGTCAAGTTAGCTGAGTCGTTCACCCCGTCTTGTCAAAGTAAATTATTTTAACTATGCAACGGCTCCCCCCGCTGTTAACTTCATGGAACGGTAACAAATGTCACGTCAAGCAGCCTGTCACAAGCAAAACGGCAAGAGCAAAACTAACGACAAAAGCAAGAGGGAAAATGTTTTAATAAACAGTCCTTGGTTTATTGTGTAGGCTACTTAAACCCACATAACCATATAGTCTATATCAGTGGTTCCCAAACGTTTTAGCTTGGAGTACCCCCTAAAGGGATTACCATCCTTCTGCGTACCCCTTTTCTTCCACTTAGACTGCAGTCACACAATATTTGCCCCCTAAATTGATTTTCCAATTTTTACATTTATGAACAACTTTATAAAATAAATAATGTTTTAAATAAACATTTTCAATAGAGAAATATGCAATGATTGGAAAACTAAATAAAACTTTTAAATATTAAGCTAAAACCGCCAGTAGGTGGCAGCAAGTCACTGTTTTTATGAGTGAGTCATCGAGTCATTCATTCAGTAACGAAGCAAGTGGCTGAATGAATCATTGAATCATTGACTCTCACGATTCGTTCAAAGCCGCAGAATTGTTCGCGAAACACGTCAGTGTGTAGTTCTACTGTGGTTTTCATTAGAAATATTGCAAAATAGAGTAAATACTGACAGTACTGTGTTTAAAATGTACGTTTTGTTTTTTGATCTGTAGTATAATAATGTCACGTTTGCAGTCATGTGGATATTTGGGAACAATTGCGTTCTTGCTCGTTATCATCATTAAATACAAGAACTCACAAAACGTTTGTTTTTGTATCGGAGAAAGTTCGAGTCTTAAATCGAAATTAATCCACTATCTATATTGTTCTTCATGCGAGTAAGTGGTAAATCCCCACTTTTATAAAGGCGTGCACTGTCGAGAACGGCAGTAATTTAGCGCGATATTAGGCAAGTATGCTGCAAGCAATCTATCATGTGTGGATACAGTAATTTTGACTGCAAATGATGAGGTAATTTGATTAAATGTACTGGATTTACAGCATTTTGGCAGTTAGAATTGGCAGGTTTTAATATTATTTTAAGGTAGAATTAAATGAACTACTGAGCATTTTGTTCGCGTTACCCCCTTTCGTCACCTCACATACCCCCAGGGGTACCTCAGTTTGGGAACCGCTGGTATATATTATATGCGTAAACTAAATTATATGTTAACTAAATTAATCTGTACATTCATTTACATCTCGGAATTATAAAACTGGGACGTTTCTGTTATGGAACGTTTATGCAACAGCATTCCTTTTATGGCATTCCGTGCGTGTGTTATGTCAGTAAACAGAAACGTCACGGGATTTGTACCAATCAGTCATCCCAGATTTGAATATGGGGCGGGACCCCACAGGTAGCGTTTGATGTGCTGAATGACCGAGTGGTTTCCAAAAACAACAGCAGCGACCTATTTCTGTTTGTGTTTTATGTATATTGTCGGTACAGAAGTCTAGAATTGATGTCTCTCCGCAAAACTCTTCCTGCTTTTGGGCTCGCGACTCGTGACAGCAATATTAGAAGTTTGGTCATCTCCACTCGTCATGGTTATCACCGGAGTGTGCAAGCGTTACATCCCACCAAAACAAACACACAAGAGGAGCATGTATCCTTCAGTAACAAGATCTCCATTGACTTTGAACAGACCAAAGAAGCCTACAAGAGCAAAGACACTCTTGAGTTACTTAGAAGCTTGGTAGTTTTCAAACTGTGCTCCTATGACATCCTGGTTGATAAGAATAAAGAGGTATGTCATATATTTAATGCTTATAGAATGTATTCCTACAGTGTTGAACTAAAAGCAGTGCCATCCTGTTCTTGCATGTACTGTATTTGACAGACTTCAGTGTTCCTGTCTGGAATTACTCTTGTGTCATTGTCCCAGATGATTTACAAGAATGGCACCTTGCCAGGGAGAAGTCATGTGGTTAGTGTGTAGAGTTACTAGAGTCAAGATTACTGGCAAGGACAGAATGAACCTCAGAGACATATGCAAGTCATTTTGACCTTTGGGGAACTTGGAGTTGGAAACACACACTGAGCATATGTGTTTGCACAGGGTTCCAACCTTTACAGACTCAAGGCACCAGATTAAGGAGCTTCAGATAAAAATAATTCTTTGTAACCATCACTTTAATTCAAAACACTATCTAACAATTTATATAGTAAGCTAATGTATGTATATGTTTCTTGAGCAGCAAATTAGCTTATTAGAATGATTTCTTAAGGATCATGTGACACAGAAGAGTGATGAATGATGCTGAAAATTCAGCTTTGCATCACAGGAATAAATTACAATAACATATATTAAAATAGAAAACAGTTCTTTTAATCTGTAATAATAATTTCACAATATTACTGTTACAAATGAAATCAGTAATTGGTCATTCAACCAATTCACTCAAACGGCGGATTCATTTAAGAATGAAGAAAATCAACTGTGTGAATAGGCCATTGAATAATTAACTTGACCAATTCGATTAAATACGCTTAATCATGCACCAATGAAACACTGCAACAGCAGCTGTTGCTCTGTCCCATCAGATCATTCATTAAAAGTTATTTTTTCACCATCTGCAGTGCTTTTACAGACCCCTGGTTAAAAACCTTGGTGGTAACATATTAAATACCCTACAGACTAAACTATTAGTTGTTACCTGTAGTTAATTTAGTGCTATCTTCATAGGCCCGCCCTACATGGTCAATAGGTTTTACCTCCTTAATCTAGTAATATATTCCTCTAAATATATATCGTGGTTTAATTTATAACCGATCACAATGTTATTTTGTTAAATAAAGTCAGAACAATTTACAAGCAACAACAATATTGTTTCCAATGACTCATTCAAGCATATATCAGTATGTGTTGAGTGCATACCTCAAAGAATATAAAGCACTCAACTCAGAAACCAAAAATGCAGTTATTAAAAAGATAGTTTACACCAAAATAAAAATAAATTCTGTCATCATTTACTCACTCTTAAGTTGTTCCAAACCTGTATAAATTTCTTTGTTCTGTTGAACACAAAGGAAGATATTTTGAAGAATGTTTGTAACCAGGGCCTAAAAGTAACACTCGCCAAGCACCAAATGTGAGTAAAAATCGGTGTTGGCCAGTATATGAAACGGCATCAATCGCCAGTTGGCCGGCAACATTTTTATCAATTCTAACAATACAAAATTGTGATAGAATGAACATGAACAAACGTGAACGATGCGCGGGACAGTTGACAGGCCAGCGCTGCATCATCTTGAAAGTTTAACCCTCGCCAATTTAAATATTCAAGCTCAAGAAGACGAGAAAGGGAACTCAATTTGTTACTTGCACGCTGTGTGGGAAGTTTTCTGTATGCAAATTTCGCAAGCAGGATAAGCCAGAGTGCCGTGACAACGGGGCGAGTCCAGTGCCGTGATTGATGATAAGTGCCACCTGCGCGCCGCACCGGCCTCGAGTTTCTCACGGAGGAGCTCCGAGAGCATAAAAGGAGGAGCGACGAGAGAGGACCAGGCCCGCCCTGGACTTTATGTATGTGTGGTAGTCTTCCATGTGGGGCTGCCGCCTTTACTTTCGTTTTGTTGTTTGTTTATTTTATATGATTAAGGTGTTTAAACATTCGCTGGTTCCCTGCCTCCTCCTTCCCTGATCTACATACCTCGCTACATTGGTGCCGAAACCCGGGAGGAAGGAGGAACGTGCTGTCATAGAGCCCTTGCTGCTGTGGGGAATCGGCAGTGCCGTCGAGCATGGCTGTGCAGAGGACGCTTGAGGCGTTGGGCTGGAGTGAGTTGCCGGGGGGATGGACGAACTTGCTGCTGGCCACCTGTGTTGTGGAAGGCCAGTTGCTGTCTGAGGGAGCAGAGGAGTCACTGCTGTTCGCCATGGGCCGTCTGCCATATGGGGAGGAGCAGGGAACGGGGAACTACTGCCAACTGCCCAAACCTGGAGGAGCCGTCGCCGTCCACCAAGCGGCAGAGTGTTGAGCCTTCCACCGAGGGCTATCCAGTACCGTCGCCAGGCATCGCGGAATAGTTCACCCAGCTGGTGGAGGACCGGATGGCAGTGCGTTTTGGGAACCGGACCAAGATTTTTTTTTTCTTCTCTACCCTCTCTTGTCTCTGTCAGTCCTGATGCTTCCATCACCGCCATGACTGGTCCCCCCGGAGGGGGGGGAGTAGAGTGCGTTCTCATGAATACCTCCTGACCTGCAAGGGGTGATGGGGGTATGTGGCAAGCAGGACGAGCCCTGTTCTCACTGCCACAAGAAATATCCAATGTGTGCACCCAGAAATCCACATCTCAGAAAGCATGCAAATAATGAATTAAGTGCTCTTTCACATCCTTTTGCACTTGAACAGACATATTCACACAAAATTGTCAAAATGCCTGTCTTGGCAAGTAGGCCTATCATTGTAATCATATAGTCAGTTGTGTGTTTACTGAACGTAAACAGTTGAAAAAAAAAACACGTGTATCAGTATATTGGATCCATGCATTAGCTCTTAAAGTGACAACAGCCTAATATTTTTGCTGCTGTCTGTGTTTTTAATGTTAATCAAACAACAAAAGACAAAGAACAATCACTCATTGCTTTTGACTTGACTCTCTCTTATCTTTCATGGCTGGTAAAAAATATTTATAGTCAGTAAATCTTCTCATCATTCATTTGGCTAGTGTGGCTAAAAGTTTGTTTTAGGCCCTGTTTGTAACCAAATGATGTAGTTGTGGGCCAACATTTTTTTTCTCCATACTATGGAAGTCAATGATGCCCCATAACTGTTTAGTTACAAACATTCTTTAAAATATCTTCCTTTGTGTTCAGTAGAACAAAGAAATTTATACAGGTTTGGAACATCTTGAGGGTGACTAAATTATGACAGAATTTCAATTTTGGGGTGAACTATCCCTTTAAATATTGCTAAAAATGAAACCAGATCATTCTATAATAAGCATGCTTTGACAATATTATTTTTTGTCTCCTATAGATAATAGATCTCAGCAGAAAGTTGTTGGGTCAGAAGATGTTTGAGCAGTTTATGAAGATGACGTTCTACGGTCAGTTTGTGGCAGGCGAGGACCATCAGTCCATCAGGCCTGTAGTGCAGAAGAACCAAGCGTATGGAGTGGGAGCTGTGCTGGATTATAGCGTAGAAGAGGATCTCTCACAGGAAGATGCTGAGAGGAAAGAGATGGAGTAAGTGTTCTCTTGTAGTTCTAGTCCCTACATCCGCAAACTACCATGTTTAAGCTGCTTCGATCGATCATAGGTACCAAGGTGGAAAGATTTGTGAGCAATTTAACAAAATGCAGTGCCTATTGTCTAGATAGGAGAATGTTACTCAAGATGTTCAGCTGAACATTTTAACTGGTCTGCAGGCATTTATTCGCAGAATACACGATCCAGACCTGACCAATTAAGGGCCAAATAAATAAATCAGTGATATAGATCACGCCAGTCTAAGAACAGAATATAAATGAGTGCAATGATTTTGCTCCAAAGCGAGCTATAGTACTTAATTTAAAGCAGCTCATTAAGAATTTTTCCTCTCCTAATATCAACCTGCAGTTTTGGGCATTTAGTTTAGTGAATCCTTAAGTATTTTAAAAACTTTCTTCTTTCTGGGCCCTCCTAGTTTGCAAGGCAGTATGCAGCCAAAATCTATTGGTCTGAATTAGTCTTTAAGACCTGCTTTGCATCAAACTAACTACTTTTTCAGTAGAGGGCCTAGAGGTTAATGGCCATGCTGTGATTTGTGCTCATGTGGAGAACTCACAGAAATAGCCTGAGATTTGATCTGCTGTCACAGATGTAAACAAAGAGCGAGATCCTATTGGTTATTTTGGTCATTGCCCATTGTTTCTGATTGGCTTATATTCAGGCTATCAACACGCTCATGGTTTAGGAATTTGGTGTCATGGTACACATGCAAACAGAGAGCTGCTTTCTATTTCCACAAGAGAAAATGTTTATAGTAGTTTATACTGTATTGAGACAACAGTAGGATTATTTATGCTTCAGACCTGCTTCTCTAAGGCAAGCATCACTATTACTATTGCTCATATTTAGGTTTAGTGATTTGAAGAAATCCCTGTCCAGGGAGTGAATTATTGGGGGGGTGGGATGCCTGACCCCCCTTAATTAAGACTTAAACACCCCCAAAAGAAGTCAAAAGAAGTTATTGGACTTGTTGTTATTTGACATGGGGGACATATGAAGAGTTTCCCCAATCAGTCACTTAGGATTTGGAATAAACTTGTATATTTTGCATGCTACCCCTGACCTTATGTATTAAACTTTGGAGTTTAACCTGATATTACAAATCATTAAGCTTCTCGAGAAGTAATCATCAGACCTAAAATTTCCCCCTGACAGACATTTGATTGTTTTTATCATTTTTATATTATTACATAATATTACTATTTAGGTATAATTTATTTGTATTTTTTAATTTCATTTTTTAATTTAGTAATTTTAGTGCTTCAATTTAAACTTATAAGTTTTTATCCAGTATTTATATTTCATTTTTAATTCAACTTTATGTAAATGAACAAAAATGTGTTTAATAGTTATAATTTCATTTTTAGTTAGGGCTGGGCGGTATAACAATATTGTGGCGCTTGCCTATAAAATGTCTATCATTAGAGATTTTGCTATATCTTATCATAGTATGTAAATACTCTTAGAGTGATGAAACGCATGAATGAAACAATAAAGAGCTTGATGTTAAAAATAGTTAAGCATAATAAGTCGTGAAAAAGAACTCAGCTGACTGGCGCACTGCCAAAGTGCATGCATGGAAAGCCACCTCTTTCAGAAGGAGATTGCGAATTTAGGACGTGTTTGAAGTGTGAAAACTCAGTGAAACTCTGACTCGCGCTGACTGCACAGAAAGCCGTGTCTCACAGCATTCGATCAAAATCAGTTCTCTTTCTTGCCTTATAGCGCTTGATACACACAATTGTGTCAAAATGCTCAAGTGAAAGTAAACAGTTGGGTCTAAACCAGATGTGTATCATTAAAATGGTTCTGTGCCTTCGGTCTTAAAGTGACAGCAGCCTAATATACTGCTGCTGTGTGTGTCATTAATGTTAATCAAACAAAAGAGAAAATAACTTGAATAATTTTTGTAGCTTTAATAAGGATATTTTTTAGTTTTTATTCATACAATGAAGACTGTGCAGTATTTTATTTTTACATTTGATGATTCAGTTTCCGTAGGCCTACTATTTCTAACTACATGTTAAATAAATCTATTGTATTGGGAAAACTTAATTTGTTCAATTCAAATTTTTGTTATATTGTATTTGTCCTATTGTTTGTAATTTGCTGCTTTGTTCTTATTTTTAATATAAAAAAATAGATCTATCTATCTATCTATCTATCTATCTATCTATCTATCTATCTATCTATCTATCTATCTATCTATCTATCTATCTATCTATCTATCGTGAAATCGTTATCGTGAAATAACATTTCTCATATTGTGAAATAAGATTTTGGTCATATCGCCCACCCCTAATAATGATCATTTAATTAATGATAATAAAACTATAATAATCCTTTTCAGTAAGCAGCCATCAAGTAATGCCCAAGTAACCACACAGTGCATATTTATTTATTTATTTATTTTTTTTTAAATGTGCTGTCAGATGCCATTTATATCCTTTATTTCCTGTTTGTTAGAATTACTGTGGCATTTTCACATATTATTTGGCAAACAGCAGACAGTTTTCATCTCATGCAACTTGTTGTTTACCAATTGCAGTTTGGTTAAAAATGCAGTCCGCTGTCTGTATCTCTACTTGGATGTTTGTTCTTAATAATTCTCACGAGTAACTCTTTTTCATTCATTCTGACCTGGAACTGAACCTGTGACCTTTCTGTTACCAGCCCAGGTCCTTAACCATTAGCCTCACATACATTTCAACAGCTGTGTCAACGTTATGACATTTGATTAAAAAATGTCTTAATTTGTTCCTGTCATTGACCTTTTGGAAATTACAGAGTGTGAGTGTCAGTGCCATACCCGAGGGTCTCCTGCTGGAAATATAAATGAAATGTATTGCTTGAGAAGTGAGAGAGAGAGAGAGATACGGAGATATAGATGATATGCCATTTGGATTATGAGGAAAAGCCAGTGATACAGAGTGAGATCCAATAAATGGACTTCTCTTCCACATCACTGCTCTCATTTCTGAACGCCGCTGTCAGAGGTCTGTGCAATTTTATAGGTGTCCTTCCTCAGATTAGTCTTCAGATATAAGTGCAGTTCTGCCCGTCACCTGAGAGGGGCGCTAAATCACCACGATCACTCACATCACAGAAGAAATGAGCTGAAATGGAGCGTTTATTGGAAATGCTCTTTACAACCACAGAGGACCCTGGCTGGTCACTGGCTAATAAAAGCTAATTTATGTTCGTGATGTGTGTTTTAGAGCCTCTGCCCCTATCAATATTGCATTAACATCCACCCCAATGGATCCTGTAATGCTGTTATACAGAATAGAGTGCTCAGCTTGGCTTTTCTGCATTATCAAGGGTGTGATAGAGGGAGAATGCTGGAGGATGTGGCATTTGAGTAGGTTGCCATCTAATATGCAGGAACCCAGGCTGATCATTCCATGAGTTCTCAGACTTCATTCCTGCCTAGTATCATTTTGAGGAAAAAGCTGTTATTGGTATGTCTTGGTCTAGTGCAGACAGCCATTATTGTAATAACAACCATCGGTCGACTGTAATTGACTTGCATGTATTGATTTCTGAATTATCTGCTATGTAACATTCAGCTGATGTCGACAATTCCACAAAAATTCTTTGCTTTAATCAAATAATAAATATATTAAATGTGTTACTTTACTCTCTCTCTCTCTCTCTCTCTCTCTCTCTCTCTCTCTCTCTCTATATATATATATATATATATATATATATATATATATATATATATAATATAATATAATATAATATACACTATATTGCCAAATGTATTGGGACACCCCTCCAAATGATTGAATTCAAGTTTTCCGATCACTTCCATGGCCACAGGTGTATAAAATCAAGCATCTAGGCATGCAGACTGCTTCTACAATCATTTGTAAAAGAATGGATTGCTCTCAGGAGCTCAGTGAATTCAAGTGTGGTACCGTGATAGGTTGCCACCTGTGCAATAAGTCCATTCGTGAAATTTCCTCACTACTAAATATTCCACGGTCAACTGTTAGTGGTATCGTAACAAAGTGGAAACAATTGGGAACAACAGCAACTCGGCCAAATCACAGAGCGGGGTCAGCGCGTTCTGAGGCGCACAGTGCGCAGAAGTCACCAACTTTCTGCAGAGTCAATAGCTACAGACCTCCAAACTTCGTGTGGCCTTCAGATTAGCTCAAGAACAGTGCGTAGAGAGCTTCATGGAATGGGTTTCCATGGCCGAGCAGCTGCATCCAAGCCTAACATCACCAAGTGCAATGCAAAGCGTCGGATGCAGTGGTGCAAAGTGGTGCCTCCACTGGACTCTAGAGCAGTGGAGACGTGCTCTCTGGAGTGACGAATCACGCTTCTCTGTCTGGCAATCCGATGGACGAGTCTGGGTTTGGCGGTTGCCAGGAGAACAGTACTTGCCTGACTGCATTGTGCCATGTGTAAAGTTTGGTGGAGGGGGATTATGGTGTGGGTTTTTTTTTCAGGGGTTGGGCTTGGCCCCTTAGTTCCAGTGAAAGGATCTCTTAATGCTTCAGCATACCAAGGGATGGCCCCTTCCTGTTCCAACATGACTGCACACCAGTGCATAAAACAAGGTCCATAAAGACATAGATGAGCGAGTTTAGTGTGGAGGAACTTGACTGGCCTGCACAGAGTCCTGACCTCAACACCTTTGGGATGAATTAGAGTGGAGACTGCGAGCCAGGCCTTCTCGTCCAACATCAGTACCTGACCTCACAAATGCTCTTCTTGAAGAATGGTCAAAAATTCCCATAAACACACTATACATAACACAATATAAATTCATCATTACATCATTATTGTGATAAACAATCATGATTATTATTAGTTGAGTTCATTCCTAATAGTTACTAGTTTGAATAAGCCTCAGGCTGAAGGAAAAACATATTTACGCCTGTACAGTAGAGGACGCAGCTCAAACAAACCTTTTTAGCTGTGCTGCCATTCTGGATTAAAGAAGAATAGGATACAGGAGAAGGAAGTTCAACACTCTTATTTCTAAATCTAATCTAAAGTAATTTTTGCTTATTGGTATGGTTGAATTAGATCATTGAAAGTCAGCAGCAAAGACACTGGTTAATAACGTGAGATTAAATACATAAAGAATATTTTTTTTGTGTAATTTAATATAGTTCATTATTACATGTTTGCATAAAATTCTGAGAATGCATTTTACTTTTTTTATTTATTTTGAGGAATACTGAAAGGGTTAGTTCACCCAAAAATGAAAATTATGTCATTAATGACTCACCCTCATGTCGTTCCAAACCCGTAAGACCTCCGTTCATCTTCAGAACACAGTTTAAGATATTTTAGATTTAGTCTGAGAGCTTTCTGTCCCTCCATTGAAAATGTATGTACGGTATACTGTCCATGTCCAGAAAGGGAATAAAAACATCATCAAAGTAGTCCATGTGACATCAGTGGGTTAGTTAGAAGTTTTTGAAGCATCAAAAATATATTTTGGTCCAAAAATAACAAAAACTACGACTTTATAAAACATTGTCTTCTCTTTCGTTCTCTTCCCTTCTCGTTCACGACTCCACAGTAACGCTGCTGACGTGTTATCTGGTGCACCAGAGCTTCGTTTACAGCCTGAGGGAGTAGCACGTTGTAAACAAAAAAACTTTCGCAAACATGTCTAAGGATTTCGACACAGAGGAAGACTTGCATTTTTTTGCTCAGCCATATTTATTTGAACCCGAATACACGGACGAAGAACGCGGATTGACAACAGACTCGGAAGAGAAGACAATGGTGAATAAAGTCATAGTTTTTGTTATTTTTGGACCAAAATGTATTTTCGATGCTTCAACAAATTCTAACTAACCCACTGATGTCACATGGACTACTTTGATGATGTTTTTATTCCCTTTCTGGACATGGACAGTCTACCGTACATACATTTTCAATGGAGGGACAGAAAGCTCTCGGACTAAATTTAAAATATCTTAAACTTTGTTCCGAAGATGAACTGAGGTCTTACGGGTTTGGAACGACATGAGGGTGAGTCATTAATGACATAATTTTCATTTTTGGGTGAACTAACCCTTGAATGTTTTCGTACAAGTGAGATGAGTTAAATGCACGTTCACATTTAGTCTAGAACTAAAAAAAAAAAAAAAAAAAAACTACAATAACCATCATGTTCATACAGCGCACACAACACATCTGCACTTTATTACTCTCAACATGGGGACAGGAGAACTGTAAATGTGAATAGTAACTTGATTTACTTATTTGAAAAAGTAACTTGTAAAAGTACTTGAAAAAGTAATATTCCTTTACTAGTTACTTGAAAACATAATCTGATTACATAATCAAGTTACTAATAATGCGTTACCCCCAACATTGTTTACATTTATTCTTTACAAATGCACTTTTCACATGTTTTTTCTTGTGACTTTGAGGTAAAACAAGATGTTTTACATTGAAAATACATTTCTTTCCTTTTGCATTCATATTCAGTTACTGCATGTTGATAGTAATACCTGAAGTGATGTTCTCACTCTATCACTAGTACGTTTTTAAAATGAGTAAGATCATCATCAACCTGACGACTATCCTTGTCATATGTTGCCTGTATAACTCTGTTTTGTTTAGCTGCAGGCCGAGGCATTGACTGAGCACTTTATGCCTGGAAGGGTTTGAGTCTGTCCGCTAATGACCCCATCAACATCTCAACATTCCTTCCTGTTGGAACATTACAGACGTCAAAACATTGTCTCCACTGAGCCGCCTCATGTAGCGTAAGCGCGGCCGTGTGTGTGGATGGGGAAGTGCGGAGGCCAATCGAAGGATGTGGAGATCACAGGAAATCAGTCTAAACAAATCACTGCCCCATGTGGCTGTGTAACCTTTGAGTTGGTTTGAATGCCCGGCCTGAGCGTCAGTGTAGTACAGCAGAGAGTTTAGATGCATGATGTGGGTATACGCATAGACATCAGGCAGGAGTCGGTGTGTGACTCTAAGTGCTGACCCTGAAATATAGAAGGGAAACAAATAGCAGAAGTGCACCACAGTAAAGTGACTTCATAGCAGCCTCTGCAGTTATTATTGATTCCTCTCTAAAGAAACTGCTGTTTCTTCATTTTGTTGGCTAAAGGTCTCTAAAAGGACCTAAAGAACAAGTAGTTGGTTTCATTAGTCCCCTGTTTTATTAAAAATGTCAATTTCTCTTTCTTTTTTGATAGATCTTGCATGTCTACATCAGAGAAAGAAAGCCCTGGTGAGTATCTGCACCTTTTTAACATTTAAATTCTTCTGTAATATTGAAGCAAAAGGTCAAATGTTCCCTTTTCGACATTCAGGAGCTGACCACCAGGAGAAGTTCACAGCCCATCGTAAGTTCGGCGATCGTCGTGAAGGCGTGACGAGTGCTCGTACGTATTTCTATGCCGATGAGGTGAAATGCGACCAGCTCATGGAGACTTTCCTGAAATGCATCAAAGCCTCAGGTAACAGACCATCTATAAAAGCTGACTAGTAATTAACTTTGGAATTGGACTCAGTTTACAAGCAAAACAAATGCCTGAAGCTACAAATGCTGTGACCAAAACACACAAAGTAGGGCACTCTGCTCACAGTAGTTGCTAAAACTAGTCAATTGAAGTGAAAATTAAGTCAATTTTATTTATTTGACCTTCATATAATGTTAATCAGCAACAACTAAATACTATATGATCTGTGTGTGTGTGTGTGTGTGTGTGTGTGTTTTTTTTCTTTTTACTTGAGTTTACCACATTTTTGAGTGTCTGTCTGAATACAATTTAAAACACTGCTCAACATTTTTAACTTGAAGGCTCCGAATTGTCCGGCATCATTTTTAAAGCTCAATTTTTTAGCATTTTAGTAAAGTTTAGATTGTGTATATATAATTTAATAATTAATAATATTATTCATATAAATATTAATAAAAGTGATATATTCATTTGTTTGCCAGAAAATGCAGCAAAATACACAAGCCACAAATTGGGAGATAATACCATTTATTTGAGAGCACCAGTGTTCATGCCTTTGTTTACACCTGATATTGAAGGATTAGTTCACCTTAAAATTACTCACCCTCAAGCCATCCTGGGTGTATATGAATTTCTTCTATCAGACGAATACTATCAGAGTTATATTAATAACCACCCTGATGCTCCTAAGTTTTATAATGGCAGTGCACGGAAACCACCTGTTTGAAACAAAAAAGTGCAACCGTCCATCATAAACGTACTCCACACGGCTCCAGGGGGTTAATAAAGGCCTTCTGAAGCAAAGCAATGCATTTGTGTAAGAAAAATATCCACATTTAACATGTTATAAAGTAAAATAACTAGCTTCTGCCAGAACGCCTTCTATATTCAACTTACGAAGAAAGTGTAACACCTCTCGCAGTTCAAAACATCACCTCTCGCAGTCCTACGCCTTCTGTATTCCACTTACGAAACAAGCGTAACTGACGCAACATAACTTCCTTGTTTTTCTAGCTGTCCTTGATAATGTCAGAAAAAAATCCAATGGATAGATTTTAGGTCTTTTTTCCCTTTCTTTTTTTTTTTTAGTAAGGCCAGTTTTGAGAATGACTGCTCACTGGCTACATTCACACTGTCTGTGTTTGGGATTGACAACTGCATTAGTGATTCTTGAAATATCCTGTTCACATAGCAGCTTACAGTAGCATCTTGAATACTGTCTGTATGAACATACATTGGGGTCTATCAACTGTAGCAATAGTGACAGTGACTAAAGTAATATCAAAGATAGCAAGATAAATAAAAATGTAAGGAATTATCACATTTGAAAGTCAAGAAGACTTCATCCGTCAAATTAACCGACAGCAGCTTTATTATCTGAGTAAGAGCGGAGCATTTGAGTTGCACGCAACCTGTGTTCAGCAGAGTGGCTCTCTCGCACCGTATGATGTTACATGAAACTAGTTTTCCATTCCAGTTCCATTAACACAGCATGGCTTCTCCCGAAAAATGTGGTTGTGAGTCTTGAAAATGTACAGGTCTGAATTCCCTTATAGAATACATTTGTCACTCCTGTGAATTTCCATATATAAAAATAAGTATTTTAAAAATGTTATTTTCATGCGGCCAGTAGGCCCCGGGATTCAGCCCGTGGAAGCCTGTGTATCAATGTGCCCAGTGCTTAATTTGAGCTGGATCCTGTTTTGGAAAATGTCAAATTTTGAATTATTTTTTTTTTTTTTATTTTTTTTTTTTTAAATGATCCAGCATTAAAGGATTAGTTCACTTCAGTATTAAAATTTACTGATAATTTACTCACCACCTTCAGTCAAAAAAAATTTAAAGGGCTATACATGATCCCAGATGAGGAATAAGGGTCTTATCTAGCGAAACGGCCGGTCATTTTCTAAAAAAAAATTAAAATGTATATACTTTTTAACCACAAATGCTCATCTTGCACTAGCTCTGTGATGCGCCACGCATTACATAATCACTTTGGAAGTACTGACCCAGTGTCTACAAAGCGAACGTGCAAAGACTAAGCCAAATGAAAAAAGACTAAGCCAAAAAAATAAATAAAGGGGGTTAAAAAGACAATGTTGGACGATTTTGAAGTTGGAGGAGAAAATGAGATGGAGTTTTTTGCCCTACCGCAGTACTTCCACCTATGTCATGCTTGACCTTTCCAACATGATTACGTAATGCTTGGCGGATCGCAGAGCTAGTGCAAGACAAACATTTGTGGATAAATAGTATAGTTTTTTTTTTTTTTTTTTTTTTTGTAGAAAATGATCCATCATTTCGCTAGATAAGACCTTTTTCCGTGGCTGGGATCGTGTAGAACCCTTTGAAGCTGCATTTAAACTGCAGTTTGGACCTTCAACCCGTTGGTAGCCGTTGAAGTCCACTGTATGGAGAAGAATCCTGGAATTTCTTTTCGACTGAAGAAAGATGGACATAAACATCTTGGATGACATGAGTAAATTATCAGGAAATTTTATTTCTGACGTGAACCAATCCTTTAACGTGCATTACATGGTGACAGTGTGTGTGTGTGAGACAGAGCGAGCGCAGGTTTATGCAGACGTATTTTGAGGTTATGCTTTACCATTGGCCCTCAACATGTATATTTTTGACCAATCAGCTTTCTTAAGTTCAAAATTACTCTCATTGGTTGGTGCTTACTGCTTATTGTTTTGAGTGCAGTGGGCAGCGGAAAGTTTGGAGTGTATATACCAAATTATTCTAATAAAAATGTTAATATCGCCAAAATGTCAAAGGACAGTCAAGAATAACTGAGCTAATATAGGTGATGGTGTTTCTGATCAAAAGAGATCCAGAGATGATGGAACTGCACCCCTGGACAATTCTGCTAACACTAATCAAGATAGTGGGAGACACGAGCAACGGGAGTTAGATCAGTCAGAATCCGACGTTGTTGGCGAGTGAGAATATCACTGATCAGCTGAATGATATTTGGTCTCAACGTAGCTATAAATGTGACAGAATAATACACTAGGCTATAGTTAGGGCTGTGCAGAAACTTGTCAGTGATGCTCTTATAGTTGTGCCAAACTTGTTTGGTGTTCCTGGATCAACATCTTTGTTGATCCTGGAACAACATTCCAATCAACCAATCAGATTTGAGGGACAAGTTTAGAGTTTGTCAAGTTCAGGCTTACAATCAGGGTTAGGTGTTTCTACAGGTTATTCACCTATAAAGTTATGGGTATGGTTAGGTTTAGGGGTAGGGGTAGGGATAGGGTTAGGAAAATTTTCAGATAGGAATGTTGTTCCAGGATCAACAAAATATGTCTTAGGTTGGCAAAATCACAGTGACCATCACCAGTTAGTTCAATGTCAATGTCAATGTATGTTCTGAGAAAACTCACAACGCATTTTAATAGAGTGGTGCAGGGATGGTGTCAAAACGCCGCCCCCTGGTTCCCTTGAGATTTTCCTATGGGGTTTTAAAATGTTGTTTTTCAATTTATGAGTAAAATAAAGTCTGTGGTGAACATAACTTGACAATACTTTGATGTTTTGTTCTACAACGTAAATTACACACAACCATACCAAAAACTTACGTTTTTAATAAGTAACTAAATAAGACAGTTTGGGGTTGAGTGTGTGCAGTTTCATGCAGAGCAAGTTTTAAAACACTTCTACTCTCAAGTAGTTCACTGTTTTCAGGCTTGCTTCAAGCCTTTTTTTGGTTTGTGAGACTCTGAGATTTGAGAATCTTTCAAAAAGTAATGGGACATCAAAATGTACTCTATTCATGGAAAGTGTTGCAAACCTCTATCCTCTTATTCCTTTACATCCTTGTTGTGTATTTTACAGATTATTGTATGTGTTTTTAGTGTATATTTAAGAGTGCCAAGAAAGCATGGAGCTGACCAACTTTTGAAAGCATTTATATTTGTTTTCCTTTATGCTAGCACTATTGGAGAAACACCCATTGTAATGCACCGGCAACACTATGTATAACTGCATAGAATTCATTCAGTGTTCCTGGAAAAGTGCTCTTAAAAAGGCAGTTTCACTTTCATTGCTGCAGTTACCTCTAAAATAACTCTAAAAGAAAATCACCTGCCTGCTCAGGTGGAAGTTCTGAAGATGGTTTCTCGGCTATTAAGATGACTGCCCTGGGGCGCCCACAATTCCTGGTAAGACTGAGGTTCAGGCAGGGTTCATTCATCAGAAATCATGGGTTAAAATCCGTCACCTTGGTGAACTAAACAGGTTCCTCATCCTTCCCTCGGGCGTCTGTAGCTCCAGTTCTCCGAGGTGCTGGTGAAATGGAGACGTTTTTTCAGTTTCCTGGCTGCCAAGCAGGGAAAAGACGGCGTGGAGGTGCTGGAGCAGAAACTGGATCTAGAGCAATTGCAGGTACGCCTTGGTTCAAACTGCGGCCAAAGATCAACTGACACTAAAGCGTGTTTAAAACTGCAAAAGAACTGTAAAGCAGCTGTAACAAATCTGACCTACAGCAAGCAACTGAAGGCTGTATTGCAGTATGTGTTGCATTCATTTTAATGGCAAAGTGTAAATAACATGACAATAATTAAGTAGTCTTTTAGAAGACACTTGCATCTAAAGCAACTTACATGGGACATTTATACAAGATCATTTCGACTATAGAAACCTGATAAAGGTTTTGTTCATGGGTACAATTGTGATACTACATGAATTGAACTTACAACCTTTAATAGCCCAGTTTAACCATTAAACTACCACATAATAACCAATGGGTCATTCCTGGGATTCTGTACCTTTTGTGTCCCCAGTAAAGATCATGCTGCCTTAAAATGTTGAACAATAGCAATGTTAAACCTGTCTTAGTCATAAATAACACCATTTGAACTCTAAGCATAATGAAGTATGAATGTGTGTATATATATATATATATATATATATATATATATATATATATATATATATATATATATATATATATATATATATATATATATATATATATATATATATATATATATAATATTCAATTATTAAATTTATTGTAACACTTATAAACAAGGTTTTTAGCTTGTACCCTGTTAATTTTGACTACTTTCCCTTTAAATGAAAGTTGGAAAAATTAAATCATAAAGTAGTCATCACTTCTTTGGAGGGAAAACAACTTGGGCAAGTGATTGATATCTTTTTTTTTTTAACCAATTTTAGCTTTCAAATTTGATGTGGTCAACCTTAGTATGTCCACCCTGTTATGGGAAATATCAAAAAATTATTAGAAAAATCATGTTTTTTAAAATTACAGTTATAAAGACCATGCAATTATTTATTTGATATCCCTTCTATGTTAGCTTGTTTTTGCTCAGTGCATTGGCTGATTTTAGATCAGAATGTCCACCCTGTTAGTGTCCACCCTGTTATATCTGAAGAGCTAACAGAGTGGACACTGAGAGTGAACATAGTGATTGTGAAAGTAATTTGGAATGTTTTTTATGTTTTCTTTTAAAAAAGTGAGTTTGATTTTCTACATTTTATGTTGGCCAAAAGGCACCGAATACCAGGAATGACCCCAATATGTCATTAAAAACACAATCATATTTGAACTTTTTCATTCATTATGCAAATACACATTAATGTGCATTATAGTAGTGCAAATTTCTGCCATCAGTTTCTTTCCTTTGACATTATACCTTCTGTGGAACACAAAAGGAGAACATTTTTAGAAGTTCCACCTGCTATTTTGCATACATTAAAATTATACTGTGGCCATGGGATGTGAAACTCCAAAAAGGACAAAGAAAGCACCATAAAATTCCATATATAATAGCTTTGTGTGCTGAAAGCACTGATATGTAAGTTGTTATTTGCTCAGAATCCTCCAAGATGTGCAGATATGCATATAATATATGAGAGCCACAGTTTTTTTCAGCTTAAATTTTGAAAATATTTTCCTCACTTGCAAAGCTATTATTTAACTTGGAGTGTCATATGAAATGGTACTTGTTTTATACATTTTGGAGAGCAAAGGCCCGTTTAAACCAAGGATGATTACCATAATGATAACAATAAAGATTTAGTTCTAAATGTTGAAGAATGGCAGAGTCCAAACCACATCTCTAGCAATAACAGCACAGATAAACCGTGCCATTGGAATCACTTTCAAAAAGAGTTTTTTTCCAGCTGTTGAACAATAAAACATTGACGGCCAATCAGAATCCAACGTTTAAAGTGGCAGAGACAGAACTGCAGCATGTGCTTATAATAAGCAGAACATTATTGCAAGTTGGTGTGAAAGCTATAATAGTTATTGTTAGAGTTGGGGTGAATGGGCCATTCTTCAAAATGTATAATTTTGTGTTCCATGGAACACTAAAACCCTGGTGGGTTCATTTCAGCTGAATTATCCCTTTAATCAGAATCTTTTTGGAGTGTTTGGTCTGATGAATGAAAATGTGTGTTTTCTTTGCAGACATGTCTAGCCAGGCTGGGAGCTCAAGGCAACATTCAGAGCTGCTTCTCTGATGGACGGCTGCACTCATCAGGGTGAGAAACACCAGTTTCCCGTAGCTGTTCTGACACTCAGACTTGTAAATCTTCTCAATCAATGGCAGACAATGAAGTTATCTTATGAACTGAGGAGAGCTTCTTGATGACTATTCCATGGGTGTTTCATTACACTGCCCCCCTCTGCTCGACCCCCTTGAGTTAACTAAACTCCTCAGTAACTAAACTCATATAAAAGCACTTTGCTCTGAAGAATCGACCAGTTCTGTAATGATGCATACAAGTCATTTGATGTTTAAAAACATCATCTGTGATGCGCTGCTTAAATATAAATGCTTTTTTTTTTTTTCCTGAAGCATGGTGGACATGCTGGACTGGAACAGTCTGATTGACGAGAGAACAAAGATATCCGATCTACTAGTTGTCCCAAACCTGCAGGTAGGCAGACAGCAAGAAACGGACACCTTAACCACAACATAAATTAAGAGGGTTATTGATTTATCATGGTCTAATTGGTTCTTTAAACACTGGAAATGCCCCTTCGCAGTTTTGAGTTTTCCCAATTAGATTATGAAGACATGTCTGGAATTTTGCCTGCAAGAGAAACAATAGGCTTCATCACAAGTGCAGGAAATAGTCTTCTTCTTCTTTTTTTTGCATAACTTAAAGGTGTGACTTAAATGTGGATTAATTTGACTGGTGCTTTTCTATGTGGTTGCTTATGAATGATTTGAGGTATCTTTTGTGTTTATATCAGTGTTATAATCATCAACTAAAAATGTTAAAAACATTTTTGTTAATTGAAATAAAGCTAAAGTAAAATTAAATATAGAAATGCTGCCTTGGCAATTAACTGAAATGTTTAAGTTGAAGCACTAAAATTAAAAAACTGGAAATAAATGAAAACTAAAAAAATAAAAATAAAAAAAATAAAAATTAAACCTAAATATAATATTATTAATAATAATGATATATTTTTAAATATTAAATGATATTAAAATTTAAATTAATATTATAATAATATTAAAAAAATAAAAATGACAAGCACATAACAGCCCCTTAGACCTCTTCAAGGGTTAGTTCAACCAAAAATGAAATTTGTCATTAAGTACTCACCCTCATGTCGTCCAAAACCCATAAAACCTTTGTTTGTCTTCGGAACACAAATTAAGATATTTTTGATGAAATCCAAGGGTATCTGATCCACACACAGGCAGCAACGTCATTGCACCTTTTGAGGTCCAGAAAGGTACTAAAGACATTGTTAAAACCGTCGACATGACTGAAGTGGTTCAACCTTAATATTATGAAGTGACGAGAATAATTTTTGTGCGCAAAAACAAAACAAAAATAACTTTATTCAACAAATCCGTCTGTCCACTGTCATGCATGCGTCGTGCTGCTCACGTGACCAGAGCCGGCCAATACTGAGCCACCATTCGGAAGTAAACACTGAAGCTCTGCAATGAAAAATAGTGTAGCAGTATGACAGGAGACAGACGCATGAAAACTATTCTTGTCGCTTCATAATATTAAGGTTGAACCACTTCGGTCACGTCGAAGGTTTTAACGATGTCTTTAGTACCTTTCCGGACCACAAAAAGGTGTAATGAAGTTGGATCAGATACCCTCGGATTTCATCAAAAATATATTAATTTGTGTTATAAAGACAAACGAAGGTCTTATGGATTTGGGGTGACATGAGGGTGAGTAATTGATGACAGTAATTTCATTTTTTGGGTGAACTAACCCTTTACACAGAAAACACAGGTTTGACAAAAGTGAAAAAGAGACCCAATGTTTACAGTCTTTAGGATTTTTTTTTTTAATGGCTTTCTTGCACAAAAAAGTACGAGAATGTGTTTTAAATTAAAAAAAAAAATAGACATTTTACCTTAAAGATCTCTGTCCCAAAAATTCAAAACTATCTGTTCAGAAAAAAACAACAACAAGAGAATGAAAAAAAAGATTTTGTTATTAGTGTTATTAGTAAGATTCACTTTCCTTTTTTATTTATTTATTTTTTAACAGACTGGTCAGTTGGAGCCTCTTCTGTCCAAGTTCACAGAGGAAGAGGAAAAGCAGATGAAAAGGATGCTTCAGCGACTGGACGTCTTGGCTAAGGTGCGTTCATTGGCTGTGTTCCTCTTATATTTCTCCTGTGGTATTCATGCAGAGTGTCAGAAGGTCACGGTCTACCAGACAGTCATGGATGAAGAATGTAACAGAGATCGATTTTGAGAAAGCCTTCAGCAGAGTGTGGAGGTTAGAGAACTGTTCCGCCCTGTCGACTTGATGTGAGGAACATGTATCGGGTTTATGTCGCACTGTGAAAAGGCAGTACAAGCAGTACAAGCTGTGTGACTCACAGTAGGCTCAGTGCTTCCTGTTTTTCAGCCTGGAAGTACCAAATCAAAACAAAGTTTGGAGATTTCATATAAGAGTTATTCTCCAGATTGGTTATCTGGAATACACAAATCGAAGTGTTTTACAAGTAGCAGCTGTGACCTGGTGGATTCTACAGTGAGTTGCAGTGCTCATGTGTATGCAGGCTTGTTTCTGCCATGAAATAAAAATTAGAAAAGGTAATTGTGACTTTTTATCTCACAATTCTGACTTTTTTTCTCAGAATTGATATAAACTCACAGTTGCGAATTATAAAGTCAGAATTGCGAGATAAAAAGATAAAAACTCGCAGTTTTGAGGGAAAAAAGAATTGTGATTTTATATATCACAGTTCTGAGAAAAAAAGTCAGTTCAATTCTGACTTTATAACTCGCCATTCTGACTTTATAACTCACCATTCTGACTTTATATATCGCCATTCTGACTTTATAACTCGCCATTCTGACTTTATAACTCACAATTCTGACTTTATAACTCGCCATTCTGACTTTATAACTCGCCATTCTGACTTAATAACTCGCCATTAATAACTCGCCATTCAGACTTTATAACTCACAATTCTGACTTTATAACTCGCCATTCTGACTTAATAACTCGCCATTAATAACTCGCCATTCTGACTTTATAACTCACAATTCTGACTTTATAACTCGCCATTCTGACTTTATAACTCGCCATTCTGACTTAATAACTCGCCATTAATAACTCGCCATTCAGACTTTATAACTCACAATTCTGACTTTATAACTCGCCATTCTGACTTAATAACTCGCCATTAATAACTCACCATTCTGACTTTATAACTCACAATTCTGTAGCAAATTAGCCCAAAATAAATATGAATAATTAATCATAACTAGTTATAATTAATTATTAATATTTGAATCAGTTAATAAAATTAACTTAATGTAATAAAATTAATATTACAATCAATTAACCTGTTGTCCAGTGAACACACAGTGTTAATTGTTTATTAATTCTAAGAAATGTTAATTTCCAGGTTATGGGAAATAACAATCTTATTCTACTAAAAGCCTGTAGTCAGGATCGACATGAATATGATATGATATGATATGAGACAAGACTTTATTAACTAGACTAAACACTTAAACTACTCTAACATTCACAAACATACATGCATACAGTTTACCAAGAGAGAGAGAGCTAAAGCAGAGTACAGTAAAGCAGGAAGTTACAGCATTGTTGGACATTCAGCAGATCAACAGCCTTGAGCAAACCATCAGTTTAGTTTGAACAGGCCCTTCTTTAAAAGGGGTAAGGATACTCAATATATCAAATAATGAGACTAAGTTTGATACTTGCATGTCTCTCCAAGTTGAATTAAAACGGTCCTGATGCAATTTGTGGAGGCTTCCATTGAATCTTTGCTGATATTGTCTTGATGAAGAGAACCAGTTGGATTCAGAGGATCTTTGGTGAATGGAAGGTCTAGGCCGAGTCCTGGCAAAAGCTTGGGGTTCCTTAGAAGCTTCTAGCTTCTTAAAGCATCATCTTGACATCAGCATTTGTCAGTAAAAGAGAAGAAGAGGAGGAAGAGCAGGAAGAGAAGGGGGTTTGATCTTGTGAACAGTGAATAAAAGGGGTGAAGATGTCACACCCTCTTGGGGTGTCTGAGCCAATAAGGAGTTTCCCTTTCAGAGGGAAGTTTTACGAGTCTTTGTTCTGTAGCATGATATTAGCATAAGACACTGGATTGGATGAATGAGAGAATAACCTTCTAGATTTCTATAATACTAACATGTCACAGAGTTAGTAACATGTAACATAAATTACCAAATAGGAAATAAAAGTTGGAGTCCGTAGATACCAAACATGCTGCCAATGCGATCTCAGTTAACTATACATTTGCAACTATGGAACATTAATACCAAACTAGTTCAAAAGAGAGAATTAATACATAGAATAAAGCCTATAAAAGGAAAGTCATGAGATGGGAAAATTGGTACATGTTTGTACATTTCCCAAGTGGTTATATAGAGAATACATTTCCAGACAGAGTTTATTTGTCCTTCTCAGGAAGAATGAGTCACTAGTCTCTACAGCATTCTTCTGGATCATAAAAGTACCATATAACTGTAACAGAACACCTAGTTGTGCCTGTGTGCTAGCTACACTTGGGATGCTGGTTGCAGTTTTAGGGGGATGAGTTCAGAGAACTTTGATAGTGAGAGTGAGTTTATGGGTAATTCATTAAATACAATGAATAATTGTGTGGCTGATTGGTCCAGACGCTACAATTCTGACTATAACTCGCCATTCTGACTTTATAACTCGCCATTCTGACTTTATAACTCGCCATTCTAACTTAATAACTCACCATTAATAACTCAACATTCTGACTTTATAACTCAACATTCTTACTTTATAACTCACAATTCTGACTTTATAACTCGCCATTAATAACTCACAATTCTGACTTTATAACTCGCCATTCTAACTTAATAACTCACCATTAATAACTCAACATTCTGACTTTATAACTCAACATTCTTACTTTATAACTCACAATTCTAACTTAATAACTCACCATTAATAACTCAACATTCTTACTTTATAACTCAACATTCTGACTTTATAACTCGCCATTAATAACTCACAATTCTGACTTTATAACTCGCCATTCTGACTTTATAACTCGCCATTCTGACTTTATAACTCGCCATTAATAACTCACAATTCTGACTTTATAACTCGCCATTCTGACTTAATAACTTGCCATTAATAACTCACCATTCTGACTTTATAACTCGCCATTCTGACTTTATAACTCGCCATTCTGACTTTATAACTCGCCATTCTGACTTAATAACTCGCCATTAATAACTCACCATTCTGACTTTATAACTCACAATTCTGACTTTATAACTCACAATTCTGACTTAATAACTCGCCATTCTGACTTTATAACTCACAATTCTGACTTTATAACTCACAATTCTGACTTAATAACTCACCATTCTGACTTTATAACTCACAATTCTGACTTTATAACTCACAATTCTGACTTAATAACTCGCCATTCTGACTTTATAACTCACAATTCTGACTTTATAACTCACAATTCTGACTTAATAACTCGCCATTCAGACTTTATAACTCGCCATTCTGACTTTATAACTCGCCATTCTGACTTAATAACTTGCCATTAATAACTCACCATTCTGACTTTATAACTCACAATTCTGACTTTATAACTCGCCATTCTGACTTAATAACTCGCCATTCTGACTTAATAACTCGCCATTAATAACTCGCCATTCTGACTTTATAACTCACAATTCTGACTTTATAACTAGCCATTCTGAATTTATAACTCACAATTCTGACTTTATAACTCGCCATTCTGACTTTATAACTCGCCATTAATAACTCACCATTCTGACTTTATAACTCACAATTCTGACTTTATAATTCGCCATTCTGACTTAATAACTCTCCATTAATAACTCACCATTCTGACTTAATAACTCGCCATTCTGACTTTATAATTCACAATTCTGACTTTATAACTCACCATTCTGACTTTATAACTCACAATTCTGACTTTATAACTCACCATTCTGACTTTATAACTAGCCATTAATAACTCACCATTCTGACTTTATATCATGCAATTAGGACTTTATAACTCGTAATTGCTAATTTAAATCTTGCAATTCTGAGAAATAAAGTCAGAATTGTGAGATAAAAAGATGCAATTACCTTTTTATTTTTTATTTAGTGGCGGAAACAAGCTTCCATACATGTGTGAAACATGGGTTTGAATTCAGAATACAACTTATTCCAGTGTCACTTCCTACATCTTATCTCTACTTTTCTTACACATAAAATGGCAAAAAGACCAAAACACCACGTTTACACTATTGTTCAAAAGTTTGAGGTCAGTAATTAGAAAAATAATAATAATAATAATCCTTTTATTCAGCAAGGATGAATTAAATGTATCAAAAGTGTTTTAATACCTTCATAAAGACATCTATAATGTTACAAAAGATTTCTATTTCAAATAGAATCCTGAAAAAAAATGTTATGGTTTCCACAAAAATTTTAAGCAGCACGACTGTTTTTAAAATGCATAATAATAATAATAATAATAATAATAATAATAAATGTTTGTTGAACAGCAAATCAGCATATTAGAATGATTTCTGAAGGATCATGTGACACTTAAGACTGGAGTAATGATGCTGAAAATTCAGCTTTGACATCACAGAAATAAATTACATTTGAAAATATATTCAAATAGAAAACAGTTCTTTTAAATTGTTGGTTAGCATAAGAGACTTCTTTCAAAAACATTAAGAAATCTTATCAACCCAAAACTTTTGAAATCCTTGGTTTTGTCAGGAAAAACGGGTGCAACATCAATTAAAATGCTGCTGTCTGTGGCGATAGCTCTTTTTTTGTCAACTGATGAATGTGTTTTTAACTCACTGTAACGCTGCCTGCTTCTCATGTGCTGAACAGCATGCGGTGGAAAATGGCGTCAGGCTGATGGTGGATGCCGAACAGACATATTTTCAGCCTGCCATCAGCAGACTCACTGTGGAGATGAAGAGAATCTTCAACAGAGACAAAGCTGTCGTTTTCAACACCTATCAGTGCTACCTCAAAGTGAGCCTTGCACACACACACACACACACACACACACACACCTACACACACACACATGTCTGGCACATATGAATGGTGTTAACGTGGATCAGATGATGATATTCTGGGCTTTAGCTAGTGAGATTGTTAGATACTGTGCAGAAAACATGCTGTTATAACAGGATAACATTTAGCCAATGCAACATCAAAACTGACATTTTACACTGTGGTGCTTGCAGTTTATCCTTGCATTGAAATTCAAAGCATTTTGTTGTGCATCAGTTGTGATAAACAGACATCCACTCACATTGCGTAACAGAGGCCAGTTAGTGAGAACCACTGCGCACTGATGACCACTAGAGAATGTGGTGTTTAGCGTCATTGTTGGTGCACTCGCCTCACTTGCCAGCAGTGATCGGCCTGGGGTTCGAGAATGCTGTAGCAACGAGGGACTTTTATTCTGTTAAGCGGAACCGATGAACAACTGATGGCGACATGTTTTGATGTCTGGTTGACCAATCAGCACAAAGAGGTGTTTCATTCCCGCCCACATATAGAGATTGATTCGTTTCCAACCCCAGAATAAAAAAGAAAAAAAAAAAGAAAAATCAAGCCAATTGTTTTTTTCGTTTTCTTTATGAAAATAAAAAACGAAAAAAAAAAAAAAAAAAAAATTCTTGTGTTTCTGATTTCAGTATTAAATCATAAAATGAATGAACGGAAGATACCCTGATTGTTTATAAGTGTTTGTAAACATTTACTGGTATGTTAGCCTGACTACGTCAGACTTCCTACTTCCGCTCAATTTCATTTCGCTTCTGTACTCAGTCTGATACAGCATCAAAGCTTTCTGTTTGCCACCGGTCTGGAAACAGCCGGGCCAATCAACGAACAGAGGGCGGGCTGAGAGCCGTGACGTAGATGCTAAGCGCCGAGATTTACATTGACGGTTAGAGAAATCGAAAACCGAAACGACCGCGGAAATGGGAAACGAGACAAGGGATGCTATTCGCTCTGTTATGGAGAACATTCAACTCTTTTTCAAACTGAAGCCAGAACAAGAAGAGTGTTTGATAAACATTTGTTTTATCATGTTTTTACAAGAGGTTTACAGTGGAAGTTCAATCATAGATTTGAGTTCGATGCATGATGTCTGTGCTTCGATGCGGCTGTACAGGCACATAACATACGTCATAACTAAACGTATCTGATTGGCTTACGGGTAACCAATGATTTTAAACTTCAGACAAGCGCCCCCTAGCGAGAGAGAAAACACTTCTCTATTATGCCATTCCAGACTCTGTCTACGAAGCAAAGTGAAGTAGCAGAGTCTGGTATTACCAGGCTACTGGTATGTTACCTGATTTCTGAAAATGTGACTTATGCACCGTTTTTTTTTTTTTTTTCTCTCAACAATGCAATTTTGACCCAGTGTGACTTATTTTCCATAAAATATGATATATGTCCTCTGGTAATGTTGTCAAACTCGTTTATATATTAAACGAGTCTGCACCGTATTTATGTCAATGTCATGACGATTTCTAATTGACACATTTTTGCCATTTTGTGTATGAGGGAGGCTCTGCATTGTGAATGTAAAGCCGGATTTCCACCAAAATAACGCGTGACTTTCCAGTTACACTGGATTTTGTCCTCTGCGTATAAGCTTAATAAAGCCTGAACCTCATCGTCAGTCCACCTATCGTATTTTTTAAACTCCACTGTTGATTCAAATAGCAAACAACTCTTACGGCATGCACCGCAACAGACTTTTAAAAATGGTGGTTGAAATAAAATACTGCGTGGAGTCAACCAATCAGCATGTTCAGCGCCCAACTCCCACCCCCAAAAGTTCCTGAACTTTGAAAAAGTGCTACCTAGCGAGCACAGATTTTTTCAGAGGGAGACATTTTTACCCAGAACTTAGTTTAGACCCTGGTCCCTGCAGTTGAAACACACCGAGTACCACCCCAAAGTCCCTAGTGCCTGGAAAAAAGTTCCTGTGGTTAAGAGTATGTTTACTGTACATGGTATGTCAAATTCAAAAGAGCAAGGAAGTGAATAAAAGAATAATTTACCCAAAAATTTTAATTCTGTCATCAATTACTCACCCTCATGTCATTCCAAAAACCCATCAGACTTTCATTCATTTACAAAACACAAATGAAGATATTTTTAATGAAATCTGTGAGATTTCTGTCCCTCCACTGAAAATCTATTCACCTAAAACTTTGATGTTTCAAAATGTGAAGAGACACGATCACTTCATATGATGAACAGATTTAATTTGGATTAAACCTGGATTGAAGATGAGCAAAAGTCTTATGGTTTTGGAATGACATGAGGGTGAGTAATCGATGAGAGAATTTTCACTTTTGGGTGAACTATCCCTTTAATTTCCTGAAATGTTGCATTTAAAATAAGGTTATCTGTTGCAAAGTAATGAATTCTCTGTGCTCAGGAGGCATTTGATAATGTGTCCATGGACGTTGAGCTATCAAAAAGGGAGGGCTGGTGTTTCGCTGCCAAGTTGGTAAGGGGGGCTTACATGTACCAGGAGAGAAGCCGAGCAGCAGAGATTGGATACGAAGACCCCATCAACCCCGACTATGAATGTACTAACAGAATGTACCACAGGCAAGTAATCTTCCAAATTCTTCCTTGAAAATTTCACACTTGAAAACCCCAAAACTAGTGAGCCTCCTTGTTGTCTACAAAGGCAGCTACTTTCTACGGCAGAATCTGAACTGAAATGGAGCCTCGTAAGTGACTCATCTAAAAGCTCTTCTTGGGCTGCAGCTCCATTAACGGTCACTCACCCACGGAAAACAAATAGAGCTACTCGCAAAAAACACACAAGAGACTCAACTAACACTCACAGCTGATTCCAATAGAGTCTGACGCAGGGCTGCTGGAACAGGGTGGCCATGGACTCCCAGTTTCAGCCCAAATCATCTCTGTTGTCTGATTTAAAATATATCCTACTTCTCTTAGCTCGCAATAAAACCAAATTTCAAATATAAGCTGTAATCAGCCATACATTTAGTTTTCTTAATAGTTTGAATGAATTTTATACGCTTGATTTCTAATTGTGCTATAATATTACTGATCTACATGATTAATTAATATTAGACAAAGTAAATGCAAACAACTCTGGAAGGATGTCTCAATGCCAAGACGGCATGGAACAACTTTGGCTTATGAATATTAATTAAGTAGCATGACTTGACAGTCTATAAGAATGAGCTGATTTAATATTCATGAGCTCAGACTTCTCTATAATGATGTCATTACCCGGTAATTTTTGGTCCCCCGACTCTAAAACTCATACAGGCACTCATGTGACCAATGAGTTTACAAAAAAAATAATAATAATTGCGACGACTTATCTCACAATTCTGACTTTTTCTCTCAATTGCGAGTTTACATGTCACAATTCTGATTTTGTTTTTGCTGTGATATAAACTCGGAGTTGCAAATTGTAAAGTCAGAATTGCTTGATATAAACTCACAATTGTGAGAAAAAGTTAGAATTGCGAGAAATAGTTAATATCCCACAATTCTGAATCTCGCAATTCTGACATTATAACTCACAATTGCGAGTTTATATCTCGCAATACTGAGAAATAGAAAATGGCAATTAAATAAAAAATAAAATAAAATGTCAATAAAGTTGAAGAGCACAAAGCAATTATATCTCACCTGAAAATTATGATTAATTATGATTATTAAAATTAAATTAATTATTATGATAATTATGACCCCCCCTGAAAGTTTACTGTGGCCCTCTAGAGAGCCCCCTGGTTGAGAACCACTGGCATATGATGACTAAAATACTGTTTAGGTTGACAACTTGCTGTTTTGGAACAGAGAATTATAGGGGAAATTCTTCATTTAATAAGAAAGGAATGATTCAGGGAATTGGTCAGGTTCACTTTGCCTCTCTTTAAGGAGCAAGATGACATAGCCAAGTAGTTTCTGAGTCCAGATCAGCAGTCCTAAAATACTTGTAGGTCCTTATCTGAACATCATACTTATCCTGAACTGTGCTTCATTCAGACGGTCTATGTGCTGACAGAATGTTTCAAAGGCAGTAGAGATTTATCTAGACTCTTGGCTTATCTCACCTGGTAAGCCTCTTATGATTAAGGCACATTTTGACAGCTTTCAAAATAAATCAGATCTTTTCAAATGCTTTTGTGTTTGGCGGTCAACAGTCAAGTTAAAGTGTTGGCTGAAAGTGCAAACCAAAACCAGGATGATTTATGAGTAGCTGGTGTCTTTCAGGTGTCTGGATTGCGTGCTGGAGGAGATCGAACAGAATAAGAAAGCAAATGTCATGGTGGCATCACACAATATAGACACTGTTAAGCATACACTCAAAAGGTAGGACACTTTTTTTTTTTTTTACACTCACCTTCCCTTTCAATTATATATGGTATTGGACCATCATGAACAAATGTCATTTCCACCACAACTCAAAAATCCATTAATTTTGTGGTTGAAATTATAGTAGTTGAAATCACATTTTAAACATTTTGGAATAAAATGGCTGACTAAGATGTAGGTGACTTTTTTTTTTTCTCCGGTAGAACAGTAAAAAAGATTTTTAGCTGAAACCATGGTCCTTGGTGATTCAGTCAATGGCTACTGTCACTTTGAGAGTCAAGAAACCATAATATACAGGCAAAACATAATGAATACATGTGGCTCCTTATGATACAATATCCTTATGAAGCAAAATGATCAGTCTTTTCAAGAAACTGAACATAACTTACAACATTATTAGCTAATTCACAGCCTTGGCAAACAATCCTGAGTGAATTCACAACAGTCTGCACCGTGAGCTTCCTGTCGCATAATGGTGCAGGAGCTCAAACTTTGGGAATCTGCAAAGTCAATCTTCCTGATCTTTCCTGTAATCTTCATTTTTATATAGGTTGTGGCATCCAGGATAAGCACATGTAAATACCATTTTGTGGATTACATGCAATAATGTTGTAAATAATGTTCAGATTGTTTTGCTTCATAAGACCTCAATGTATCGTCAAAAGAGACATGGGTATTCATTTTATGTATGTTTTATTGACCCTCAAAGTGACCGTAGCCATTGTCTTACATTATATGAATCATTGAGGACCATGGTTTCAGCTAAAAATCTTTATTGTTCTACTGAAGAAAAATGTCACCTGCATCTTGGATGAGTTAATCTTATTTATGAGTTAATTAATAGCAAATTTTCATTTTTGGGTGAACTATTCATTTAAGGCTATTTTTATAGCTATAATTTTATACACATAATTATATAATATTTGTGCCTAATTTCACAAAATTACAGCTTGATTGGAAATTACACAGAATAAAAGTTATAGTATTAAAATAATAGTATTTATCTGGATTTTTCTTTTTATATAATGATTTATGTACATGTACAAGTTAGTGTAATTGAAATACATGAAATATGACAGTTTTGACATATGTACATGTGTGTGTGTGTGTGTGTGTGTGTGTGTGTGTGTGTGTGTGTGTGTGTGTGTGTGTGTGTGTGTGTGTGTGTGTGTGTGTGTTTCAAGTCTCTCATATTCATTAAAATTTTGGGGTCGATAAGATTTTTTATCTTTAGATTTTTTATCTAGATTTATTTAATGTTTTGAAAGAAGTCTTATGTTCACCAAGACTAAATTTATTTGATTAAAAATACAGTAAAAACAGTCATTTGTGAAATATTATTACAATTTAAAATAAATATTTTCTATTATAATGTAATTTATTCCTGTAATGTCAAAGCTGAATTTTCAACATCATTACTCCAGTCTTCAGTGTCACATGATCCTTCAGAAATCACTCTAATATGCTGATTTGCTGCTCAAAAAACATTTGTGCTGATTCATATTTTTGTGGAACCATGATAACATTTTTTTATGAATAGAAAGTTCAAAAGAACAGCATTTATTTGAAATAGTCTTTAATGTAACTTTTGATCAATTTTTGCTGAATAAAAGTATTCACTTCTTTAAAAAAAAAAAATCATACTGACCCCAAAACTGAATGGTAGTGTGTATCAATAAATTGTAAACATAGAAAAATTACAAAATTAAATGATTGCATACTGATATTTGTTAGAGAGTATAAAAATCAACACCTGGACATAAAGTTGAGAGATGTTAGATCCCTCTGGGAGTAAATTAATTTGTGTAAATTAATAATGTAATGTGCAATCATTAATTTTATGTAATCACTCCTTAGGGGTGTAACCTCATTTGACAAAGGTGTGCCAATGATGGATATCAATAACATTCTCTGTCACAATGTCAAAGAGTGTTGCCAGGGCATGATTCGTATGGAAGTACACACTAGTTATCCTACTTTTACATCATTCACACGTAATATCAGCCTAAGTGTCTCAGAATGTGTCTTGTTCGTGCGTGTAATGGCTATAACCGATAAGACGGTGTAAAACTTTGAGTGAGCAATCACCAGAATGTATCCGGTATTAAATGACCTTGCCAAAGGGGCGTCTCTCATTTTTCACTTTCTGTGACGGCGCTGTGTGTTTATGGTCTAACAGGATGAATGAAATGGGTCTGGCACCCACAGATAAGAAGGTGTACTTCGGCCAGCTCCTGGGAATGTGCGACCAAATCAGCTTTCCGTTAGGTGAACCACACACACACACACACACACAGAGAGAGAGAGAGAGAGAGAGTTTCTAAAATCACTTCTAAAGTGATCATGTTAGTTAAATTACAGCAGAACTTTACAATAACGTTCATTCATTTTAAATAAAGTATTTTATTATAATATAAATATCAATTTAGTTTTTTATATTTATTTTTATTTTAGTTTTAGTTATTTTAGAATATAAAAGTGAAAATGAAAATCATTATTTTTAAATATTTTATTTCAGTCAAAGTTTATTTTATTTCAAGTTAAAATATATATATATATATATATATATATATATACGTATATAAAAGTAAATACGTATATTATACATATATAAAACCCTATTATAAACTATAAATATCTATAATATTTGATTGTGATTGGTCAATTGTGAAATTCTGGATTAAAAGTATTTTAGTATAATTTACATAATTTAGTATATTTTCCTATAATTCCTTCATAGTTGTGCTTGTTTCATGTTTCTTCATCTTTCATTTATCTCAAAATAAACCCCTTTAAAGGTCCTGTTCTTTGTGATCCCATGTTTCAAACTTTAGTTAGTGTGTAATGTTGTTGTTATACTGTATATACTGTGTTATGTATAAATAAAATCTGTAAAATTTTAAAGCTCAAAGTTCAATGCCAAGCGAGATATTGTATTTAACAGGTCGCCTACATCGAACGGCCAACAGGACTACATCCCTCTACTTCCTTCTTTAATGACGTCACTAAAACAGTTTTTTGACTAACCTCCGCCCACAGGAATACACAAGAGTTGCGTTTGTAGAGTGTGTTTGTCGCCATGTCGTCGAAACGCTGTTAATTTCATCCCGCAGTCCAATCACCGGGTCTGATTCCGGCTCAAATTGATAGGGTAAAATTAAAGACATGTTTACAATAACACTGAGCGCATGCATCTCCACGTTATGGTAAGAGGCGTGAAGTTTCCGGGCAAGGTTCGCTAAGCTGCTGTCGAATCACAACACAGGAACCGCTGGCACAATCAGAACTCGTTACGTATTTCTGAAAGAGGGACTTCATAGAACAAGGAAGTCATCAGCCCGTTTTTGACAGTGGAAACAGCGGTATACAGATAAGTAAATTATGTGAAAAATACTGTTTTTTTTACACGCGAAACATGAACACGTTATATTGCACACTATAAACACAATCAAAGCTTCAAAGAAACACGAAAAACGGGACCTTTAATATATACAGTGGCAAGAAAAAGTATGTGAACCACTTGCAGAATCTGTGAAAATGTGAATAATTTTAATAAAATAAGAGAGATCATACAAAATGCATGTTATTTTTGTTTAGTACTGTCCTGAGTAAGATATTTTACATAAAAGATGTTTGCATTTAGTTCACAAGACAAAACAACAGCTGAATTTATTAAAATAACCCCATTCATAAGTATTTTTTCACACTGAGGACAACTGAGGGACTCAAACTCAACTATTAAAAAAGGTTCAAACATTCACCGATGCTCCAGAAGGAAACACGATGCATTAAAGGGAAAGGGTTCAAATATGCAAAAAATGCTTGAAAACTGATTAATCTGCAGGAGCTGGAGGATTTTTCTGAAGAATAGAGCTCAGTTTAACTGCTCAGGACAAAGAAGAGACTCATGAACAACATCACAAAACAAACAAACAGTCATCCATGTAACCACAAACAGTATTCAGTGGTTCACATACTTATGAATGGGGTTATTTTAATAAATTCAGCTATTGTTTTGTCTTGTGAACTAAATGCAAACATCTTTTATGTAAAATATCTTACTCAGGACAGTACTAAACAAAAATAACATGCATTTTGTATATATATATATATATATATATACACACACACACACACACACACACACACACACACACACACATATATATATATATATATATATATATATGACGATTTTGATTGACATGCCATCATTTATTAACATGATTTTAATATTAGTTTTGATGAAAGTATACAATATAAAGTATTACCAAAAGTACAGTTAAAAAATGTTGGTATTCTTTTCTTGTCTGTTTATATCTCTAGCTCAGGCAGGATTCCCAGTGTACAAGTATGTTCCATATGGTCCGGTGAACGAGGTGATTCCCTATCTGTCCCGCCGGGCACAGGAGAACCGCGGCATTATGAAAGGAGTGCAGATGGAGAGAGACCTCCTATGGAAAGAGCTCATGCGCCGCCTGAGCAATGGAGAGGTCTTCTACACACCTGCTGTATAAAACACACTCCACTTCTCACCAGAGACTCATTGCCTTTGTTTTTTGCTTGTTCACCCATCCATTCATAAATCTTTTTTCCACTCTCACTGAGGCTGTTCTTTATGATATAGCATGCATGGGATTCTTTATTTAAATCAAATACTTGGTTGAATCTCACAAAACTCAATACAAAAAATACAAATACAAAAATAAGGAATTATGTATTTTGCATAAAACAATGAAGCCTATTTTGGAATCTTTCTAAAATTCATCTTCCAGAATCTGGCAGTAAGGTGTGGGAGTTCATTTTTAGTCTATCTCTGCAAAATGGACTTCTGGGTAGGAGATGAACTAAAAATGAACTCCCACACTTCCAAGAGTCACTCTCAATCTTTCTGTCTATAAAGCCTATAAAAAAATAGTCTTCATGTATTTTACAACACTTCAGCTTGTGATTCTTATTAAGTGGGGTCATTTTTTAGGATTCTTTACCTAACCTAAGTCTCTGAGATCTTGACACCTTGCACTTCTGGAGACAGTCTGAGTTAAATGTCTTTTTATCTGTAAAAGAAAACTTACCTAATAATTTAGTCTCATGCCCACGAACCGTTGGCTGAACGTCTGATGCATATGGCACACTTATCTGGAAACACGTCAGGGGTATCGAAGTTGTCGTCTGGTTGGTTGAATTCTACAGGATGTCCAGGAGACGTGTGTGTCACATTCTTTAACAGTCCGCCTGGAAACAAATGCCGTGATGCTAAACCCCCTCGTAGAAGAAGAATGCCATCATGTTTACAACTGTGACAACGAGCGCTTATCAGGATCAAATAAATGCTGGATTTTCAAAAGTATGTGAAGTTTGCAGCTACATTGTTGCAGTAAACTTGCACAATGTAATTTTTTTATAACCACTAGAGGGCCAAAAGTTAGACATGCCATGTTTCCACCGAAATTTGTTCCAGGAACATTTTTCCCCCCAGACCTATTGCTAGCTGCATTTCCATAGTAGTACCGCGAAGATAGTCTGGTGACGTAGGACTGCGTACGACTTTCTAGTCGTAATAAAGCTTAATAAAGCTTAATAAAGCCTGAACCTCATCGTCAGAACATCGTTGTATTTTTTAAACTCCATTGTTGATTTGAATAGCAAAAAATTCTTACTGCACACACCACAACAGAATAAAAAAAAAATGATGGTTGAAATAAAATGCTGTTTTCATCAACCAATCAAAATGCTGTGTGAACTCAACTAATCAGCATGTTCAGCTCGCAAGTCCCACTCCCAAAAGTTCCGGAACTTTGAAAAAGTTCTACCTAGAGGGGGAATTTTTTACCCGGAACTTCATTTAGACCCTGGTTCCTGCGGTCGAAACACACCGAGTACCACCCCAAAGTTCCTAGTTCCTGGGTAAAGTTCCTGCAGTGGAAACGCGGCTATAGTGTAACTTTAAAGGCACAATATGTAATTTCATGCCACTAGAGGTCGCTTATTCAAAACAAAGGAGCAGCTTGGTGACTCCTTGATTTCGCAGAATCATGGGAGGTGTTCACGTCTACAGCTGGTGGAAATGAATCTGACAGACTTGGGCAGAAATCATATTCATGGATGAGCTAATGTATTAAAGATTTATTAACATTACTGAAGTATGAAGCAGGGTGTGGCTGAAAGCCATCATTATTATGCCACAGACAAGTGCTTCAGATTCGTTCGCCATATGTAGGGTAACGCAGTGCTCTTTTATCATATTTGATACATTTGTGTTGTTATAAAGTTGTTATATTGCTACTCCGTGCTCGGCTACTATGAAAAACTTGTTTTATTGTATTTTGACAAGCATGTTTTTTACAAAAATTCACATTTCTGTAATGTGGAGAAAAAAAAGATAGGTATTGTGCAATCAATTATTTTTACTTTATTAGAGTAAGAAAAAAAATCTTATGAGGATCATGCAAAAAAGTCTAAAATAAAATAAATCATCCATATGCATTATGGTAATGAACATTTTGGAGTAAATGTGCTTAAATGTCATGACAATAATATCACAATATACAAAAATCGTCAAGGCCCTAAAAAATCACAATATTATAAGAAGATAGTCTTCTACTAGGACAATCACCTTCCAGATTCTGGAGGCAAATGCCAAGTAGGCACAGCTTTTATTCCTTTAGCAAAAACTGTAGTAAGTTGTAGAAATTGTGGTTATCTTGGTGCATTTTTGTATGGGTCAAGAAAGAGTGGATATAATCTTCCCTTTCCATATAATCTAATTCACATTTCCCCTGCTCCTTTCTCCACTGATGGACTCTCTCTTCTCTCATCCATCTCTCCGGCACCTTTATGACTCTGAAAGGGCTCCCTAAAATGTCAGACGCCTGAGCGTGCACTGCTGTTTTATACCCCACCTTTATTCCTCGAGTGGAACACCAATAATGAAAATATAAGCATGATTTAAACAGTAATAAACACATAAGTATCACTTTCTAGTAATGGCAGTTTGAGTTCAAGGATAACAACACCTGGAGTTTGAGAACTACAGGTATATTTTATGTATGCAATATTTCGTGCTCTGAGTAAGAAATTGTATGTTAAAGAAGGCAGAGTTGAAGTGCAGTAAACAGATTATATTTCACATGTAATATATTCCAAGCGAGTGGTTTGTTTGTGCTCAAGCCAAATCTTGTAATTTGCGCGGTGGGTCTCATTGAGAATAATATTAAAAAAACATTGTTTTATGGAAGGAGCTGAACTTTATTTTTTGTGTGATATCTCTCTTGTGCTCAGCGAAGTTGAAAAGTTCTGATGAGATGATTTCATCTGCAGTTTTCAGCTTAATGAATCTGGTGTTTAGCATATACAGAGCGAGAATTAAATCTACTCTTTTATTATCTGTGTGATGAGGCCTTTTATGCTTAACCAATGGTTTCTCTCACTCTTTTAATATTTTCTTTCCCTCTGTGGAGTATTTGGGGAAGATTAATAAAAAGCTTTAATTAATTGAGCTGAAGTTAATGATTTCTAGACAATTGCTCTTAAGTAAATGGCACAATTCCTCATCCATTTATATCCCGTTTTAAATCCATGATGAATTAACAACCCTTTGGGTCTTTTGCTCTCAAAAATAACAGGACAGACCATAATACACACCACATCCTAGTGTTGTGAGTCTATTGCTAGAGCCTAATTTGCATATTAGTATGCAAGGTTAGTATTGGTGCATCCAAAATCACTCAGCTTACAGGAAAATGGATCAACTTAACAATTAAAGTTGGTCTGTGCTTTCAGCAAACATAATATAATAAATTCTACAAACTCAAAACCAATACTGTTTTTTTGCTTGTATATCCGAGATCTATAAGCTTGCATTTTATGTTGAAATAAGATATAATAGTGATGTAGATCTTTGTCTGATCTTTCCACTACATTTGTCAAATTTGTCTATTAATTTTTTGAGCCAACCAATGTTTTATAGGCATTGTTTATACACCAAAACAAGTTTCAGTGGAAGAAACCTCCCAGGAAAGAACACTAATCACACTAATGGTGACTTTAAACATTGACTTAATGACTTAAACTTTTACAGCAAAATGTACACTATAAAATCTATTCATTCTGAAAAAAATATTTCTGTTATCATAAGTCAACAATAAGTTTAATCCTTGTATCCCCTTTTGTTTGTGTTGCTTGCCTTGTGTGTACATTTGCCTTCGTTTGATATATTTGTTTCTTTTCCTTTAATGTAACTCTGTCATGTGATTTTCATATTAAATGTTACTAGGCCATGTAGAAGCAGACAGAAGAGAACATCATGTGACATATATTGCAACGCGTAGGAACTGTTTTTGTATAGTACATTAGGTTAAGGGCGAGTGCCACCCCATGTACTTTTGGTTTTGGCTAGGACGCTAAAGACTTTTCTTTTTCACATTTTCTTTTTGTAGTAGTCTTAGGGGATATTTATAAGTTAGACTTATTCACTTTTGTTACTTTCTTTTCTTTAGCACTTCCCGCATCCCTTCTTTCCCCCATCTGCGTTTTTCAGGTCATGGAATGCCCGAGAAGTGACGTACTGTAATCTGGTGATTGTCGTGTTGGTCGACGTCTGTCTGTGCGAATTGGCCTTTTGTTGGACCAATCAGTCGAGTTTGTTTGAACAAGTTGTATTTTTGCAGTGACAAGTTGAAGTGTTTCTAATTTTAGTAATTTGTTTTTGTTCTAGTTATACTTAAAAGTGATAGTGCCTTCTTAAATGGCTTCTGTGTAGTTCTGTGTACTTTTTATTAGTAGGGTTGCTCAACAGATTAATTACATTGACATTAGGAGTTGCTTACAACTTGTAAAGCTATACTGTCAAAGATTCCCATTGGTTTGAAATGCATTAACTTAAATGAAATGCCACCATGACTCCTTAAAAATCCTAGAAGCGGGTGTTTAGGAATAAGCTTGCAAAATCTTACTTTAATTACTTACATTCATTTATTTATTTTTTATTTTTCGATTTTTATTGTATTGACAGTTCAGCTTTATGTGGACACCTTTTGAGTTGAAATTCATATTGCAATTTTTTGTTGCAATCTAGTAACACTTTACTATAGGGAACACATATAAACTATTAACTACGACTTTTCTCTCAATAAACTATTTTACTGCGTATTAATAGTTAGTAAGGTAGTTGTTAAGTTTAGGTTTTGGGTAGTATTAAGAATGTAGAATAAGGTCATGCAGAATAAACACTAATAAACAGCCAATATTCTAGTAATATACAAGCTAATAAGCAAGTAGATAAAACACCCTAAAATAAAGTGTTACCAAAACTCCCATAGTCCATAACTACTGTAGTTTTAACATCTTAATATAAATTCAGCTAAATCATGAAACATTTGTATGACTTGTCAGTGACTTGCTTGACCCAAGCTACAACTTGACTTGTTTGATTCTCACAAAAATTGACTTGGACTTGCTGGAGACTTGAAGGTTAAGACTTGAGACTTACTTGTGACTTGCACATGTGTGAATTACTCCCACCTCTGGAGATAATATTCAGTTTAAATCAGTTGATGTAAATGTTAATGTGTCATTTCTGTGGGTGGTTGTGTGAGAGCCATTCTTTACCACAGCATTCTGGGATGAGAAGAACTTCTTGGTTACTGATGTAACCCTCATTCCCTGAAGGAAGGAACAGAGACATTACATTGATACTGAAGTATTGGCTCCCAGGCGGGAACATATCGAAATTTTCCACTTCTGAAGTAGTGATTCTGAGCTTGTCAAGTTCAATGTTTTGTTGTTGGAAAGAATAGGAATCATGGAGGACACCAGGTTTATCTATTTCTTGGGGAAAACTTATTAAAGCCAAAATGTACTGAAGTCAGATATTTTATTTTGAATCATTGACAACTATATAAACATTCACAACGCTATCTAAGTTTGCAAGATGATTCTAGAATTTCGGTCTAATACATGCTTGTGTTTCGCTGTATAAAACATACAATATGCTTCAAATGTATATGATTCATATGCAAATATGCACTACTTTAATGGCAAGATAAAGCAATGTAGCTGTTGTAGGGAAAAAAAATAAAATAAAGAATAGCAGTCACAGCAGCAATCGTTCTCCCCTCTGCCATGTTTAAACTTTATGGCACGCCCAACTCGGAAAGTTTCCCAGTATTAAATACGACTTGAGAGGGCATTCATGTCCAATTTCCAACTAGAAACTCGTATTTACAAAAATTCTGTTTGCATGTGAAGGTAGGATTAGTTTTGTTTTTGATGTCTGTTTTTATCATTTTAGATTTTTCCTTGTGAAAAAGAAGTGTGCTTTATTGTATTAAATGTGCACTTGTAGTGTAAATCTTAAAAGTAGAAAAAAAAAACTGCTTGTAGGTAATAATATGAATGAAATAAAAGGCAACTTAAGTGTATTAAATAGTTCATTTTCTTGATATGTTAATGTCAAAAAAGTTTTACTTTAAAGTCTTTTGTTGTTAATGAAGTACACTTATTTTGATGTTGACTAATGTACTAAAGCAAATGTAAAGTACTTGATACTATTATTTATAATTGTAACTGTAGTGTGTTATTTGATATTAATAAGTTGATATACGTGTATTGACAAGTTGAGACATTTTAAATGTACTAAATTGCTACTGCATCATTACAGATAACAATTACAAGTATATTCAAATACTTGGCATTCAAGTTTCAATAGATATTACATAAATGCTTGTCAGTACATTGGGCGATATGCTTAACATTTCAAAAACAATATGAAATTACATAAAGTCATAAATTCATCTAACTGCTTTTATTATAAATTATAACTATAATACATGCATTTAATTGTAAATAACATGCAATTAAGTGTCTGATTTAAAAATCTCTCATCACTTACTTTAGGGGAATGTTTTGGGATTTAAGGACGCCGTTTTCATCATACATACTGTATTATGGGTATATTTTGATAAAACTTTTTTATAATAAATCTTTCAAACAGTGTAATATTCAGTAATCATAACATGTTTGGTTCCTCATTTTAACTCTCAAAAAAAACCTTGAATCATATTTTAAAGAGCCTTAAGCAATATTTCGGTTTCATTTGTCAAGTGGAATCATCAGGTTGATTCCCATGTTGACAGTGGGTACTGTATGTGTGTCTTATCACATGATAAGACCACTGATGTTAACTTGTGCTCTAAAAAACAAGGTTTATTTTAAGCTTACCTGACAAGTCCGTGGCGTCAGCGTGCATTGTTATGTAACATTATATATAATCAGTCACATGCAATAAAACCCTTTCATTTGCAAACAAATGAAAAATGCATATTGGCCCTTTAAACACAGTCCAGTACACTGTAATTTATAAACTCACAAATAATAAAAGTAAAATACCAGCTGCTGGATTCAGAATGAGCCAAATCATGGTTTTTCATATTTCACAGAAAAAAAATGTAAAGCAATAAATATGGGACTCACTTTGTATGTAGATTACAGTTTACAGATGTACACGGTATGAAGAAGATAAAATTGTTTGGTTTTTGTACACAGACCCTATCTGAGGCAATATTTCTTCACTTGTAATCTGTTTATTCACATTTCAAGGACTGGAGGTGTGTGTTATTGGTGATATTCAGAGACCCCACATTGGTTTGATTCCATCCTTTGTGCAGACGTCCCATGCTGCTATCACAGATATGACAATGTTGACAATGATGTGAAATATAATTCAAGGATGTTTCAGCATATAGGAACGAGACGAGGAGTTAAACGACAGTCAAACTATTTTAAAAAAATATTTATTTGAATTGCTTTTTACATAAGCTGCAATATTTTTTTATTTTGTTATAGTATTTTTTCTGTCGTGTTATCTTATTTGTTATCTTACTTTTAGTATTTGGCATAAAACAATGAGAATATTAAAAAAAAAAAAAAAAAAAAAAAAAAAATATATATATATATATATATATATATATATATATATATATATATATATATAACGAAATCCCTTCGTTTCAATAGTAATCCAAACAAATGGGAATTTAATGTGAGGGTGAACGTTTTCTCCATGCAAATTACATGATGGGTATAAGTTCAAAGTTGAAAGTTGCTTGTTTTGAAAATGGCTTCTATATGTGTTGTGCAGATGTGTTTCCATCGAAATAACCCGGAACAATTTGTCCCAGGACCTTTTGTCCACAGGAAGGTTTTTGTTCAGCTCCCAAGTTCCAACCCAGAAAGTTCCTGAACTTTGAAAAAATATTACTCGCGAGCAGGGACTTTCTGAGGGGGGATTTTTTACCCATAACATTTAGACCCTGGTTCCTGCGGTCAAAACAAACCGAGTACCACCCCAAAGTCCCTAGTTCCTGGGGAAAGTTCCTGCGAAACGCAGCTTTAAAATACATCACTACATTATTGGCAGTTTTGCCTGAATAATTTAGCTAATGTTACCTCTCCTCAAGAAATTGTTTTGTCATGCTACAGAGCTACTGTTGCAACACTTCAGAGACGTTTATAAGTAAGCCATTCATATGATTTCTATGAGGAGTGTAAGTCACTATCAAAAGCTGCGTTCGAAATTGTATAGGTTCTACATTTGGTTTGAAACTTACTTTGCAACAATTAAAAAAGTACGTCCATCGAATCCGCACTCCAGAATTTTGACGGAAGTAGTAGGTCATCTGAATAATTTTCACTTACTGTTTTGTACTGACTTACTCTTTTGATGCTATATAGTATGGAAGTAAACATAGGCTGCGTTTAAAGGTGCCATCGAATGTTTTTTTACAAGATGTAATATAAGTCTATGATGTCCCCTGAATGTGTCTGTGAAGTTTCAGCTCAAAATACCCCATGGATTTTTTTTAAATAGTTTTTTAACTGCCTATTTTGGGGCATAATTAGAAATGCGCCGATTCAGGCTGCGGCCCCTTTAAATGCTCGCGCTCTCCGCCCCCCAGAGCTCTAGACTCTCTTTACATTTGTTTCTGAATGAGTCTGATAGTATGCTCCGTGGCTAACAGCTAATGCTACACTGTTGGAGAGATTTATAAAGAAGTTGTGTTTATGAATTATACAGACTGCAAGTGTTTAAAAATGAAAATAGAGACGGCTCTTGTCTCCATGAATACAGTAAGAAACGATGGTAACTTTAACCACATTTAACAGTATATTAGCAACATGCTAACGAAACATTTAGAAAGACAGTTTACAAATATCACTAAAAATATCATGTTATCATAGATCATGTCAGTTATTATTGCTCCATCTGCCATTTTTCGTTATTGTTATTGCTTGCTTACCTAGTCTGATGATTCAGCTGTGCACAGATCCAGACGTTAATACTGCCTGCCCTTGTCTAATGCCTTTCATAATGTTGAGAAAATGGGCTGGCATATGCAAATATTGGGGCGTACACCTCGGCTGTTGCGTAACGGTGTTATGTTGAGAATCGCCTGTTCTTCGGAGGTCTTTTAAACAAATGAGATTTATATAAGGAGGAGGAAACAATGGAGTTTGAGACTCACTGTATGTCATTTTCATGTACTGAACTCTTGTTATTCAATTATGCCGAGGTAAATTAAATTTTCAATTCGATGGCACCTTTAAGTCCAATTATTTATGCCCTTCCCTCGCTAACTTCCCTCCATGTTGTTCACTCAGATGTACGTTATTGCTTACGTTGCACAAGTGCCCACTACTGGCGGAACCCTTGCAATGTGTTTAAATGGAACACCCCAAGCCCTTGATCACTTGGAATCCACTATGGAGCTGATTTATTATTTACATTTTTCCTTATGAATTTGTTTACACACCATTTTATAAGCCCGTATGTAAGCTTGGGCTGTTAAAAAAAAAACTTAAATGTAAATGAATATTAAATATGAATATATTAATATACTGATATTAAATATTAAATATAAAAATGCATAAATTAAAATGATTACAATACAATAAACTATGTGTTTAAAAAAAAACAGTCAGCTTTAGGTAGCTACATGTATTAAATGTGGTTAAATGTCAAAATAACTCCAATATCATACACTAGAGTTGTGTGGGGTGGTGAATTAAGCGCGATCTGCTGTGATGTCACAATCATTGTGGTCTATGGATCTGCCTAATAGGGTTAGTTCACGTCAGAATTAAAATTCCCTTATAATTTACTCACCCCCCATGTCATCCAAGATGGTTATATCTTTCTTTCTTCTGTCTAAAAGAAATTAAGGATTTTGAGGAAAACATTCCAGGATTTTTCTCCATATAGTGGACTTCACTGGAGTTCACCGGGTTGAAGGTCCAAATTGCAGTTTCAGTGCAGCTTCAAAGGGCTCTACATGATCCCAGATGAGGAATAAGGGTCTTATCTAGTGAAACAATTGGTCATTTTCCAAAAAAAAAATTATATACTTTTTAACCACAAATGCTTGTCTTGCACTGCTCTGTGATGCGCCACACATTACATAATCACATTGGAAAGGTCACGCGTGATGTAGGCGGGAGTACCAATCCAGTGTCTACAAAGCGAACATGCAAAGACCAAGTCAAACGGCCTTTACAAAAACATAAAGTTAAAACAACAATGTCGGATGATTTTGAAGTTGGAGGACAAAATTAGTTTTTCGCCTTACGTCACACGTGACCTTTCCAATTTGATTATGTAATGCGTGGCCAGTGGTGTAATGTAACGAAGTAATAATACTTTGTTACAGTACTTAAGTATTTTTTGGGAGAATCTGTACTTTACTTGAGTTTTTATATTTCTGTCAACTTTTACTTTTACTCCACTACATTTCCTAAATAAAATGTATTATGTATACATATAAATTTGTATACATTTTCGTTACTTACTACAAAATAAAGTTGGAAGAACACAGACTGCAAGCATGTGCAAACAAGTGCTCGCACAACCGCGGTTGATTTTATTTTCTGGGTTGCGTCCGTTGCTGGAGCGACTGAGAAAAGCGCACTGTCATTATACCTATGCATTATACAGTATGAGAGCGGCCTCTAGAGGTGAAATAAAAACTAACACATGCCTCCTAGAGTTTGTTTTGAAACGTGACACGAGGCCGCGTGCAGCACAGAGCAGGACACTTCAAAAACGGATTTAAAACAGACAAAACGGTATGTTATACAGTGTACACTACAGTACATGTTTTCATATTATTATAAAGTAATTAGTTTGCTGAGTAGATGCTGCATTAGTGGAGAACAGTAGAATGTTTGCCGTCGAGGCTGAGAGGATGTAGTACCTCAAGCGGTTAAAACAATGTGACAAAAACACCAACTGTTTAATGTCACAATTGTTACCATTCATTTGCATTAGTTTATATCCATTTGTTCGCTGTTATGCATTCATTATCCAGCGAAGGTGCATATTTAAACTGAATTCTCATCATACAGCGACAGAAACATAAATCAGAAATGTATTTGATTTCAGTTATTTTTTTATCTGCACTGTAACACATATTTTCATTAGATAATCATCAGGTTTTCTAAAATAGAGGCAAATAATGTGTGAAAGTATACATATAATAGACCCATGCTATGCCTTTGTGTGTAAATTTTTAAGCATGACTGGATTTATATGAAATGGTAACACTACAATAAGAGTCCGTTTGTAACATTAAATAAGTTTAATAAAAGTATTGTTCATTTTTAATTTCAACATTTACATTTTAACATTTTAAAGTTGTCTCTTACATTAGGTAATGCACTATGAATTAACATGAGTGATCAATGTATAATTAATATATTAGTATTTTTATATTTAAAAATTACAATAAACATTTAGCCTTTTTTTATTCAAAGAAACAAAATGTAAGAAAGAGTTAAAACTGAACACAATCTTGCTGCTCAAACTGTGTATAGAACAATTTTTAATAATAATTTTTAATTTTTCTTCTTTTGTATTTTACATGTACTTTTACTTTCAATACTTAAGTACCTTTAATATATATATATATATTATACAAAAAATATCACATACTTGAAAACTTTTACTCAAGTAACATTCTAAACAGTGACTTTTTAACTTCTACCAAAGTCATTTTCTGGTAAGATATCTATACTTTTACTCAAGTATGGTTTTCAAGTACTTTATACACCACTGTGCGTGGCACATCGCAGAGCTAGTGCAAGGCGAGGGTTGTGGTTACTCACTCCCTCGGTCAAAATGGAGGGGTCAATGGTCTGTCAAAATAAACTTCCCTCGTACACTTGACGAAGCTGAAGGCACTTTAAAATCGTATTCCCCCGAGGGGAAGTGCTTAGGGAAGTTGCAGCTATTGTGTTGCAGAGCAACTCAGTATGAGTTTGAAATGACCAATGTTAGATGGGAGGAGTGTTTGAAAAGTCATTTTTTTCAGCAATTTCATTAGGTTCTTTACCTTTAAGTTAGCATCGTCACCACTTTAGTTAGTTACTTTTTGAAGTGCTTTTTGAAACGCTGACTGGCAGATGTGAGTGAAGGTAGTGACTGACTCCGGCGACAATTATCGCGGGCCGCGGGCATAACATTGACAGGGGTGTTTGAAACTGTGTTTGAGCTTTAACTCTGGAATTAATTACCTTTTTTCTGCTTTGACAGGGGCCTTGCAGTTTTCTCTTAATTTGATTTCACCAGCAGGTATATGAAGGGATTTCTGGAATACTGAAACAAAGGTGTGTTTTCATGAAGGACAGTATGCCGTCCCTTTCTATACCCGTTTTTCTCTCTCACACACAGTCTTCCTGTCTTTCTTCATGTATAATACATTGCAAACAGTGCATTCGTCTACATAATTTGATAGCTGCCCTCTTTCACTTTGAACGAGATGGATCCAGCTCCCTGATGATGAAGAAGGATAACAAGAAACCGTGAGGAAGAGGACATGCGCACGTGCATTGCCATGAGTGAGTCTGTATAATGTTGTTGCACCACATTGTTTTTTTTTTTTTTTTTCGAGGAATCCCTAGAACATAAAAAGGCAGTGTGAATTTTCTCCTGCTGATCAGCACTCAGAGGTTTGGAGTTAATTAGAGAGGATAGACGCTCAGAATCAGCCGTGGCCAAAAATAAATAAATGGGCTGACCAAGGACTGCATTATTAAGCACCCTAATGGTGTTGCCTGAGGTACAGACCTCTTGTTCGGATACAGAATCAATTCATCATTAAACACCATTTTAGAAATGTTTAATCAAATCTTATCTGTGCCAATCAGATGTCTTTTAATTAATCAGTATATAACAAATATACACTCAAGGCTAAAGGGTGCTATAAACCACAAGATGCAACCTTTTCAGCTGTGACTATATTTGTCACATCTCAACCAAACTGACAACACTGGTTGGTCAAATTGGTTGAACCAATGACAATGGAAGAGTGTTCAGGTAACCTTTTTGAAAACAATCATTATTTTTGCAATTCAGTTCCATTCACACTTTTAGAGGCAGCTTTAAGGGGATAGTTCACCCAAAACAAAATCATTAACTCAGTTGTTGCAAACCTGTATGAATTTATTTCTTCTGCTGAACACAAGAGAATATATTTTGAAGAATGTTGGTAACCTGACAGTTGATGGTAGCTATTGACTTCTGTAGTATTTTTTTGTCCTACTATGGAAGTCAATTGGTACCCGATGGACAAAATCAAGTCAATTGCGAATTTATTTGTGGCATTTATGTGCACTCAGCCCATTAATATGATGCTTGACTTGAATGCAATATGAATCCCCATGAGAAAAGATAGTGCAAAGTCCTGCTCCAGCTGACAAACCGCATCCATGACCATAAATTTTATAATTTAGCTGTATAATGCCAAAAAATACTGGGTGAGAGGTGATAAGCCAGTATTATTTTTTTAACTGTCTTTTTTTTTTTTTTTTACCTTAAACAAGGTCATAAAAATTGTGCTGAATTTCCTATGATGGCTGTTTTCCCCCCCGTTTTTTGTTTTCTTCCATTCAAGGTTGTGATGAGTTTGTGCAGATGTAAATAGACTGTGTATCAGTGGTGCACTTTCTCATTTTCACCTGCGGCTTAACGGAAATCCATCATAAAAGCGGCTCTACTGTTTTTATAACATCTTCATTGATTCGTTTCCCTCTCTCTCCATCTCTCTCTCTCTATCTGAGTACTTTGTGTGTCTTCCAAAAGCAGCGAACATCTGCTTTCTCTGTCAGTACACCCACCACCCCCTCACTGGCTGAGAGAGTGATTCATATAGCCGAGCCCACACACACACACAGAGTCAGACCTCCACACAATGAAGAGGTGACAGCAGCAGTGCGCACTACCTCAAGCTGCCATTAGGGGGCACTCCTGCATTTCACGCACCCCAGACCGGCAATACAATCCCAATCGTGAATGCCTGCAAAAACAAACAGTGCATTTCATACAACTAACATGAATCAAAGAAACACCTGGAGCTGCGACACATGTCGGCGGGATCACGCTTCGTATTAACCCACGCGCTTTGCTGACAGCCTTGATCCCCAACAAATCCAAAATCTGTCATTTTTTCCTCATTACAAAGTTTTATTCATAAATTAATTATTAGTGCTTTTGAAAATGATGTACAGATTCTAGTCACATCAGTAGCCTTATAAAAGCTGTTTTATTTGACACAGAGCAGGTTGCGGTCATGTTGAGATCACATGGCGAGCCGAAAGCTACTCAGTTTATCACTGTAATCCTCCTATTACTGAATATGTTCACTTGTGGAATAAATTAGTAATGGATAACCACTAATAGTGCATTTACTGTATAGTGGCATCAGCAGTGTTGGGGAAAGTTACTTTTCAAAGTAATGCTTTGCGTTAGTTTCTAAAAAAGTAACTAATTGTGTTACTTAGTTACTTTGTATGGAAAGTAACTAGGTTTTTATGTGTTGTTAATTTTGTATACTTTTTCTTACTATCTACTGGGCTTGCATGTTTGTTTTATAATAACCAGGTGTCAGTCAATGAATGGTAAAAGAAAGTATGATTTTGAAATAGTAAGATATTCTGATTAACTTAAGAGTAATCTGATCACATAACTTGTTACTTGCAATGTGTTACCCGGACACTGGGCATCAATAACTCAAGAATGGAAAAATACTATAAGTGCACCTTAAAGCATACTTTTGCATGATTTTGTTTTGTTTATATTTATATTTCCCTTAAATGTTGTTCCCACATGTGTGAATTTCCATGACTATTCCAGTTATTTTTTTATTACTGCATACAGATTTTTAAAAACCATTCCAATGCAGACCAATTTATCAACTGATAAATTGAAAAGAATCTCCAAAAATGATTTGATCTCAAACTATACACACTCTTTAAGTTTAAGGACATGTAAAGATGTAAAGACAGCGAAGACTTTTACATAAAAGATTTTCATCAAAGAATCCTCTTTCAAAAACTGTTTTCAACACTGATAAGAATAAATGTTTCATGAGCAGCAAATCAGTATATAAGGATGATTTCTGAAGGATCATGTGACTGAAGACTGGAGTAATAAAGCTTCACAGAAATAAATTACATTTAAAAATATATTAAAATAGAAATAATAAAAGAATAATAATATTTTACAATATTACTGTATTTTTCACCAAATAAATTGAAGATGATGAGCAGAAGAGACTTCTTAAAATAAATAAATAAATAAATAAATATTCCTACCTAAAACTTTTGAACAGTAGTGTATATTAACTTTTTTATTAATACTTTTCCAGGCTTTTCTTATCCTGGTTTTCCATGACAGTGGGATCCTTGTTTATAATTATCAGAACATATAAAGATTTCAGATGCAAAGTGCCATCTGAAATTTTCTTCTAAAATGAGCATTTTTATCAAACTTTGTTTACTCTCTCTCTCTCTCTCTCTCTCTCTCTCTCTCTCTCTCTCTCTCTCTCTCTCTCTCTCTCTCTCTCTCTCTCTCTCTCTCTCTCTCTCTCTCTCTCTCTCTCTCTCTCTCTCTCTCTCTCTCTCTGCACACAAGCTCCATTACTTGTTTGTGTTTTCTCATCTCCAATAAAGCTTTCTGAGAAAAAGTTATAAAGATAATATTATGGAGTGCATTTCATGCTGTGTAATGGGAGAGATGTAAAGTTTAATCCTTTATTGGCTCATACAGAATGAGAATTGTCATTATTAATAAACAAAGACTCTGCTATCATATAAACACTGGAGATTAATGTATGAAAGGATCACTAATACCCCATCTATGTTTGAGTGATGTGATGTGATAAAACTATAAAATCCCTGTTAAAGCCTGATTGCATTACTTTATCGCTGGAGGTGGCCAAATTGTTGGTTGCGGTTGGATTCCCTATTGCTAGTTGATATCAGTGGACGATAGCTGTTGAAAATCTGATTGCAAATGGGAAGTATTGCTGATACTATATGTAATCCTTTTTTGAAAACAAGTTTATTTTTCTTGTAAATTAACATAAAATAGTCTGGGACTAGGCTTAAGCCTTGTCTATGAACCCAGGCAATATACCCCGGTTTCAAAGACAAAAATGCATTATTGAGCTGTTTTAACTGAAAGCAACTTTCACTGACATTTTTTAAAATATGTCATTGTTTTGTCTCAAGATGCACACCAATAATGTTTATAAGGCACATTTATAAAAGCTACTTAAAAGTCCTAATTGAACTAAGGCCTAATCCTGGCTTAATCTAAGCCCTACCTGTGAAACCAGGCCTTAAGGCATGGCATGTCAAGTCAAGTCAACTTTATTTATATAGCACTTTTTACAATGCAGATTGTGTCAAAGCAGCTTTACACTGATAACTGGCAAATAATTTTGGCTACACAGCAGCTCTTAAAGAAAATTGTGTCATTGACCAGCTTAAATAAATTCAGTATTGATTCATTCCATTGTATAAAATCAATAGTTATTAATTTAGTTAATTTATCTATATATCAGCACTGGAGAAAACAGTGATGTCATGGTCCAGCTCAGTTCAGTTTGCATACGGTGTCAATGCAGGCAGATTAAAAACATTGTTGAATATCAAGTATCAAGTGTCCCCAACTAAGCAAGCCAAAGGCGACAGCTGCAAGCAACCCAAACTCCAACAGGTGATAAAAATGGAGAAAAACCTTGGGAGAAACTAGGCTCAGTTGGGGGGCCAGTCCTCCAACAGCGAAAGTGCATAATTATGATTTAGGCAGCATTACAGGTCATAAGTCAGATTGGGATTGCAACAGTCAAAATATTTAATCCAGTTCCATCTAGTTGAAGATCCGTTCTAATTTAAGGGCTTGCGCATTTAAAATGGCAGATGACATTGTTGAGAAGTTCATTACTGAGGTCCAGAAAAAGCACCACAGTTTGACAAGTCAAACCCCCTTTTAAAGGATACATTAAAGAAAAATGTATATATGGAAAACAATCGGTCATACCCTCGGAATAAATGATGAGAAGTATAAACGATCATTGTCAAGCTAGCAAATAGTGTAACACAAAATTACCTCAGGTATACAGCGCTAGTTTCGACAACGTTTTCTTGCTATTCTTCTATATATTGACTCCGTCCACTAAATTCACTGTTAGACGCAAATATAGTTATTGTTATGGTTATCTTTAAAGTTACCATTCTTGGTGTGAAAGGACCTTTAGACTTATAACTATATAATCAGGTTTTACATTTAAATATTCAGGTTTTATGACTAATATATATATATATATATATATATATATATATATATATATATATATATATATATATATATATATATATATATATATTAGTGCTGTCAATACATTTATTTTTATAATCGTGATTAATCACACACTTGTCGTGAAATTAAGCATACACCATTTATCTTGTTTAACACGTACATTTTGGCATCATTGCCTATATCCAGCAAAGTAAACCATCAGATTGAAGTGTGATTTTCACAAAAGGTAAATTTAGATGTCTTTCCAAAAGACACCAAAAAAACAAATGATATGATTTCATATAATTCATACATTTATGTACACCAAAGCACCCATAAAAATTGTTTAAAAAATCACAGTGAAAAAAAACCATTCCAGAATTCACAGAGTATAGCAACAGCAAAGAGTCAAGTTGCAATACTCAACAGGACCACACGGAGATGCCAAAAAATCCCTAAATCAACCGCCTTGACCTGCATATATACTAAAGTACACAGCAACATACACAGGACAAATCAACATTATCCTGAATGTGTGTGAAAACAACCTGAATGTACTGAAATGTGTCTGTGCAAGAATACAGAGTGTGATCAGTGCGCGTCAAGATCGCTCATATATGATTTGTTTGTCCATCAATATCACGCGTGCTTCTGTGCATCACCACAATCGTCTTTACTTTGATTACAATCCTCATGCATCAAAACTTTCATAGCAAGAAGCTCGTTAGCTTTATCCAGCCGAGAAACATAATTTTCATATCATCTGGCCGCACAGCAGTGGGATGTTTCGACATTCCATTCAGACAGGAACAGAGCGATGCAGGAGGGCTCGCGCTCTTCAGATACAATGACACAATATGACAGAGAGTTCGTGTTTTAAAGTGAAACAGACACTGGAATGAATAATTATCGCTGCCATCTCTGATATAATCAGCATGGACTTTAAGATCATCTAAATGTTTGACGTAAATGAGGTTATGATGCAATTTCACATGCTTCCGTAATTTATTTTGTGTTAAATGTGTCCAATTTAAATATATATATATATATATATATATATATATATATATATATATATATATATATATATATATATATAATGTATGTATAATTAAAGCACACAGAGGTTTCGAGAATCACATCTTGAGGTCTGAGTGTAATTGATGTTTTAGTATGAAATAGGAAAGTCTTTTTAAGTTGTGTTAACCACAAACTTCATTTTACTCACAAGTCCAAAACCACTACTCTAAAAACCCATTAGAAGTTCCTGAGGGAACCCATGGTGAACTAGCCTTCCGTGTCTGAACAGCTCTATGCACACAGTGTAACATCCCATCTGCATTGTGAGCAAATAATGTGGCTTGTCCAGACTAGAGCACTCTGGTTATAATCAACAAAACTTTTTCCACTGAAAATGAGTGATTTTACCAGGAATAGTGTAAAAGACTTTCATAAATGAGGTGTGTTACTGTGAGGATGATGTGTTGCATAAGTGCCTCGCCTCAACTGTCTTTCCATCTGTCAGCCTGTCACTTTCTCTTTCTGCCTTTGAAGAGGGTGTAGAGTTAATTCAGATGCACAGATGTATAATGCAGATGAGCTGAATTTAGTTGTTTACAGCTGAAAATTTACAGCTGCACATATGATACATCTCTTTGCTTGAATCTTAAAGCCCTATTTACAGGTATGAAGATGGTTTTAGTCACATCACACGTAGACGAGGGAGACACTCCTGTTTACACCTGGTATTTTGATATCAGTTGTATATCTCTTTTGTCTACTTTCAACCACTTCAGCAAGACACAAAAGGTCATTGCAAAAGAGGCTGGCTGTTCACAGAGCTCTGTGTCCAAGCACATTAATAGAGAGGCGAAGGAAAGGAAAAGATGTGGTAGAAAAAAGTGTACAAGCAATAGGGATAACCGCACCCTGGAGAGGATTGTGCAACAAAACCCATTCAAAAATGTGGGGGAGATTCACAAAGAGTGGACTGCAGCTGGAGTCAGTGCTTCAAGAACCACTACGCACAGACGTATACAAGACATGGGTTTCAGCTGTCACATTCCTTGTGTCAAGCCACTCTTGAACAACAGACAGCATCAGAAGCATCTAAAGACAAAAAGGACTGGACTGCTGCTAAACGGTCCAAAGTTATGTTCTCTGATGAAAGTAAATTTTGCATTTCCTTTGGAAATCAGGGTCCCAGAGTCTGGAGGAGAGGCACACAATCCACGTTGCTTGAGGTCCAGTGTAAAGTTTCCACAGTCAGTGATGGTTTGGGGTGCCATGTCATCTACTGGTGTTGGTCCACTGTGTTTTCTGAGGTCCAAGGTCAACGCAGCCGTATACCAGGAAGTTTTAGAGCACTTCATGCTTCCTGCTGCTGACCAACTTTATGGAGATGCAGATTTCATTTTCCAACAGGACTTGGCACCTGCACACAGTGCCAAAGCTACCAGTACTTGGTTTAAGGACCATGGTATCCCTGTTCTTAATTGGCCAGCAAACTTGCCTGACCTTAACCCCATAGAAAATCTGTGGGGTATTGTGAAGAGATATGCCAGACCCAACAATGCAGAAGAGCTGAAGGCCACTATCAGAGCAACCTGGGCTCTCATAACACCTGAGCAGTGCCACAGACTGATCGACTCCATGCCACGCCGCATTGCTGCAGTAATTCAGTATTGAGTGCTGTACAAGCTCATACTTTTCATGTTCATACTTTTCAGTTGGTCAAGATTTCTAAAAATCCTTTCTTTGTATTGGTCTTAAGTAATATTCTAATTTTCTGAGATAATGAATTTGGGATTTTCCTTAGTTGTCAGTTATAATAATCAAAATTAAAAGAAATAAACATTTGAAAAAGTCTGTGTGTAATGAATGAATATAATATACAAGTTTCACTTTTTGAATGGAATTAGTGAAATAAATCAACTCTTTGATGATATTCTAATTATATGACCAGCACCTTTAGTAGTTTCCTATGTTATATGCATATCCCTATGTTGTAGTAGCTTAGTCATCATCACTCTGTAGTCAGGTTAGTGAAAGATCAAATATTTATATCTGTTCAATAATGTATCATGGCTTTAATGTTGTCCCGACCCAAGCATGCCTCTCCTCATGCCTTAATTAATGGTGTAGGGCCTGTATGTTACCATAATTTGCATCATATTCTTTTTACCATACTTTAGTTTGATTCTGCATAAACTCTCCACCATAAACATACAAATAAGGTGTGGAGCGAGACAAAAGGGACTTTCTCCCTCTCAAAATTTGCACTTCCTATTGTCTACTTTAAAAAAGAGGGGTGTGACCTGATAAAGGATTAAAAGGTCCCCTTAGAAACAAGACAAAAAATTCAACAAAAGCTTCAGCTTACTCCTAACAAATTCATCAAGAATCTCCACAAGTAACTGTTTTATCAATCTTTAGATGCATCTTTACACAGAAAAAGCGGCACAGAAACCAACTCTGAAGCGGCATAATACCACAAAAATGTGCATTTACACAGAACGTTTAATGCTGTTCTGAAGCGGCATAAACGCATTTACACAGGAATTAAAATCGCGGGAAACAATGCTTTGAACATAAGTATTTCAAAACTAACAGTTTTAACAAAATTAATTTAAAAATAATTAAATAATAAACAATGAAATATAACTCGAAATAAAAAAAATACGAACATTTAAAGTAACAAGTTAGTAAACTGCCTGCTATATCTCACGCTTTGATGTTTGTCATAATAAAAATTGAACGATGCAACAAAAAAAATATTCATTATTACACCGGGTAGTTCACAACAGGATTTACAAACGGCGAAAGCCAATTAATGACACACGACGATTCTCTGCTGTTATTTTGGTGGTTTGCTTCACGATGTGAGTACAGGACTCTTTTACTTCAATGCCCCTTGTTGGAAGACATTATTTTTATTATTTGCCCTAAGTTATATGTTTCGTCTCCTGCGTCTTGAATCTCGCGCTGCCTGAGCTGACTGGAATGCTTTTGGTTGTCATGACAATGACGTAGTTTAGAGCGGCTATATTTCGCGTTCATTTACACTGAACCAGAACAGTATCAGACTCGCCTTTGATACCAGGGGCTGAGGTGGGTCAGACCCGGCGTATTTTAGGTCTTCTTTAACACGGCATTGCGTCTTTACACTGAATTCTGAGCAGGTACAGACCCGCTTCAGAACAGCCATAAATCGGCTGTGTAAAGATGCCTTAAGTTTTGACCCCTTTTAAGAAGGTGATTTTGATTCTCTGAGGGTTCTCATTAGGTTGTGGTTAACATTGTAAATCTTGTCATTCTTTCTTCTTCTCTCTCTTTTCCTTTTATTTATTCTGTATATGTTTTGTTTAGTTTAGTTACAGGCTACCTGTAGTTTAATTTATTAAACTCTTTATATTCACGCTTGATTGTCTCTATTTGCGGCTCACAAATCAAAGTCACTTAAATGTTTGATCTTGCTACATGCTTTTGTACTGTTTAGTACTATATAGAGTAAGAAAGTTATCCTTCTTGGCCAGGAGAATAATCTTTCTTAAGAGTTGGTAGAAGATTGTACTGTCGGTTTGGTGGACGAACAGATCAGGCGATTGAAAAATTATTCTATATACAGTACACCAATCAGGCATACCATTATGACCACTGACAGGTGAAGTGAATAACACTGATTATCTCTTCATCACGGCACCTGTTAGTGGGTAAGATATATTAGGCAGCAAGTGAACATTTTGTTCTCACAGTTGATGTGTTAGAAGCAGGAAATGTCCTTCATAACATGAGATTTTAACCAAATGTTGATTTTGGTAAAATGTTGCAACAATATGTTATTTTTTATTTATTTTTTAATTTTTTTTGTGAAAAATTGGACATATAGGGTTTGGACCTTTTTTCCCCCTTACCTGTTTGCATCCCTGAGTTTGACAAATTCCCAAACTGCAGCTCTAGTGGGGTGTTCCTGGTCTGCAGCGGTCAGTATCTATCAAAATTGGTCCAAGGAAGGAACAGTGGTGAACCAGCGACAGGGTCATGGGAGGCCAAGACTCATTGATGCACGTGGGGAGCGAAGGCTGGCCTGTGTGGTCCGATCCAAAAAACAAGATATTGTAGCTTAAATTGCTCAAGAAGTTAATGCTGGTTCTGATAGAAAGGTGTAGAATACACAGTGCATCGCAGTTTGTTGCGTATGGGGCTGCATAGCCGCAGACCAGTCCGGGTGCCCATGCTGACCCCTGACCACCGCCGAAAGTAGCAACAGTGGGAGCGTGAGCATCAGAACTGGACCACGGAGCAATGGAAGAAGGTAGTATGGTCTGATGAATCACGTTTCCTTTTACATCACGTGGATGGTCGGGTGCGTCACTTACCTGGGGAACACATGGCACCAGGATGCATTATGGGAATAAGGCAAGACGGCAGAGGCAGTGTGATGCTTTGGGCAATGTTCTGCTGGGAAACCTTGGGTCCTGCCATTCATGTGGATGTTACTTTGACACGTACCACCTACCTAAGCATTGTTGCAGACCATGTACACCCTTTCATGGAAACAGTATTCCCTGGTGGCTGTGGCCTCTTTCAGCAGGATAATGCGCCCTGACGAGAAGCAAAAAATGGTTCAGGAGCAAAATAGAGGAGGAGCAGGAGCAGAACAATGAGTTTGAGGTGTTGACTTGGCCTCTAAATTCTCCAGATCTCAGTCCAATCGAGCATCTGTGGGATGTGCTGAACAAACAAGTCTGATCCATGGAAGCCCCACCTCAAAACTTACAGGACTTAAAGGATCTGTTGCTAACATCTTGGTGCCAGATGCCACAGCACACCTTCAGGGGTCTAGTGGAGTCCATGCCCGACGGGTCAGGGCTGTTTTGGCAGCAAAAGTGACACCAACACAATATTAGGAAGGTGGTCATAATGTTATGCCTGATCGGTGTATATATATCACACGGATCCATGAAAATTACTAAAACCGCTGTATAATGCTGCCAGACCAGTAGTTGGCGATGTCACTTTGTAAAGAAACACTACGCACCTGTAGACTGAACACATAATACGCAAGTGCATGATGTCACTGTTTTAAAAAATGTGTGTTTTTGTAGCTTACATGTAGATGATAATTGTATTGTTTTGAAAACCATTTAAGATTTTTTCCATTTTCAGAACCTGAAAACGCCATTGTCAGAAAAATCATCAGCCAAAACGCATAAAAAGTTTTCCCTTTTTAGTTAAAAACAGTGTTGTGTAAATGTCTCTTAAGTCTATTGGGCACGACACTGCACCAGAATAAATGTTAAAATAAACTATTTTGAACATGTAGCAGCAACATGGTTTTGAAAATATAGTTAACTTATATTTAAGCCAGAACATTCTTTTAAGTCAGTTTAATTTAATGGTTATGCAACAATTTGACAATCTACAGAATTCAAGGTGGCTCCACTGGTATTTCTGAATACATTTTCATAACATGTCTATACAGTATGTAATGGCCACATATAAAAAACTCCTGAATATATTTTAAGATCCCATCCTATGAACTTCACAAACTTTGGCATATCCAAGGACTTGTTGTTCTCTGCTATGGGTCATCTGACACACGATCTGAGTGGATCCGGTCCATGCTGCTGAATCATAAATGCCCCGGAGATGCCAGAGAGATGCCAGCTAAAGTTTACTGCTAAATGTAGCAGCAGTGGCACATTTTTAGACCATTTCGCTGACCACAAGTGCAGCTGCATTATGAATTTGACATATACAATTTTGCACTTAAACTTTAATGCTAGTACAGTTTCTGATAAAGTATAGTCATAGCAGCAATTTGTGGTGCTTTAATACTATTTATATGCTTATTAAAATTATGATTTTTCTTTTATTTTAGAGGTGCTAAAGTTCGTCTGGGTCTCTGCTGTGCATTTTCAGTCCTCAGGTTGAAGAGCACCATACATCCCTAAGCTTTGAAACGCTGATCTGCTTGAACAAAACACTGCTTTTTCATTCTGTGACTAGGCTTTATTCCTGATGGGAATCTCTAGGCAGTTTATGTAGATCTTCAACTAGTCTTATGGTTAAAGGTGCTAAAGAGGATGTTTTGTTTTATACATTTTTGCAATATTACTTGAAACTGTCTTCACTAACTGATAAAAGACTATTTATTAGGTGCACTGAAAGGAATAATATTAATATACATCATCTGTGCCTTAAAAACATCAGCCAATCGTTTACGCGATCATCACGTAAACGATTGGCCCTCTGGCTTGTCAATCACTGTCGTGACATTCCTTGTGAGAGACGTACGTGCTCCAGTAACTTCACGACACAGCGAATGCCGGTGGTAAACACTCATGTTCCAATACTCATGCACGAGTTTTGGGAGGTGTTCCCTCGAAAGGAGGGGGGGCTGTTCTTACGCATGTGCTCATTTCAAAAACTTTCTCAGTCGACGAAAAGATCCTCTTTATCACCTTTAAATAAAAAATATAACCAAGCCTTGTTTGTTTTGTTCATATAGGTTCACTAGAGGAGAGACTTGAAATATTAATAACTTGTGCTCTCATGATGTAAATAGACTTGTACTATTTACATCATGAGAGGCAAAGGACTCACAAATGGGCCCGCTTGAGAATGAGTAAATTGCAGTTCATTAATGTAGATGAGTAGATGTTTATTTTCAAGCGTGTGGTTCTATTGTACATGCAATGCGGTATTCTGGCGGTACTGTGGTGGTAATAAATCAGGGATGTGTTTTTTCCATATTTATACGGAAAAAAAATACAGCTGATTGCATGCCTGCAAATGTCAGTACTCAAGTGGCTGCTAGCCCTCAAATGCCTGTGCCATTGAACTGAAAGCATTTGCTAAATATAAACATTTCAACAATTATTGTGTTTACAAACTGTTTGATCTGCATGGTATTTTTGAAGAAGACATATATGTTAATTGCTGCAAGACTTACATTATGAATTACATTCTGACACAATTTGAGACATGATGCAAGAAATCGAGCTTGCGAGCTAGAATAATTTGTTGTTTACATACTTCTATATATGATTCAAGCCTAAATTTACAGACAGTAACGACCCACAACAGCAGACTGCAAAACTTGCAGACTGACGCTTAATTAAAGAAGACTGCAATTCATTTTCTTCTATATGAACTGAGCTGCTACAGATGGTTGTTTGTGCTGTATGAGTTCGCTGGCTCAGTCATCTCTTTCCTGGATTCATAAATTATTGGTGTTTGTTATAATAACTGGAACTTTCATATGTTGTACCAGCCTATAAAGTTGCTCTGCAAATTTTTGCATGACTCTGATATTTTCATGTTATCATGTGTTTGAGTGACCAGAGTATGGAAGTATATGTAAATATGTCACAATATTTTTCATTACAGTACTGTATTAAGTCTTTCGGAACATTTTATGTATTGCATGGCCAAATATAGCACGCAAACAGAATTGAACATGGACATGTGCGTGAAAAAAGCTAACCTATGTGAAGTCAGTGAAAATGCAATGATAATGTGTATTTGTTACAGAATTTCTAATGAAAATTACAACCAAATAATGTGGAAAGCCACAGCTGGCAAAGACTTCCAAAGATAACCAAGGCTTATGTATTTACTGAATTATCAGAATCCAAGGATATCCAATGCTACGCAGAATCCTCTGAGACAAGTTGCAAATGTGAGCAGAGTGTTGTTTTGCTGGTTTGGCAGAATGTCCATCCTGCTAAAAAGCCAAAGGTTGGTTGTGTAACTTAACCAGCAAGGCTTCCTTGGTCATTAGCAGCTTCATTAGCAAGACAATGTTGGTTGAAACAACCTTACTTAAACAAATAGCATGTTCACACTTTCGGCAAACGTCCTGGTTGCACGTCCTGATATTGCTGAGTTAGATGCGTTCCTGGTTAAACATATTTTGTTGATCCTGGAACAACAATCTAGTCTGAAAATTTAGTCTTAACCCTATTCCTACCCCTAAACCTAACCCTACCCATAAGTTATCCCAAAAATCAGAGGGAAATTATAGATGAATAACACTGATGTAGAATCACCAATTCATGATTTTAAGCCTAAACTTGGCATAATCTGTAAACTTGTCCCTCAAATCTGATTGGTTGATTTGAATGTTGTTCCAGAATCAACAAAAATGTTGACCCAGGAACATGTTGAACTCAGCAATATCAGGTTATGAAACGAAGGTCGGTCCTGGAGAGCCACGGTCCTGCAGAGTTTTGCTTCAACACGATCAAACACACCTGAACAAGCTAATCAAGGTCTGAAGGGTTACTAGGAAGCTACAGGCAGGTTAGTTTTTATCAGGGTCGGATCTGAACTCTGCAGGACTGTGGCTCTCCAGGACCAGAGTTCGAAACCCCTGATCTAGACCAACACCAAAAAAGGGCTAATGAATGTGAATTCATGCTGTTTTATTTCAGCAGAGCAGAAGCTGCTGAGCTGCTGGAGTGTGTTAATATTGAAGACGGTCCATGTTGAAGCTCTCTTTAACATATCCCACAAGCCCTTTTTGACCTCCCCCGCTGAACACAGCATGAGAAAAAGGCCAGTCGGACTACTGCTCAGGGACGGCAGAATAGTGATGGTCTCTCTCTTCGTTCAGTACGTCATTGATGAATTGACAAAAACGCCTCCGGCGTCTGACAGTGGACAGCTGATCAATACTGAGAATATGTGATGGACAAATGGAAAAGTACAGGAGCAGCTAATAACTGTCACACAGGAGATCTAACTGTAGCTCTTTGCCATCAACAGCATGTAAATTAATGCCAATAAAGTGATTTTTGTAGAGTTGCATACTTTTTTTTTCCATTCAGATGTACTTTTTACTTTTTAAACATTGTCATCACTGTATCAATTTCTCTGTTATAATATCTGTTTTTTGTTGTTGTTTTTTAAATGAGTTTAGTTTTAGTTTTGTTTTTACCAGCACAGCTTTTCTCACTTTAACACAAAATTAAGGATGATACTCATGTTTTACATATTATATATCTAATTTATTTAATTTCTGGTAATGTTCACACTGAAGTTACAAATGGCTGGCACTCCTGTATAAATCCTGTTCTGTACAAACTGAGTTTGTTTATTTACAGGAGTCCTGCAACATAACTTTCCCAGAAAAATCATGAACCAAATCCGAACAAACAACTATGGAAAGATGAAGGTATGTGTGTTGTCTTTACTCTTGAGAGAACACAGTGTTTAAAAGCCCATTTCCACCTCAGAGGAAAATGAAATTGACTTTACACTATACTTTACTTTTACAGTTTCTTGTGAGATAGTCAAGAGAGCCACAGTCATAAAGTGTTGTCATATTATGAGAAATGAAGTCACAATTGTAAATTGTATATGCTACTTTATTTCTAACAATCTCTCAAAACGGACATAATTATATTTCTCATATTATACAGGGTACCCGCGGGGTCTTAAAAGCATTGAAAAAGTCTTAAATTTGATAATCCAAAATTAAGGCCTTAATAGCCTTGAATTTGGTATACAAAGTCTTGGATTTCGTTACAAAGGTCTTTTTTTTTTTTTTTTTTACTTTTCCTAGGATTAAGTTCATACCGTAACAAAATGAACTGTTACTAGGCTAATTAAAAATTCATGCAGCGTAATGTTGAGTGCACCTCGCGCTCCACGTCATAGCAGTAAGCGCGAAAGCTCGCGCACCCGTTACTATGGTTACTAGGTAAGTGAGGTAAATTACTAGAGATGAGCCGGATACTCGGCTGAAACGAGTATCCGGTACGGATAAAGCACTTCTGCCGAGTACGAGTATTATACGAGTAATACGAGTCAATATCTGTGCTCGGATTGAATGAAAATCATCATTGTTTAGCTGATTGTGTCAGCGTTCTGTGATAGTCTAGTCCAGTGGTCTCATTTACGGCCCGCAACTGATCTCAAAAATAAAACATAATCCGGCCCGTTAAATTATTATTATTATTATAATTATTATTCTCTAGTACGCGGCCACGCCGGCATTCTCCTTCTTTCCAATGCGCTTTCGCTCCCGTGGCGTCTGTCGTTGCTATGCAACCATGAGCCGCGCTCTCAACCGCGTCGCTTCTATTATGAGCGCGCTTGCCTAAATTACAGTAAAAGCACTCGACTTTAAGTCACGAGCGTCGTTTTAAATCACCGAAACGCGTCCGATGCTACCATGTCAAGAAACAGAAGAGTGTACAAATATATTCAAGGGTTGTATTTGTTCTGTACAGTGTTGTTCAGTGCAAGATTTTAATTTTATTTAAGCTAGCATGAAGTAAAGGAAAACAGCCTACTTCCACTAAATGTTAAAAACTAATAACAATGAGAGATTTTTATTTTTTGGCAAAATTAAGTTGATATATATAGCTTCAGTTTTTTTGTTTATTTCTGACCCCTCCCTGGCATCTATGAGTGTTGATTTGTTTTGTTCCTAAATTACTATTTTTTTTTATTCCATGCACCTTGTTGGATGTGAGAAGTTGCACCAGACTATTGCAATTAATAGTATTATATTAGTAGTATTATATTAGTATATTAGTAGTATTACATCAATTACATTAGTAGTATTACATCAATTACATCATAGTATTAGCCTATACAATTATATTACACTCTGTAACAATGAGAGAGACACTGCTGTTTACATTTAGTAGGCCTATGGTAAATAAAATATTTATAGTATAGGTATAAAAATATATGCCGAATTAATTATTTTCTAGGGATTCAAAATTTATACAGATTTGACATTTTCCCCTCATACTTCTGTCAGAATGGGTACGAAGTTGGCATTGAATTTCATTTAAAATGGTATTAAAAAGGTCTTAAAAAGCCTTGAATTTCATTTGGAGGATCCTGGGGGTACCCTGTTATATGTCTTGTAATTGTGCCTTCATTTCTCACAACATCAAGAATTATTTATTTATATTATAAATACACTGCTCAAATAAATAAATAAATAAATAAATAAATAAAGGAACACTTTGAAAACACATCAGATCTCAATGGGGAAAAATATCATGCTGGATATCTATACTGATATGCACTGGGTAATGTTAGGAATGAAAGGATGCCACATCATTTGATGGAAATGAAAATTATCAACCTACAGAGGACTGCATTCAAAGACACCCCGAAAATCAAAGTGAAAAAATGATGCAGCAGGCTAGTCCATTCTGCTGAAATTTCATTGCAGCAACTCAAAATGGTACTCAGTAGTTTGTATGGCCCCCATGTGTTTGTATGCATGCCTGACAATATCGGGGCCTGTTCCTAATGAAACTATGGATGGTGTCCTGAGGTATTTCCTCCCAGATCTGGACCAAAGCATCACTGAGCTCCTGGACAGTCTGAGGTGCAACCTGGCAGTGTCGGATGGACCGAAACATAATGTCCCAGAGGTGTTCTATAGGATTTAGGTCAGGCGAGCGTGGGGGCCTTTCAATGGTATCAATTCCTTCATCCTCCAGGAACTGCCTGCATACTCTCGTCACATGAAGCCGAGCATTGTCGTGCACTAGGAGGAACCCAGGATTCACTGCACCAGCATAGGGTCTGACAATGGGTCCAAGGATTTCATCCCGATACCTAGCATTCAGGGTGCCATTGTCTAGCCTGCAGAGGTCTGTGTGTCCCTCCATGGATATGCCTCTCCAGATCATCACTGACCCTCCACCAAACCGGTCATGCTGAACGATATTACAGGCAGCATAAAGTTCTTATGCTGCTTCTCCAGACCCTTTCACGTCTGTCACATGTGCTCAGGGTGAACCTGCTCTCATCTGTGAAAAGCACAGGGCGCTTTCTTGATGCTATTCTCTGATTAAAAAGTGTTCCTTTAATTTCTTTTTGAGCAGTGTATTTACACTACCATTTAAAGTTTGGGGGAGTATAATGTTTTAAAAGAAATGTATACTTTTATTCAGCAAGGATGCATTAAATGGATCAAATTTGGCAGTAAAGACTTCATTGTTACAACATAATTGTTCCCGAAAAAAATGTATCATGTTTTCCACAAAAATATGAAGCAGCACAATAGTTTTCAACATTGATAATAATAAGAAATGTTTCTTGAGCAGCAAATCAGCATATTAGAATGATTTCTGAAGGATCATGTGACACTAAAGACTGGAGTAATGATGCTGAAAATTAAGCTTTGACATCACATTACATTTTCAAATATATTCAAATTATTTTACATTGTAATAATACTTCACAATATTATTTTAGTGTGTTTTTTGTATGTATTAAATAAATGCAGCTTGCAAGTATAAGATATATATTTCAAAAACATTGCCGACCCCAAACTATTGAACGGTAGTGTATTTAAGAAATAAATTGCAAATATGACATATAGGGTCACAATACGAGAAATAATGTGACGCTTATGAGATGCAAATTTGCTGTTATGAGAAATAGTGACAACTGTGAGAAATAAAGTTACAACTACTTTTTACACTTTAAGTTACTTGTTTGTTAATTGTTAATAAAAAGTAGAAGCTTAATTGCATGCTTCAGAGTACTAAAATTGCTTTGGTCAAAACTAACTTGAACCCGTTAGAGTGCTTACGTACTAAAGAAAGCTCTGATAGATGGGAATGTGTAAGATGCATTTGAAGAGTGCAGTCAGTTTGAAATGAAGCAGGAAAGTAGCAATTTGGTTCCCTTTCAGTCGGTCACATTCAACATACGTCAGTAGCGACCGACGAATTGGGATATCGCTAGAGAGCCCCTATCAGCTTCGAGAAAACTAAAACAAGCCAATGGACATTGGCGTGCGATATTTGCATAACGCACCCCTCCCCTAACCGGGGCATATAAAAGGGGGAGGAGATGCAATCGCACTCTGTCTTTCGCTTCGGAGCCAAGCTTTGGTGTCCTGGAGCTGGAGAAGATCTTCAAACAAGCAGAATCTCTTACCATGTTTGGCACGACGACACTGCAGCGAGTCCGAGAGCTTCGGGGTCCGGGCAGGAACAATGGCTGTGAGAGAGTGTTTGGTTTGCGATTTGGCCGGGTCCCTTGTGTGAGTATATTCACACTCTTGTGACACTCCCTGTGTGTCTCATTCACGAAAGAGCTGTGATTTCCCCCTTCTACCAGACTACACAGACGAACCCTGCATCTTGAAAGATGTCATTTCGTCTGTGCGCTACTGGATGTGGTCGTTCCCTGGTCCCTGTTGATGGGCACAATCGCTGTATCACGTGTTTGGGCGTTCAGCACGCTGAGGCAGCGTTTGTAGATGGTTCATGTTCTCATTGTGGGAACATGACTATCGCGGTGCTGAGGTTGAGACTCTCGTTCCTTGGTTCTCAGGGAGCGGGGGTCCCCTCCCCTATGCCCCGTGCGGCCGTTTTCTCTGGCTCCGGTCGGAGTGACGGTTCGACAGCGTGTAGGCAGGCTGACTTGAGGATTACGGTAAGGGCTTCCCCGCCGAGCGATCAGATGTTGATCACGGCATCGGAAGGCAAGCATGAGTCCTCGGGAGAGGATGACTCGGCTGAGCCCCCGTCTCAAGGGGCGGCGGCTGTGGCTGAGTCGGATCCTGAGTTGACGGCTGTGCTTTCCCAGGCAGTCGAGAAGGTCGGGCTCGTGTGGAACCCTCCACCGTGTCCCGGTCCCTCTCGGCTTGATGATTGGTACCTCGGGGCGGGTTGCGCTGGTCCTCAGCGTCCCACTCCGATGCCTTTCTTCCCGGAGGTGCACGATGAGGTGACCAGGTCTTGGCGGACGCCGTATAGTGTTCGTTCAAGACCAGGTCCCTCGTCCGCCTTCACCATCCTGGATGGCGGAGAGGCTAAAGGTTATACGGGGATCCCTCCAGTCGAATGGTCTGTAGCGATGCCGTTGTGCCCTACGGCCGCCGGCTGGCGTGGGGAACCACGCCATCCGTCTCGGGCCTGTGAGTTCTCTTCCTCTCTGACGGAGAAGGCTTACAGAGCTTGTGGGCAGGCCGCCTCCGCCCTGCATGCCATGGCCCTTTTGCAAGTATACCAAGCAAAAGCGTTATCGGAAAAGCCGCAGGGTGGTCTTGACCAACATCTGCTGGGGGAGTTGCGTGCTGCCACCGACCTCACTCTCCGGGTGACTAAGGTGACGGCATGCTCCGTTGGTCAAGCGATGGCTATTCTTGTAGTCCAGCAGCGCCATCTATGGCTAAACCTCAGCCTGCTCGTCGCCGAGGGCGCCCGCCCGCATTGTCCTCCGCCCGCATTGTCCTCCGCCCCTGCTAAGTTGGCCAAGCAGCAGCCTCCACCAGCAAAACAGCAGGGAGCCGGCAGCAGACGGAGTGCCCAGCCCGCTCAAGCCAAGCCAGGTGGCAAGAGGTCGAGGAAGTCGCGATCCTGAGACGGGCGACCTGGAGGAGGAAGTTGCAGCTCTTCGGGGGAGGATTCCATCTTCTCCTCCACTCCCGGGGGAGGGCTGGGAGAAATTTGATGTGTCTGTCCCACCGCTGGCTCTCCGGAGTCCAGCGGTACCCACCTTTTCACAGAAAGAGCTGTTTCCTTTCCTTCCTCCAGGTCACAAGAGGGCGCGGTTGTCAGGACCCGGGGTTCTGCCTCAGGGTCCGCAGCCCCCTCTCAATTCGCCAGTGGGTGGCAGTCTGATGGTGCAGGCCGTACCACGTGTACCGTCTCCCATCTGGACTGTCACCCTGCAGATTCTGACTCTACTTCGGGCCGCTGTGCCGTCCGAGGCGAGCCTCAGTACTCTGCCTTGCTGCCCCACTCCCGGTGCGCCTGTGGTGCCTTTGGTCCCGCTGGTTCGGTGTCTGGAAGCCTGGCTGGCGCTCCCCAGCCCATCCTGCTGGCTCATTCGTACAGTTAGGCTCGGCTATGTGATTCAGTTCACCCGGCGTCCCCCGGTGTTCAGATGTGTCCACTATACTCAGGTGTCACTAGACAGCGCTCCTGTTCTTCGGGCGGAGATTGCTGTCCTCCTGGCGAAGGATGCAATCGAGCCGGTCCCTCCAGCTGATATGAAGTCAAGGTTCTACAGTCCCTACTTCATTGTACAGAAGAAAGGAGGTGGGTTACGGCCAATCTTGGATCTGCGAGTCCTGAATCGGTCCCTTCACAGGCTGCCGTTCAAGACGATGACGCAGAAACGCATTTTCGAATGCATCCGTCCCCAAGATTGGTTAGCAGTGATAGACTTGAAGGACGCGTACTTTCATGTCTCAATTCTGCCTCATCACAGACCCTTTCTACGGTTTGCGTTCGAGGGTCGGGCATATCAGTACAAAGTCCTGCCCTTCGGGCTGGCCCTGTCCCCCCGCGTCCAGTCAGTGTTGAACTGCCTGAGTATGCTCAAGTGCAGGATAGCGGCCCCACTGAAAATGTTTCAGAGGCTCCTGGGGCATATGGTATCTGCAGCCGCAGTCACGCCGCTTGGACTGCTTCATATGAGGCTGCTTCAAGACCTCAGCTGCATTGGCATATCAATTGCCTCGAGTTGCTGGCAGTTCGTCTTGCGCTGGGCCGCTTCAAGGAGCTGCTGACAGGCAAACACGTTCTAGTCCGTTCAGACAACATCGCAACCGTGGCGTACATCAACCATCAGGGTGGTCTACACTCCCGCCGCATGTCTCAAAACCGCAAGTATGCGTACCCCCAGTGAGCCTTCTTGCACAACTCCTGTGCAAAGTCAGGGAGGACGGGGAGCAGGTCGTGCTGGTGGCCCCTTATTGGCTCACCCGGACATGGTTTTCGGACCTGATGCTCCTCACGACAGCCCCTCCTTGGCCGATTCCTCTGGACTCAGAGAGGGGGCACACTGTGGCACCCGCGTCCCAACCTGTGGAACCTCCACGTGTGGTCCCTGGACGGGAACCTCTATGCGTTGAAGTGGAACCTGTTCATGAGTGGTGTTCTTCTCACCGAGAAGACCCCCGATCATGCTCGGTCAGATCGGTGCTTTCCTTCCTGCAAGAGGGGTTGGAGCGAAGGCTGTCTCCCTCCACCCTCAAAGTGTATTTTGCCGCCATTGCCGCACATCACGATGCAGGTGATGCAAAGTCCTTGGGGAAGCACGATCTGGTCGTCAGGTTCCTGAGAGGGGCGAGGAGACTGAATCCGCCTCGCCCGCCCTCCATACCCTCTTGTGATCTCACCTTAGTTCTTTCATTGCTTCGGCATCATCCCTTCAAGCCTTTGCAATCAGTTGAGTTAAAAGTACTGTCCCTTAAGACCATCCTCCTGGTTGCATTGGCCTCGCTCAAGAGGGTAGGGGACCTGCACGCATTTTCGGTCAACGAATCGTGCCTGGAATTCGAGCCGGTGATTCTCACGTCATCCTGAGACCCCGGCCTGGATATGTGCCCAAGGTTCCTACCACTCCCTTTAGAGATCAGGTAGTGAACCTGCAAGCGTTACCTTCGGAGGAGGCAGACCCAGCCCTGGCTTCGCTCTGTCCAGTTCGCGCTCTGCGCGTTTACATGGATAGAACTCGAAGCTTCAGGACCTCAGATCAGCTCTTTGTCTGTTACGAAGGCCAGCAGAAGGGAAAGTCTCCAAGCAGAGGATGGCCCACTGCATAGTGGATGCCATCGCCCTGGCTTACGATTCCCAGGGCGTGCCTTGCCCGTTCGGGTTGAGAGCCCACTCCACCAGAGGGGTGGCCTCTTCCTGGGCGCTGGCTCATGGCGCCTTGCTGACATATCTGTAGAGCTGCGGGCTGGGCGACACCCAACATGTTTGCTAGGTTTTATAGCTTACGTGTGGAACCGGTTTCTTCCCGTGTACTCACTTCCACTAGCCGGTAGACGCGTTGAACCTGTTCTATGTGTCAGCTTGCAATGCCATTCCCACCTTCTGGGCCGGATACGTGCATCTTTGACTCCAGTCGTGTAACCCGCTCGGTGAACCCTGTCGAGTTCCTCCGCCTCCCCCTTCGGCTTGGACATTGCGGAGTGTCTGATGCCAGACTAACATCCATCTTCGATGTTGTCTGTTGGTTGGGTTCCATATGTTGCAATCCCTCTACATGAGTGATTCCATATGTGTATTGTCCACGGTTACTCCCTACTGTGAGCCTGTGTCTTTCCCTTTGCAGAGCTTTCTGCTGTCACCTGTCAGATGAGTCTCCCCCTTCTCAGGTGGAGCCATCCCAGGGACTCATATGCGTTCTGCCCTCCGGGCCAGTCCATATGTTTCCGCGTAAATTCCTTCCCCACTGGGTAGGTAGTGGTTCCGCAGCGTCCCTCACGGGTTTGCTTCCCCAGTGTAGTCTAGTTTACTTAGTGGGTATGTCGGAACAGCAGTAGACTTCCCGCATAAGCTCACCCCCTTCTCCGTCCCCTTGGTGCGATGGCCGGCTAGAGCCTGCGCTGGGCACTGGAAGGGGTTTAGTAACTGTGGCGTTTTATTTGGGATCCCAATTCATCGGTCACTACTGACGTACGTCTCCGTTCCCTCCTTCAGGGAACGAGGGTTACATACGTAACCGAGACATTTTTCCAGAAGTCTGTTGCAAAAACATTTTCTCACCTTTTGGTCACATAATCCCCTATGAAAAATTTGAATTTGCAGCATTCTCTCTAGTGTATATACACCTTTAAATTGTTGCCATTTATGTTTCTTATTTCGAGCTGCAAGACTCTAAAACATTGCTATTTTTATCATGATGTCAACCAGTGTGAGTTCAGGGAATTTTGAGATTCTCCTTTATTCTGTTCACACATTTAAATAAAACCAAATTGCATAGTTTTTTTCATAATCTTATTTTATGAAAAAAATGAACATTCTGTCATTATTCACTCACCCTCAAGTTGTTCCAAACCTGTATGGATTTCTTGATCTGCTGAACACAAAAGAAGATATTTTTGAAGAATGTCAGTAACAAAACCAGAGCCCCAATGACTTCCTATGGAATTCAGTTGGGTCCATCAACTGTTTGGTTTTCCATATTCTTCAAAATATATTCTTTTATGTTCAGCAGAAGAAAGAAATTCATACAGGTTTGAAACAACTTGAGGGTGAGTAAATGATGACACAATTTTAATTTTTGGGTGAACTATCCCTTTAAGTGTAAATGCACTCATTCATTCACCCATATGCAATTTATATTTGGTTGTTTTTGGAAGGCTCTGTGTTATAAGTGGGCACTTCTGTGTGGTCGGTTTGGCAGCACTTAAATTATGTCCCCCAAACCTACACAGTTTAGTTTTACTGTTAAACACAAGCGTTTTGCAAGGTACGTTCAGACACTTCCGAGGGCCTGAAGCCTGAGGGTGGGCGGAACTTTGTATTTCAAGACGTTTCTCTCTCTCGGAACAGGAGGAGTGATGAGTGAACAGACAAAATTAGAGAAAAGCTGCGGGAACTGCAAAAAATCGCTGAGAGTGTCAACAAAGTCTCTGTGTTCGTAATCATATTTCACAGCATTGGCTAAGTTATTGATGGGAGTAGGAACACACACGCTGTTTACTGGAGGAGGAGAGACGCATCGGATTGCTGGCAGTAAAACTTTAAAAAACAGAGGAGAGTTATTCAGCCATGTGATCGCATGTGTGGGCTCCTTTTTCAAAAGATTCCTGAAAGAAACTTCCTCTCTCTCTCTCTCTCTCTCTCTCTCTCTCTTTCTCTCTCTCTCTCTCTCACACACACACACACACACACACACGATGAAAAATAGAGAGAGAGCTGGCATAATAGAGCACATAATTCCATCTGTTAGCATGCACAGCAGTGAAGTTGAGAGCGATTTGGCAACCAGAAACATTTGAATTCTTGAAAAAGATATGTAAACATACCTTGGCAGGCCTTTTTTTCCCTCTCTTCCTGCCGTTTTGCATGGTTGCGTTGCTAAAATTATCTCTGTTAGGAAACACCAGCAGTTGGAGGTGTAAAAGTGATGTGAATAAATGTTGGAGGGACTGAGTGTGAATTTATTTACATGTGCTAAAATCAGGTGGTGTTAATCATACTCAAACGAGGAAGGTAGATGGAGGAACAGATGCTGCGTATGGAAACGAATCAAAAAAAAAAAAAAAAAAAAAGTAGGGGGGAAAACAGAAATGTCATGTCCTTTTCATCAGTCTAATTTCCTCACTGCTGTATTTTGTACTTTTCTCCTCATGCTTCCAGAACTTGACAGTGCTAATAAACAACTATCATCATTTTACAAACAGCCCAGACCACATTGATGTAAATACAATAGACTTTTACATCAGTGGTGAGTGGTATTTGACTGTGAAAAGATTGGTGTTGTGGGTGGTTTCTTATCGGCTTTATTAAGCCTCTAGAGTTACCCTACTGTCCAAAGAAATTAATATTTTTTAATCAGCAAGGACACATTCCACTGATCAAAAGTGACAGTAAAGACATTTATAACACAGGCGGATTGTCACATTTGCAAAATGCAAGCACTCTTTGTTCCGTTGCTTGTATTATTTTGCTTGTATTCATTTTATGAAGTGTTTACTTGTCTTGAATACATTTTAAAAATCAAGTAATGTTTACTTAACTGAAACACGTTTGAAGGCTACATGGCTTTCAACACATAATTATTTTGCATTAATATTTCATTTTTAAATAATTAAAATCAGTGCAAGGTAGCAAGTTAGTTTTTGCTGTGGTATTGAAATGGGTATCTAGAATTTTGACTACTGACAATTGAGGACAACACTACTTGGTTATGAATAATGGTACTAGTGATGTTTGCCTTCGCAAACACCACTAATAATCTGTGAAAATGGGAAAGCCCAAAGTGCTGGCACAAACTCCCCATTCAATTTGTCTGGCAAAGGAAATGCTGTGAGAACACTTCATTTTAAATTGTGTTCCGATATGCTTTGGACCGAAAATAAATCTATTTGTGTTCCCCCATGTTAAGATGGTATAACAAGATCCTTTGATATTTCTAATCATGTTTTGGTGCATCTCCTGTCATATCTTCCTGTCATGTTTCTAATGAAACTGTGAGAAAACAACAAACACTGACACAATAATATTAGCATGTACTGGTAGAAATTGTGACGAAATGGAGTTTAGTTTGATATTTGCATGAATGTTGCATGAATACAGTATAGCCTACTTTAGTGTTTAGTAGCACAAATCCCATGTTTTTGTTGTGCAAGAACATGAAGAAGATAAGATACAGTATGTTTGATAAAGATTATCTGACATAAACGTAACCTTTTATGAAAAGTAGCTAGTTTTAAACACATCAGATGTCTTTTGATGGTCTCGGCACATCAGATAATGGCTGGCTCAAAGCTCATCCTAACACAGAGGATCAGAAAGAATGATGTTTCAGGAAATTGACAAATTGAGACACACACAAAAAAAAAAAAAAAAAAAAATTGTTGGAATTACTTAAAGCAGTGTCAAGTGGTTCCACACAACTATATTGAGTAATTTGTACAAATAACAATTTAGTTGTATAAACAAAATAAATTATCTAAAGTAATTTCAGGATGTTTCCTATCATTTTAAATGATCAGAATACATCTATAACAAAGGATTCTAAAAATAAGGTTTCTTATTTTTTTTTTAAAAAAAAGGTGTTCCTGTGGCTCATTTTACCCCAGGTTATGAGTAAGCTGATCCGAGTCAGTGGGTAAGTTGCACCATCTGGGTGTAAACTGACCATCTAACTAAATCTGAATCAAAACCATGTGAAATTTTAAAGATAATTTACCTTTTTTAAAAACTAATTTAATAATCATATTTCATTTTAAAAATAGTCATATTTCTTTTCTTAAAGCTAACTTAAACACAATAAAAAAACAACCAAAGTTTTTTTTTTTTTTTTTTTTTTTTTTTTTATGATAAACTAAACAAATTGCATAATATTACATTGAAATTATACCAGTTTGTGTCTGTGAAGTTTCAGCTCAAAATACCCCATAGATGTTTTTTTATTTTTTATTTTTTAACTGCCTATTTTGGGGCATCATTAAATATGAGCCGATTCATGCTGCGGCCCCTTTAAATGCTCACGCTCCCCGCCCATGGAGCTGGCGCTTGCCTTTAACAGCATAAACAAAGTTCACACAGCTATTATAACCCTCAAAATTGATCTTTACAAAGTGTTCGTCATTCATGCTGCATGCATACATCGGATTATGTGAGTATTGTATTTATTTCAATGTTTACATTTGATTCTGAATGAGTTTGAGGCATAGACAGTAAAAGAAATGGACACAGCGACCCCATTGGAACTCAATTGAGTCAAGTGAAGCCCATTTTTAGCGATTTTTAGCACTTCCCTTTTTTGACGCGCAGACTCACACTAAGCTTGATGACGTCCGCAACCTGTCTGACAGATGTAAATCTTCTAGTAGCTGTGCGTGCAAACTGCCATCGTTAATCTTGCAAACACGGTGAGCTTGAGCGGGGAGTTCTTTGGCGTGAGTGAGCAGGAGTAAGTATTCTGATTAATTATTTTGTATAGTATTTTAAAATGTAACGCCAGTACGCCATATTAAGATAATCTCCCCGATTGTCTGCGAGCTTCTCCTCCTGTCTGTACGCTAATTTCTCTACTGTGCGACAGAGAGTCGAGTGGTTATGACGCAATCGTTAGCTTATTTTTATTTTATTTTTCTACGGGGCCATAATGTAACATAGAAGGTAATGGAGCCCTTTATACATTGTCGTGTATCTTTGGAAATAAATAATGGACAAATGGAGTCTTTAAACGCCTCAGATGTAAAGTTATTCACTGTCAAAGTGACGCCAAAATGAATGGGAGTCAATGGGGATGCTAACGTAAGTGAAGTTCTGCTACAAGATGGCGGCACCCGGCCGACTTCAACTTCCGGTCGACTTCCTTGGGCACTGGTTTGAGGCTGTGCTCTGTGACTAACGGCTAATGCTACACTTTTGGAGAGATTTATAAAGAATGAAGTTGTGTTTATGAATTATACAGACTGCAAGTGTTTAAAATGAAAATAGCGACGGCTCTTGTCTCTGTGAATACAGTAAGAAACGATGGTAACTTTAACCACATTTAACAGTACATTAGCAACATGCTAACGAAACATTTAGAAAGACAATTTACAAATATCACTAAAAATATCATGTTATCATGGATCATGTCAGTTATTATCCGCTCCATCTGCCATTTTTCACTATTGTTCTTGCTTGCTTACCTAGTCTAATGATTCAGCTGTGCAGATCCAGACGTTAATACTGGCTGCCCTTGTCTAATGCTTGAACATGAGCTGGCATATGCAAATATTGGGGGCATACATATTAATGATCCCGACTGTTACGTAACAGTTGGTGTTATGTTGAGATTCGCCTGTTCTTCAGAGGTCATTTAAACAAATGAGATTTATATAAGAAGGAGGAAACAATGGTGTTTGAGACTCACTGTATGTCATTTCCATGTACTGAACTCTTGTTATTTAACTATGCCAAGATAAATTAAATTTTTAATTCTAGGGCACCTTTAACGTAACTGCAGTGCCTTATGGTTGGGTAAATTAAAACACTGGCTCAATTTACCCCGCAGCATTTGGCTCACTTTGCCCCATAGCTGACATTTTGTACAAAACTGGCTACCTTACCAATTCACACTAATATTTAGCTAAATGATTTGCAATGAAATCTTTATGTTCCATATTGGTGATTTAGAAATGTATAAAACCAAACATTGCTAAATCACCAATATGGAACATAAAGATTTTTAGACCTGGAGAAATTTGCTTTGATGTAACAACCATTACTGTATATCCATTTTGCAAAAATGTTACTTTGACAAGCCAAAAACAGTATTTAAAGTAAATGGGTGCCTTCCACTCCTCCCATGTGCTTCTCCTTTTCACATTCTGTCAGAAATGATGGCTGGTTCCACAGTATATGGTCACATGAAAATAAAAGTGTACAGTTGCCAAGATAAAGGGGGTGGGTCAACTTACCCACTGGCTCATCTTACCCAACGCTCCCATATATATTCATACCCACTCACAGCCAAGGTAATAATGCACTGTGGTTAATTTATATGTTGTTTTTCACTCTCCAGTGTACAAACCAGTACTTTGTAAATGACAGAATGTTACTGCAATTTTTTTGCAATGTACATATTATCAGTTGGATGATATGGCAATTAAAAATGGCACTTCACGTGAAAAGGTTGCATTCATTAAGCTAATCAAAGTAAATATGCTGCATATGAACAACATGAGCGGCCTGCAGTTTTGGGTTTCCCTAAGCAAGCTCCTTTATGCTGTGCACCACACCAGTCGCAGCAGTTCAGGGCTGGGGCTAAATTTCACACACCTGGGTTTCTTTAACTAAAAAGAGGGTTAGATGACTGCTAAACACAGCACTGTGTCATCACTAGGCAACGGCACCCTGAAGAGACTCTCTGAAGAGTCCAGCTTAAAACCTTCTGATGTTGTTTTCAAGAATCTTTCAAATGTAAATTCAAGGTCACACTTTTTTCTCAAGCACACCTGTTGCTGGATTTCTCTGCAACTAATGAACCTCATATATTCACAGTGCACTTACTGGATAACATGATGGGCGGCAGCAGTCACAACCTTCTGGGGGTGGGCAATGGCAAATGTCAACTGGTAAATATATTTCAATCATGACAACTCTCGGAGTGAATAGATTCAACCAGCATTTTATTAGCATGAAGCATGGAATGTACATAGGCTTGATTTTGGCGGACAAGATCTGCTTAAGCTGCTGCTGCTGCTGCTGAGCAAATACATAATTGTTCAGCTTAGTCAAAATAACAAGAAAGGAAAGGCTGTTGCAGAATGATAGAACCCCGTAGCAGATCTCTACAGGTGGCGCTGGGGAGGAGGTGGGATTATAGGAGTTCTCATATTGCACGGCATGCTGATCGCAGCTAGGATAAAATAAATAAATACATGAGTTTCGTTGCAAAACGAGATAACTCCGTTTTTTTAATTTTTCAAAAATCTTGTTTTTTGGTTGTGCATTCCAATTAATATCAATTCAACTGCAGTTGGTTTGTTTTGATTTAAACCTTCATAACTTAAAAAATACAGCTAAGTAGCACCATAAAACAAAATAATGACATGATAACATAATAATAAACATGTTTTGACAAATGTTAAAAATGGAGTTCTTGTTTTGCAACGAAACTCTTCACATATAAAATAAAATGTAACGCACATCTGCGTTAAAAAAGTAGAGAGTATCGAATCAGAAGTATCAAAAAAAAAAAAAAAAACATTAATATAAAGTTCAATCAACTGCTGATTGGTTCTTTCAGTACTGCGAAACCAACCAATCGGAGGTACTTCCTTATTTACGTGGCTTTTATTTACGCACAACTGTCAGCCTGCATGGTGAGGTTCTCAAGACTCCAGAGACACAAGCAGCTGCTCAACACTGGCTTTTTTATAGCTGCCCTTTTAATACAATTACATTTTTTGACAGGAACTTTCATTAATAAGCCTTCATCTGACCAAGATCTGCTGTGCTCCAAATCACTCACAAATCTTATGATAATTCAATAATTTCCATTCAGTTTCACAAAATATTAGTTGTTTTCATGCCTTTTGCACAACATTGGACCATTTCATGCTTTTCATCTTCAAAAAGATCTTTCTTCCTCCCATATTGCATGAGAACTGTGACTTGCTTAATAATGTGGAACAACCTCTAAGTAGGGTTTCCATAGATCTGGCAAATTATTTTGTCTGAGATTGATACTAGCTATCTAAAAAGACCTGGATAAATAAACAAACAAACATTTTCTTAGAAAAACTAAAATCTGAATGTTTATTGTACTGAAATCTTACTGATATGTCAATTGCATAATTATTTGGAACGCAGTGTATATATATATATATATATATATATATATATATATATATATTCCATATTTTGCCACATTAATTCACAATTCAACTGATGTATGCTTGTATGCTCACAGGTGTGCGTATATCTATTATTTTACAGTGGCTTTAAATGTGTCCTATCCAATGAGAATCTGGAGCTGAGCCATAAAGCTAAATCTAATGCCTTTTGCATCTGACTTCTTGCATGCTGTTCGCTTCTACAGTTTGGGAACAGCGGGCCAAGCGGACCATGAACATCCCATACATCTAGATGTCAAACCCTCAAGCTGCCGAAGCCCTTGGGAAGGATGGATATTTCCGTGTGACGTGCAAGAGAGCGCTCATGTGCACAGTCACCAAGGCTCCCGCCACGAATGGAGACACACAGGCAGTCAACAATAAACATGTGGGTGTACTGGGAAGTGACAGAGTGCGACATCCACGCCAGACAGACAGATCGCAACTTTCTAGACTTTTGCGTGAGAGAGAGAGACAGCCGGAGAAAAGGACGGACTGTGAACTAATGATTAATGACATTTAGATTATTATTCAACTTCAGAGATGTCCCACCCCCTCAACACACTCCAGATGCATAAAAAGAGATGAGGTGAAGATGATTTAACCCATGTTCTCTGGGATTTTGGTGAATATGATGGATGGCATGGAAGATGCTCAGGGAGAGAGAAATGCATAAATCATACTTTGGCAAGAGATTTGACGCCGTTGATTTATTCGTTTCAGAAAGAGTGTCATTAGGGGAGGAATTTGTCGCCTTGTTTCTTTAAAGGCATAGTTCACCTTAAAATGGCAATTCTATCGTCATGTATTCACCTTCACCCGTATGACTTCCTTTCTTCTGTGAAGCACTAAAAGAGAGGTTTTGCAGAATATATATACGGTATACAGTGGGAAAGTATTCAGACCCCCTTAAATTTTTCACTCTTTGTTATATTGTCATTTGCCGTCCGGCCAAACTGAGCTATCGGGGGAGAAGAGCCTTGGTGAGAGAGGTAAAGAAAAACCCAAAGATCACTGTGACTGAGCTCCAGAGATGCAGTCGGGAGATGGGAGAAAGTTGTAGAAAGTCAACCATCACCGCAGCCCTTCACCAGTCGGAGCTTTATGGCAGAGTGGCCCAACGGAAGCCTCTCCTCAGTGCAAGACACATGAAAGCCCGCATGGAGTTTTCTAAAAAAACACCTGAAGGACTCCAAGATGGTGAGAAATAAGATTCTCTGGTCTGATGAGACCAAGATAGAACATTTAGCGGAATGTGTGGAGAAAACCAGGCGCTGCTCATCACCTGTCCAACACAGTCCCAACAGTGAAGCATGGTGGTGGCAGCATCATGCTGTGGGGGTGTTTTTCAGCTGCAGGGACAGGACGACTGGGTGCAATCGAGGGAAAGATGAATGCGGTCAAGTACAGGGATATCCTGGACGAAAACCTTCTCCAGAGTGCTCAGGACCTCAGACTGGATTGAAGGTTTACCTTCTAACAAGACAATGACCCTAAGCACACAGCTAAAATAATGAAGGAGTGGCTTCACAACAACTCCGTGACTGTTCTTGAATGGCCCAGCCAGAGCCCTGACATAAACCCAATTGAGCATCTCTGGAGAGACCTAAAAATGGCTGTCCACCAACATTTACCATCCAACCTGACAGAACTGGAGAGGATCTGCAAGGAGGAATGGCAGAGGATCCCCAAATCCAGGAGTGAAAAACTTATTGCATCTTTCCCAAAAAGACTCATGGCTGTATTAGATCAAAAGGGTGCTTCTACTAAATACTGAGCAAAGGGTCTGAATACTTAGGACCATGTTATATTTTAGTTTTTCTTTTTTAATAAATCTGCAAAAATGTCAACAATTCTGTGTTTTTCTGTCAATATGGGGTGCTGTGTGTACATTAATGAGGAAAAAAAAAAAGAACTTAAATGATTTTAGCAAATGGCTGCAATATAACAAAGAGTGAAAAATTTAAGGGGGTATGAATACTTTCCGTACCCACTGTATATTCACACACATACATATATAAGTGAACAAAATAAGAGAGATCATACAAAATGCATGTTATTTTTTTAGTACTGTCCTGAGATATTTTACATAAACAATGTTTACATATAATTCACAGGACAAAAAAAAAAAAAAAAAAAAGCTGAATTTATTAAAATGACAAAAGTTCAAAAGTTTGTGAACCACTGATTTTTAATACTGTGTGTGGTTACCTGGATGATCTACAACTTTTTTTTTGTTTTGTGATGGTTGTTCTTGAGACCCTTGTTTGTCCTAAACAGTTAAACTGAGCTCTGTTCTTCATAAAAATCCTCCAGGTCCTGCAGATTCTTCAGTTTTCCAGCTTTACCTTTATCTTTGAATTCAAAAAGTTTTCACCCCCCTGGCTCTCAATGCATCGTGTTTCCTTCTGGAGCATCAGTGAATGTTTGAACCTTTTTTTAATAGTTGAGTTTGAGTCCCTCAGTTGTCCTCAGTTTGAAAAGATGAATCTCAAAATCATACAGTCACTGCTGGAAAGGGTTCAAATATGCAAAAAATGGTTGAAAACTGAAGAATTTGCAGGACCTGGAGGATTTTTCTGAAGAACGTTGGTCAGTTTAACTGCTCAGGACAAACAAGAGACTCATGAACAACCATCGCTAAACAAACAAACAACGTAGATGTTGTAGAAGAAAAACTTAACTCAAGATTTATTTGCTTTTTAAGAACTGTCTTGTTATGAAGATGACTCAGTTTATTTACTGGAAAACAAGATCAAATTAAAGCTGTGAAAGGCTCCTCGCACCTGGGCTCACCGCCACCTGTTGGCCTTAGGAAATCAGTGATCAGTGGACGACATGCATGTAAGTGAGTAAATACAGGAGAATTATGGCAAAGTCATGTCCAAGTGCCACACTTCCTACTTTGACTGTAACTGAATATTTCCATGTAGATGTCTTTAGGCCAGGACTATTATCAAGCATGAAGTTTAGAGCAAATCGGACATGCCTGAGTTACAATAACTTCCTGTTTCGCAGAATTAATCACATACATTAACACTTAGCCAAGTGTTGCATGATTTAACATATTTCTAGGATGCTTGGTACTTTATTGCATATTTAAATGTGTTTCTGGGAGTGAATTACAGTGCAAAGCATGTCATTTCCTGTTGCCACAGGTGGCGCTATGACTGTAACTGAATAAAAGTTTAACTTGTAACTGAGTTTGTTAAAGTACAATATCTGGAAATGGTAAAAACTGCAAAAATTTTGCAGAGAAAATTCTGAAATATCTCACTTCCTGTTGGGTTTTCAGATTTTGCACCGGGGGACTTTTTTTGTAAGTATTAGGCTGTTACATGTGTCTACCGAATTTCATACTTGTCCACTTGTTTCATACTTGTTGTGAAACATTGTGCAAAGGGCTCTTAATTGAAATTTTGTAGGTGGCGCTATCGAGCCATTTTGCCACACCTACTTCTGAAACCCACATCAGATGTAAATTTTTAGCACTTCTGATGCGTGTGCAAAGTTTCATGAGTTTTCGAGCATGTTTAGGTGCTCAAAAATGCGATTCATTTTGGATAAGAAGAATAATTGACCGAGCAATAACAATAGGGTCCTCTCACACCATCGGTGCTCGGGCCCTACTTTTTTTTCTTTTTTTTTGCTGTGTGGATCGGATAATGGACATAATCACGCTTTCGTCTCAGCTGAATGGACAGTCTCTCCATTCACTCACTCTCCATCAGTGAGGCATTGGATTGATCAGAAACAGAAAAGGCAGCTGATGCTTCACAGTGTATTGTGGGCCATTTCCATAAGGTAAACATTGACTAGTCGATTACTTTTCTAGTACTACTAAAGTCTAGTAAAACTAGTTAACATGAGCATTTGTGCACACCCAGTCATGCACACCAAAGTGCCAATTAGCAGGTTCTCTAGCTGTGCTGTATGTCAGGGTTTGGGTACAGACAAGGTGTTTTGCTAATGTTTGAAATCTAGAGATGTTAAGAGGCGAGAGGGCAGGGAAGCACATGCTCACATTTAAAAAATGTCAGCTTTGCCTGCATTCTCGCTTTCAATGAACCCAAATGCATATGTAAATGGTGGAGATAGGAAACCACATTTGATCATTATTTCCCTTCACTATTCCCCTGTCCTTAATTCATTAAGGTATGGAATAGAGAGCCTTCTGGGACTTCATATAAAGCTGAATTATAGCTGATTTCGGTGAGAAGAAAAGTGCATATGTTTGCACGTGTACGTGTGAGAGCGCTATAGCACCTGAAGGTGTGTTGATCCTCTGAGGCTAATTAAAGCCTGGAAACTACGGGAACTCCTGTGGCTTCAGAGAGCAGCTGGCATGAGCGATGACATATACAAAGGAGATGCATGGGGTTTAAAAGGAGGGGGACACAAAGGGACGAATGAAACAAACATGCATACATGCACGGACATGCAAACAAGAAAAGGGCCCTGTATTGTCTGTGTAGAGCGATAAACTGGGGGATTGTAGGTGTTCACCTCACACATGCAGGTTGAGGGATCATGGGATTGGAAGGTGATGGAATCAAAGATGACGAGGGCTGTTTTATAACAAGCCAATGTGCTGATATTAGGGATGGACCAATATTAATTCTGGCTGATAATCTAAGTGATAAATGGCTTCATTATAAAAAATCTATACAATTTTGTCTAAATAAATTGTCCGTATTATGCTTTTTCGGAAATTACCTTTCATGTAGTGCAGGGGTGTATATATAAATATATATATATATATATATATATATATATATATATATATATATATATATATATATATATATATATATATATATATAGGACAAGACAGAGGTAAATTTAATGCACAAACATTATCTGTAAAACTTCTAACAACCTCGTTTTTAAAGGGTGAAATTTAAATATTAGAACTCTATTCTTATTTAAATTAAAAAAGTACTCCAATTATATCACCACAGGTAAAACCACACGTCACCTCACTACATGGTAAAAAGTAAAAAATAAAAATAAAAAAATTATTTATCTAGAAATATCTGTAAAAATATTCTAACTGGATCGGCTCAATGTTTCTCCTGATTTGCACGTTAGTGTTGTTGATAAAGTACGGAGCCCGGCACGTCACCTATAGGAGAAAAATAAAATAAAATCTGTGCCGACGGTTTTGCGATCCGTTCCCTCAGTTTATAAACCATGCTCACGAATTCTTAAACTGTTCCCTCGGTTTAACAAATCGTGCCCACGGATTAATAAATTATACCCACGAATTTCCAATCCGTGTGCTCAGATTTTGCAAACCGTACCCTCGGTTTTTAAATCCGTTCCCACAAATTCATAATCCGTGTGTACGCTTTCACAATCCGTTCCCACGGGTTTGTAAAAACTACTCACGGATTCATTTTAGAAGAAGAACAGCAAACTCCCTCAGGTGAAGAAATACTTTAGTAAATAGTGTTTTTAAACCACACTAGTAAATAGTATATTGTATATATTATAGTATTTACAACACTTCGTTAATGAATGCTACAGTATACTGTAGTATTAACTATAGTGAACTGAAAAACTGTTATAAATACTGTAGAATACTTTAGTTTTTACTACAGTAAAATGTAGTGTGTAGTAGTGTAATATACCCTAAAGTTGTAGAAAACTTGGGTAAAGTAATTTGTTCATATAGTTGTTATATTATCACAGCAACTACAATTACTACAATAAATTAATTCAAGTAGGCTACTTAACTATGGTTCAAAAACACTATAGTATTTACTATAAATTACTATACTACTTTTTTTCACCTGGGCCAGGTATGCGTTAACGAATTTTATTGTTTTATTGTGTATTATTCATCAAATTATATTAACTGCAGTGATTCTCTATCAACGGGTAGTGGAATACAACGATTTAATAAGAATTATGTGCGTCAAAATCTTGTGTTTATTTGTGATAATCTTAGCACTTTATTATTTTTGCCTAATGAACCTGGCATTGTGTATCATGAGCCTAATAGGCTAATAATAATAACAACAACAATTATTATTATTTATTGTATTTATTTTTAAAATGTTTTTATTTATCAATTAGCCTATTTTTAATGTATGACTATAAATGAGTGCACTTAAGACAGTATGTCATAAAATAATTAATGAATGCTTTATTTAATAATAATAATAAAAAAAAAAAACTTTTTACAGTTTTAGAAATGTTTGTATACTATTCATTCTTAACATGAAGACTTGTTTTGGTGTTTTTATTATACTAAGCTTCCCAAAATGGACTTCAAAAGATAAAAAATAATGGAAATTCTCAAATGAATTCTGAATGGAAGTTCAAGAAATTCTCCATTTTGTAAAATAAAGTTTATTTATTTACAATAGCCTATAGCCTCCTGCACCTAAATAGGTGGCCTGGTTGAATCTGCCGGCAAAGATTGGAGGCGGGGCCACAAATCCGTGAGTACAGTTTTTACAAACGGATTGTGAAAGCGTGCGCACGGATTATAAATTTGTGGGAACGGATTTAAAAATCGAGGGTACGGTTCGTAATGTCTGAGCGCACAGGTTGGAAATTCGTGGGTACGGTCTATTAATCCGTGGGCACTATTTGTTAAACCGAGGGAACTGATTGCAAAAACATTGGCGTTAGGTGACGTGCCGGGCTCCGTAATACAGTCAGCGCCGTTTCAACTGGCTTTAAACTGGACATGGACATGAAAAACAACCCGCAGCAACAGTGTAAAAGTAGCCCAATTCTGTGGGTAAACCGTAGACTTGGCAACACTGCTCGTGAGTCGCTCAGTGCGCACAAGTAGCGCTGTTTCGTTCCGCTTTTTGGACACCCCTGATGTAGTGTGTAATATAGCTGTTTGTGAATGTTAAAGGTAGGCAAAGTTTTAAAGATTAAAGTGCACGATAAATGGAGTTCTGAAATGGAGAACCAGTTCTGAACTGCCTGAAAAATGAGTTGTCAGTAATTCCAGTTTTACTTCCTGCACAAACCCACATTAGGCTTGTAACAAATTTGGAAATTTTAAAAAAGCATAATAGGTGCACTTTAAAGGTACAATTTGTGATATATTTTTCCGCTAGAGGTCGCTAGAAGCCTATTCAAAACAAAGGCGCAGTTTGATGACGCCAAGTTTTAGAGCGGAAACTTGGTCTCCATCTTAACGGACGGTGCAAAAGAATAGGGATTGGAGTCTGGAAGAACTCATGTTCGTGGATGCGATTATTAACGTTACTGTACTATGAAGCAGAGCAGGACCGAGTGCTGCGGGAGCTGAACGAGGAACTGGAGCGATTGATCAACACACGCCTCACGAGCAGCGGGACTTTTATTATGACACAGTCGCCGGCGCCGCTTCCGCTTTTCCGGTCATGAGTTTACGGGAGCTGTCCTTGTCGACAGAACCAGCGGCAGATGGTAAACAGTAATTATGTTCCATAAATAAGTAACACAATCCACCATAAAACGTGCAAGAAGTAAATAAGGAACTGCTTGAAGCAAGCTAGTGGTTTGCTGGACGCTAGACACTACTTCTGCATTTGTCCACGGCACTGTTGTCATGTGGTTTCTACGTCAGTAAAGGCGGTAACAAAGGTAACTGACGTCATTGACAGGCGACTGCACTGCCCCGTGTCACTGTTTAGAATGGGAATTTTCTCATGATTTACAAGTAGTTGAAAACATTAGAGATATTGTTCGTAATCAGCTGGACAAAATATATAACACTAGCCTAGTGGTTTTTGGACATTTTACTGCAAAAATTTTACATATTGTACCTTTAATATAAGCACATATTGGTATTGATATTGTACATCCCTAATATGAGACAAAATGTGAAGAGTGCCATTTCTACGCCATTTGCATCCCAAACACTCCCCGTTTTCTTTTTCTCTGCATTTTTTTTTTTTTTTTTCCAGTGGTCTGAATGTGTTACATTTGTAAATTACAAGACATTATGAAAGCAGATTGCTTCCAGCCAACTACTGTAACATGCCTGCACCTGTAGAATATCACATTTTTGCCACTTTACTTGTATAATGTGTGAACAGAATGGTGATAGTGCTGGCTAATTTGGTATAATTATATATAAACTGATTTCATAACTGGGCTATTTCTGGAAGATTTCAAAACAAAAATTACATTGTATGAAGCTTGAGGTACTCAGTGTACTGACATTTACAATGTGCCTTTCGGTTTCGGAGTGTGTGTGAGCACGTCAGGGAGAGAGTATTGCATGCATGACCTGCTCTTTTCTGCCTCGGGTGACCCAGTCGGAAAATATATGAAGCATTTACATCCACCCGCGGTGATTACTGGTACTTACACCACAAGTATTGATTCCTATATACACACACACTCCATAAAACATGCACAGACAGACACAGAAACAGCCTAAATCTGCATACAGGCAAAATTACTGTATGCCTCCATGATTTATTGTTATTTCAATATGTAAATGTTCTTATTTATTATTTTACTACTCATTCATTTATTTTTGCATGAAAATTCCCAACTTAGTTTTGCACAGACTGAAAAATAATCAGGAAAATGGCTTTAAGACATATAGATGTCCATGCATTCTAATAGGCAGGAATGAACACAAATGACTCAAACTGCAGGCACATTATGGAAAATTATGGGTGTTATGGGATATGAAGATGCAGTCCATTATGAGAAACTTCATGATCTCAAAGTGTCGTGCATTCAGATGGGCCAAAACAAGCAGCAGAATGCTCTGTGGCAGATGGTTATGCGGTCAGTTTTCTTCCCGAACACCAAGCGGGAGACAGTGGTGTGTTTTACACACTCTGAACAGTACAAAGTACAAAACAGGAAGTTAGAGCAGGGTGTAAAGGTAAAAATGAAACAACTCAGACTCTGAAAATGGATTTTTGCTGCTTGGCCAGTTTGGTTAATTAAAAAGAGCTAATTCGATACAATTCTTTAAAGTTAATTTTATTGCATGCAATCCGTGTAAATTTAATTATCCCATTAGCATTGGGAGTACATGAATAATTTTGTTGGAAATTACTTCATGGAGGCCAAATATGTTGGAAACTGATATGACTGGCACATTCTTCAACATATTAAGCAGTGATGCTTACAGTATGTACACTTTTAGGGTGAAAAAATTCAATTGAGTTCTATATAGAACCATAGGGTTCTTCTCAATTTTAAAGAACACTTGATGGCGAAAAAGTTCTATATAAGGAGAAATGTCTTAAATGATTGCGTAATACTTTTAGGTTTAATTGTTATTTACTTTTTTTCCCCTAGTGATAAAGTATGTTTATGAACTGTTTAATTCATAGAATTGAATTAAAATTGATTAAAACATTAAAACTAAAATTAAATAATTAAAACAAAATTCATAAAATCATCCCATGATGGGAAGCCCTAAAAGGTTCTACACTCTAAAAAATGTTTGGTTAAAAACAACCCAAGTTGGGTTGAAAATGGACAAACCCAGCAATTGGGTTGTTTTAACCCAGTGGTTGGGTTAAATTTTTGCCCAACCTGCTGGGTAGTTTTATTTAACCCAACTACTGATTAAAAATGACTATATGGCTGGCTTAAAATAAATCCAAAATAGGTGAGAAATTAAAAATCAGACACATAATTACTAGAGGCAACAATAATAATCAAAAGGTGTACATTTATTAATAAGCAATTTAATAAATGTTTATTGTTTATTATTCATTATCTTATTAAGAAATGCTCATTTATTAAACATATTAATAAATGTTAATTTCCAACATATTTTGGGTTCATTTAACGCAAGCAATACAGTATTTTTTATACAACAGTTGAGTTAAATAAAACTACCCAGCACGTTGGGCAAACATTTAACCCAACCACTGGGTTAAAACAACCCAATTGCTGGGTTTGTCCATTTTCAACCCAACTTGGGTTGTTTTTAACCCAGCATTTTTTAGAGTTTTAGAGTATATATTCTACGAGTTTGTAATCTCGTAGAATATATACGCCAAAATGAGTTTTGGCGTGCTTATGGTACGCGGTTTTTCGCGTGCATATGATACGCACTTTATGGCGTACTATACGTACGAAACCCCCACTCCCCCACCCCCATCCTACCCAAGAGCGTATCATATACACGCCATAAAGTGCGTATCATATGCACGCGAAAAACCGCGTACCATAAGCACGCCAAAACTCATTTTGACGTATATATTCTACGAGATTACAAACTCGTACTATTGATACGCATTCTCATGTGATCGTGTTGAAAAGCTCATAAAGAGATCATAAAACTAATCCATTTGAATTGGGCGGTTTAGTCCAAATTTTCCAAAGAGACTCGATCGCTTGATGAACAGATTTAATTTAGGCTTTTACTCACATATAAACACTGATCAGCGAACATAAACAGAAGCTCAACCGTACATGCTTGATGCTCGAGAACAAACCTCATTGGTTCTTGCAGAAGCTCAAACGTGAGGCACGCAATAACACATGATAATGAACCTCGTGAACCAGATTTCATGAACCAGGTTTCATTAAAAAAGATCTTTATTTGTTTTCCAAAGATGAATGAAAGATGAAGGTGAGTAATTAATGACTGAATTGTCATTTTTGGGTGAACTAACCCTTTAAGGTTCTATATAGAACCTTTTCTTCTAAGAGTGACGGGTGACTTGTTTGAATCCAGTCTGTGCCTATTCCATTCCCTTTTCATATTGTTTCCTGTCAATTCTTTAGATAACAGCAATAATCCCTCCTCTCCAGCAACCTGTCAATCACAAGAGATTGTAGCAATTAGCAAAGGTCCTAATCTGTTCTTGATGGATAAAGTCAAGTCCCGCTGTACAATTTTTTTTTTCTTGTTTGAAAAAAGAAAAAAAAACACACATTGTAGACTTAAATCACCTCCCTGCTGTAAAATGTTGACTTGAACAGAATTTATTCTGTCATCATTTACTCATGATGTTGTTTACCTGCTAAACCTCCATTGTAAGTTAATTACTGTAAATTGTCTTTTCCGAAAATTTACTGTATTTTCATGCTTTGCTTTACACTACTGTTCAATTTCGTTTTTTTTATAATACTTTTAATCTAGACTGGGTAAACCCAGCCTGATCTGCCGGCGATTTGATTTCACCCGGCAACTCAGTCTGGAAATCCGTACATTCACTTCTGCTGCATCTGTTACACTTTTGCGGGAACCAATCACAGACTGGCTTATCCACCTTGCTCGCTATTGGGGGGTACAGAGCTCTTTCTATGGCCCTCGATTATGCTAAATGACTTCTTTAGTTTAGCAAACAAATCGCTCGAGTGGGTGTAAATACCACTCACTTTCATGTTTTTTTGCACAACCTGCAAGAATCACTCGATGCCATTGCTGCTTCTGCAAACCGCTGATCAATGCTACAAACCAATACAAACTAAACCTGTCTGGAGTTTTCGCATCGCTCTGCAAAAGTACGTCACCTGGATCGTTGATCTGATTGGTTGAAGGACTATCCAATTGTGTGAATAATGATCACGCCTCTTGTCAGCACAACTGTTTTCAACATTAATAATAATAAGAAATGTTTCTTGAGCAGCAAATCAGCACATTAGAGTGATTTCTGAAGGATCATGTGACACTGAAAACTGGAGTAATGATGCTGAAAATTCAGCTTTACCATCACAGGAATAAATTGCATTTTGGAATATATATAAAAATATAAAGCATATTAATAATTGTAATAATACTTTGTAAGAACTTTCATTCTATTTTATTCTACATTTTGAATATTCAAATTAGCATGTTTCGTTCAGATGATATTAAAATAATGGCATTTTGGTATTTGCACTCAGGACACATCAATAATTATGACCTAAATTTGGGTCTGTGCATCACACACAAATCTGTCTTACACAGCAAAATCCCCAGAGTTAAATCAACTCTGCTCAGAGTACATATGGTCCCTCTCTTAATACTGTTAAAATAACACTGAAGCAGAGTTAAAGTTAATGAGATAATTAAGCAATTAAATAAGTAATGATTGTGCATTAGTGATGAACACCTGCTGTTAACAAGCAGAATCACAAGAACTACAACTGACTTCAGTCACAGCCTTATTAATTGCTTGATTATCTCATTAACTTTGACTCTGCTTCAGTGTTACTTTAACACTATTTAGAGAGGGACCATATGTACTCTGCGCAGAGTTGATTTAACTCTGGGGATTTGGCTATGTATGACTTGAGTTGTATGGACCACTTTTATAGTGTATTTTATGGTGTTTTTATGATATTCTTTTCCCCTTTAGCAGTTTGAAAGACATATTCACTCTGAAGTGCCCTTATATGCAAAAGAGCTCTGTATAGATGGAAAAAAAAAAAAAATAAATAAAATCACCACAGGAAAATAAAAGCATTATGAGTAAGAAAACAATGAAAGAGTTTTCATTTTGTGGTGATCCATTCCTCTAAAATGTTAATCAAATTGCTTGGGAAAAGTTTTCTTTAAACATTTTTATTTTTTGAATGATTTATATGTGGTTGTTGTTCTTACATATCCTTTTATTGTCTTCATCACAGCACATCAAAAAGGCCTGTGCACATGTGTTGGGTGAAAATAAAGATGTCGTGAACCCTCTTCAGCAGATAATGTTAGTCAAACACTTCTGCCCACAAGATGCCAAACATCAACGCTCAATAAATTAGCAGCCAGCTGCCTGGAAAGTGCCACAGGAAAGCGAGTAACAAAATCTTCATATCAGCGAATGCTTTCTTCGACACGTCTTTGTTACCCCAGAAACATCAAGAGCAGAAAAGCCTCTCAAAGCAAACCTGACACCACACCTACCTTCAAAAGGAATATCTAATCAGCGCAGCATGTAGACTGCCATTTTCCTTCCATCTTTCCTCCTCACACACCCACTCACGATCCCCCTCCGTTTTAGTGTGAGTGTTTCTCTACATAATTCTTTCTCTTTCCAATCAAACATTTCTTTCTCTCGCTCTTTAAATATTTATCACAGAGCCCACAAGGACTGTGTCAGAGGTGTCATTGCACACTCTGGATCAAATCAACATCCATTTTCCATTCAGGCCTGTTGAGAAACACCCTGGCTGGGAGAGAATTGAGTTCCCGCAGAGCCAAGCGCGGTGGGAGTCCATTCGGAGACACACTGGGTATGTGAACGGGTCCCTCGGCTTGACTGCCTGCGTGAGCGCCGGCCCTTTAAGAGCCGAACGCTTTGCGTTGCGGCCCGCCGTCCCCAGAGATGACAGGCTGTAATCCTGCTAAACAAATAGACTCTGGGAAGAGAGTGAGAGGAAGAGAGGACAGGGCACGGCACATCTGTCGCTGGTCTGTGGCAAATCCCTCACATTGAGATCCAGTGAGGGATCACTGGTTATATAGAGAGATATACAACATAAGGACAGGGATGTAGAGATGCTGTTTCTGTTTGGCAGTATTTCACGGTTTACGATATGCTCTGTGTACTGAGTTCAAACTGGTTCACTGAATGTCTGTTCAACACCATGCCTGTTTCACGACTTCTTTATTTCATGATTTAAAGGAATATTTTTTTATTTGTCCTGTCATCGTTTACTCACCCTCAAACCCTTAAAGAGATGTTTTGCAGTGTCTCAGAGTGGCTCTTTCCATATAGGCATGTAGCTTCAAAAAGCACCAAAAAAGTAATTCATACAACACAAGACAAAAATCAAACTTATTCAAAATTTAAAGGGATAGTTCACCCAAAAATGAAAATTATCCCATGATTTACTCACTCTCAAGCCATTGTAGGTGTATCTTATTATTTGTGAAGCTCAAAAAAGTGCATCCATCCATCCATCCATCATAAAAGTAATCCATACGGCCCCAGGGGGTTAATAAAGGCATTCTGAAGCAAAGCGATGGGTTTTGTAAGAAAAATATCCATATTTAAAACTTAATAAACCATAATAACAGGCTTCTGGCCTTACGTTAGTCGAGTTCCGGTGGAAGAATGACCTCTGATCCAACATATGACGCAGGATGTAGGAGTAACGTAAGCTTAAATGAGAGTAGATGCCTCTCACTTTTCAAGGAATTAGAGCTGGGAAACAAACTCCGACATTTCTCTTTAAAAAATTTTGTTTAAGATTTCTAATTTGTGGCTGGTGTTTTGTTCCACTCACGTACACAGCAAAATCCCCAGAGTTTACTCTGCTCAGAGTACTTATGGCCCCTCTCTATATAGTGTTAAAATAACACTGAAGCAGAGTTAGTTAATGAGATAATTAAGCAATTAATTAAGTGATGATTGAGCATTAGTGATGAACACCTGCTGTTAACAAGCAGAATCACTGAAGAAAAGAGAAACAAAAGAACTACAACTGACTTCAGTCACAGTCTTAGATGAAATCAACTGAAGATAAAAATTATTAAATCTAATTAAATTTTTCCTACCATCTAATTTTTTTCCCATCTCGCTTTAATACGGAGCCCCTAACGGAGGCATGGTAATGGGAGAAATATGAAATATGAGAAAAAAAATAAAAATATTTCAATGCTTTTGCATTGTCTCGCAAAAATATTGCGTTGCCCAGAAAAACTTTACATTCATTCACAAAAGCATTGAAATATTTTGCTAAAAATTTCAAATATATTTTCGTCCCATCTCATATTATTTTCATCACTTACATGTTGCAAGGAAACATAAAGTTTCTAATCCCAACTAAAAAAAATTCCCATCACCATGACCCTTTTGGGGTTCCGTATAGGGTCTCCATATGAACTAATCCTTTAATGTCTATTGACAATCTGTGTCTGTTGATTTCTACAGACAATAAAAATGAACAGGAAAAGTGCAGCTACACGCTTACCAGGAATTAAGTGCAAGGTGATTCCTGGAGGAGCGTTCCTGCAAACTGACCTTCAAAGTCTTTTTTCGACTAACAAAAAAATAGTACACCTCAAAATTATGGTATATACAATTATATGGCTCAATTATCTACCATTGTAAGTAAATGTGTTTCCTCGTTCTGTGGTATATAAGCAACAGTATGCCACAACTGCTCTCCATAGACAAAACATTGAAAATTATTTTTCCAATAACAAGCGTGACCTACATCCTTTCAATCCTTCCTTAAATTACCTGGTATATTACATCCACTGACACCATACGAATGATTGCAATTTACTAGGTGTATCCGATAGTTCATTGATTGTTATGTATGACTACATAAACATGAATATTTGCTTGTGGCAAATCCATAATCTGATCTGGTACACGTTGAATGCTTATTCTCCTCCCGTTAGCAAAAGGTAAGCAGGGGCTGTCATGCAATTTTTGAGGCATTTTCCATATGAAAGTCTTTTAGTTTAGAAATGAAAAGTGTAGAAAAGTGTTACCACATTCATTTATTCATCCAACTAATAATGCAACCAGTTGGCAGAGGCATTTGCTTGGTCTTAAATTCACCATCAAATCAAAATTGACAGTTCTTATTTATTTTTGTGGAATATTGCCGCATTTATTAGAAATGATTTATCCATATACATCTTATTTACTTTTTTTTAATTTCATGTGCCCTAAAATTCTTTAATGAAAATAACTTCACCTCCCTCTTGTAGCAACACCTCTTCTCTGATGATGGCTGCATCCGAAACCGCATACTTCTCTACTATATAGTAGGGGAAAAGCAGTAGGCGAGCGAAAAAGTATGTCCGAATCTGAAGTATTCATAAAAGAGTAGGCGAGAACTACCTGGGTGATATCTAATTCTCGCGAGATTCGGACGTGCGTCTACTTAAAGTGCGTCCGAATATGCCTACTTACCTACTATATAGTAGGGGAAAAACAGTACGTGAAAGGAGTAGTACGTCCGAAATCCTCATTAATCATAAATGAGTAGTCGAGAAGTTCCCGGATGGCCTACTCCTCCCGCCCAGATTCTGAAGTGTTCATCCGATGGACACTCTTCTATCCCAGGAGGCCACGGGAGAGGATACGTCACACTCGAACACGGAGGAGAAAAGCGGCACGGATGTTTTCAAATGTGAGTATTAAAAACCAAAAACTCGGTTACTTGTGTTAAAATCGCATTTGTTGAACTACTGTAGAGGTGTAAAGACGCTAGTCAGTGTAGTATAGTTGTGATTTTTGCAGCAAAAACACGTTTTATTGTGTAGCCTACAGCTAACAGGGGAGCTTCAATAAACACACGTTCGTCTCCAAAGTGGATTTACATGAATTCCAAACCATATACATCATAAAGTTGATTACTAAATGTTTATTTAACATCTGACAGGAAAATATTCAATAAGTAGCCTATTGCAGGTAATGAGTACATCACAATATGAAATATACATCTTGAGTGATGTGTGCTATGTAGAATTCACTGTCTGTTCCCAACACTTTACATGAATGGAAGTAAATGTACAGGAATGAATGTAAATAAACAAATGTACAAGTAACTAGATCTAAGTTATCTATTTTATTTGTCCGTTAGTACTGTTGGTAAATTATATACAGTTGGATAAGAAGTGAGTTAACACATCATAAACATGTAAATGTAGTATTAAACATGTGAATGTAGCACATAAATCTCAGAGGAAACTTGAATCTTGTCTGGATGTTACAGGGACAGATGATCACACGTGTGTTTATCCAGTGGAGAGAGGCTGATGAAGGAATGATGCCGTCAATGGCTTTGAGTGAGTACACTACAGAAATTAATACAAATCTATTTAAATATTAACTTGTAGTTTATTTTAATTACTGTAATTTCAAACAGAGTTATTACAGCACTTCTGATTCTTGATGTCGGTATGTTTGCCTGCAAGGCAAGGTGATGGCGGCATTTGTGGGGGAAAGAAACCTGAATAATGACTGAATTTATATGTTTGGGTGAACTAACCCTTTAAGCCCCCAAATAGAAACTGTATGTATGCATTTATATTATGGTAGTACCTTGAAAAGGTAAACTTTAAGAAATAATCAGCTTTATTGAGTGTTTGTGCCCAAGACACTAACAAAAAAGGATTTACAAAAATCACATTTACATTTATTTACAGGTTTGCTTTTGGCAGATGCTTTTATCAAAAGTGACATACAGTGCTCTTATTACAGGGATGATCCCCCATGGAGTAACCTGTAGTAAAGTGTCTTGATTAAGGATGGTGACAGCTGCGGAGATCGAACCCGGAGATTTAGCCCACTACACTACTAAAATAATAAAGCTGAAACAAAAAAACAGCACGTAATTGTAAAAATATTGAATGAAATATGTCAGGAAACAGAATTCTGACATGAATTATTAAACGTTTCAATCAGTTTAAATGTTTTACATGTAGTCTTGTTCATGGAGAGCACATGAATGTTTGGAGCAGACACAGCAGCAGCCAGATTGACCTGCACATCTTCTCCCTCTCTTGCTTCAAGGTTGTGGGGTTCAGGGGTCCATCATCATCTTCCTCATCCTCTGGATCAGAGATGTCCCCATTGAGAGGAGCAGCAGTGAGGGACATTATAGATGGCAAAGACAGGGGAAGGTGTTCATGGTGGTCAGCTGCTTAATCAGAATAAAGCTGCAGAATTGGCACAGCTGTGTGAGATGGCAGCAGGGCTGAAATATGCGATTGTAAGAACGAGTTTGAATAAAGCTTTGTTTCATGTGTTGTTGACTTGTATATGTATTTTATTGTTATTACTGTTATTCATTCTATAACTCATTTATGTTTCCTATTGTCCGTAAATTAAATATATTTATTTTATTCATGCATTAATTCATTGCTTGACTGTAAATTGAGATGTGTTCACCTTGGTTGTATTTGTCTAGTGTTTATTCATGCATAGCCATGTCATATGACAAAACATTACAATTTGCTTGTTTTAATAATACATTATTTTATGTAAAAAATTTATATGATTAAGTATTGGTCAGCATTTATTATTAAGTGTTAGGGTGGTCTAGCAATGCTGTTCATTCTGGGGTAAGCTTATCTTTAGTAGTAATACATTAGTCTTCTCCAAAGGTGAGATCTTCAAGCAGCTGTCCGACATGTCCTTTGTGCAGATATTGCAAATGCTGATGAAAACCGTACAAGGTAGCGTTGTCAAGTTACTGGTGCTGTGAGGTGTTAGTGCACCTGTCACTCATATCTTTTTTATTATATTATTATTGCAGAACTAACAATGAGCAATCATAATGACAAAAAAAAAAAAAAAAATAGATTATATACACAGAAAAAAGCACAATGACAAGGTTAAATAACAGAATAATTCAACATAAGGCTTCAATATATATATATATATATATATATATATATATATATATATATATATATATAGTAGGGTTAAAAAAATAAATAAATTTCAAGATATTTACAGATATGAATTAAACCTGTTGTAAAGTTGTTGCGCTTGTGATAACGTCGTAGGTCACATGATAACGTCAACATGGCGGACTATATCCGGATCACATTCATACTCAACGAGATTAGTACCTACTCTTTTAGGCTCGTAAAGTAAGTACTTACTGAAATTAAGTACCTACTCAGTGAGTAGGCGATTTCGGACGCAGTTGATGTGTTTACTGACACAAGGGCGGGGCAACCTGTCAATCACATGAGATCCACCAATAATGAACCACAACCATCCAATCAATTCCTGATTAACAAAATCAAGTCCCGCCCTACATTCTATTCTTGAGAAGCTGTTTCTGTCAGATGTATGTCACAAAAATACTTTAAATCTAGGACAGGCCATTTTTTTCATAAACTCTTTTTGTTATTCTGGTTGAAATACTGTTTACATCTTGATAGCAATCATAGTTCCTCCTGAACCAAAACAATGAATTTAGAGATGGCAACCTGTGACGTTCTACTCGCAGCTGTTCACAATCTCAGACTTGGATTTATGCTTTTCTATTTCAACACTATCAAGGCCGAAATGAACTGCAGCAGTCAGCTGGTACAAGAGCTCTGTAAATTATTTACGTTCATTATTTTTGTAAAGTTATGTGCTTTGCTGAATCTGTTCTGGCTGAACAGGGTTCATGTGTTTTGGATGAGTCGTGGCTTTGGAGGGCGTGAGATCTCATGCTTTCAAAGCTAGCTTGCTATTGCTAGCTGCTCCATAATGACTTTTAAAAAATTGGTAAATGAACTTAGATATTATCAAAAGTACACCGTTATAATGGTTGCTACACCCATGGTTTCTATGGCATGGATAAGATCCTTTTTCATTTCATAAATCAACTCGGGGAAAGTCTCAGCAAGTTGAGAGTTCTTCTAAAGCAGAACTTTTAAGCAAAGACAATTTCCACAAAATGTGTACTTTTGTGAAAAGCACACAGAGAAATGTTTGAACCAGAACTCTGATTCATTTGCATGAATTTTGTGGCTCCATTTGTAGACCGTAAAATGCCTTGCTGTCAGAGAAGGGGAGTGGGAGCAATTTGCTGTAGAGTGTTCACTAGTGCCACTTTACTACGAGTGCCCAAAATCAGCAGAGGTGTCCTTACCATAAGTCCCTGGTTGTGTCCTTATCCTTTGTAAGGATAGCAGAAACATTACAAATATGAGAGTGGACACTGTTTGTTCCATTTCCAAGGTGTCCCTCACAGGGCCTTAGAAGATTCTCACAACTGGTGGTTACCTCATAACACTGAGAATAGTATTTGACATTCATTTTTCCGACACAAATTCTACCAGTGCATGTAAATAGTGTTGTGACATATGGATCTTCGGATGGAAAAGATACATAGGATAAGCCCCTAGAAATTCCACTTAGAAATTTTTGCTCTTCCAACATTTTGTTAATTTTTTTTTTTTTTTTGATATTTCTGAAATATCCATGTACCCCTTCTTAATAGCAACTGTGTAGTATTTTTTTTTTTTTTTTTTTTTTTTTAAAGACAACACACAAGATTGGAAATTTAATAAGAAGATTATGGGAAAAAAAGGACTGTGAAAAGTGGTCATAGATATTTGGTTTTTGGTTAAAATTATTCAATAGCCCATGTAGCCAAATGAGATATACAGTACAGGTGCTGGGCATATAATTAGAATATTATCAAAAAGTTGATTTATTTCACTAATTCCATTCAAAAAGTGAAACTTGTATATTATATTCATTCATTACACACAGACTGATACATTTCAAATGTTTCTTTCTTTTAATTTTGATGATTATAACTGACAACTAAGGAAAATCCCAAATTCAGTATCTCAGAAAATTAGAATATTACTTAAGACCAATACAAAGAAAGGATTTTTAGAAATCTTGGCCAACTGAAAAGTATGAACATGAAAAGTATGAGCATGTACAGCACTCAATACTTAGTTGGGGCTCCTTTTGCCTGAATTACTGCAGCAATGCGGCGTGGCTTGGAGTCGATCAGTCTGTGGCACTGCTCAGGTGTTATGAGAGCCCAGGCTGCTCTGATAGTGGCGTTCAGCTCTTCTGCATTGTTGGGTCTGGCATATCGCATCTTCCTCTTCACAATACCCCATAGATTTTCTATGGGGTTAAGGTCAGGTGAGTTTGCTGGCCAATTAAGAACAGGGATACCATGGTCCTTAAACCAGGTACTGGTAGCTTTGGCACTGTTTGCAGGTGCCAAGTCCTGTTGGAAAATGAAATCTGCATCTCGATAAAGTTGGTCAGCAGCAGGAAGCATGAAGTGATCTAAAACTTCCTGGTTTATGGCTGTGTTGACCTTGGACCTCAGAACACACAGTGGACCAACACCAGCAGATGACATGGCACCCCAAACCATCACTGACAGTGGAAACTTTACACTGGACCTCAAGCAATGTGGATTGTGTGCCTCTCCTCTCTTCCTCCAGACTCTGGGTCCCTGATTTCCAAAGGAAATTCAAAATTTACTTTCATCAGAGAACATAACTTTGAACCTTTTTGTCTTTAGCCCAGGCGAGACGCTTCTGACGCTGTCTGTTGTTCAAGAGTGGCTTGAAACAAGGAATGTCTTGCATACGTCTGTGCGTAGTGGTTCTTGAAGCACTGACTCCAGCTGCAGTCCACTCTTTGTGAATCTCCCCCACATTTTTGAATGTGTTTTGTTTCACAATCCTCTCCAGGGTGCGGTTATCCCTATTGCTTGTACACTTTTTTCTACCACATCTTTTCCTTTCCTTCGCCTCTCTATAAATGTGCTTGGACACAGAGCTCTGTGAACAGCCAGCCTCTTTTGCAATGACCTTTTGTGTCTTGCCCTCCTTGTGCAAGGTGTCAATGGTCGTCTTTTGGACAACTGTCAAGTCAGCAGTCTTTCCCATGATTGTGTATCCTACAGAACTAGACTGAGAGACCATTTAAAGGCCTTTGCAGGTGTTTTGAGTTAATTAGCTGATTAGAGTGTGGCACCAGATGTCTTCAATATTGAACCTTATAATCATCAGAATTAAAAGAAATAAACATTTGAAATATATCAGTCTGTGTGTAATGAATGAATATAATATACAAGTTTCACTTTTTGAATGGAATTAGTGAAATAAATCAACTTTTTGATGATTCTAATTATATGACCAGCACCTGTATATATGTATATATGTATATATATGTATATATATATATACATATATATTCATTTATTAAAGAACCCTTTTAAGTAACACTTTATTTTGACTTTATTTTGATATAGTTCACTTTATACATACAAGTAATATATCAGTTACTATAACTTTGCAAGTGGCTGAACTTCACAACATGAAAAACTTAGCAGCATGAAAAACAAAACTGTGATTCTGAATAAGTTATACAAAGAAACCCAGTGATGCTCAGACACTAGAACACTTCCATCCCATTATAATCACTGTAGCTGCCACTGTGATTTTACACATGTGCCTGTTCAAGGCATGCGGTTCAGTGAATGTGTGAAGGGTTGTGGAATCCTGCAAACAATCTACTTGTAATCAACAAAGCTGCTACAGCACAACACATCTCTTATTTACACCATGTCTGCTCTTTGTTGATTATAATGGGAGCGTTCCTGTTTTGATGTTGCACTCGCTTACATAACAGGCCAGTGGTGCGACATTTAGTGAATCCAAAATAATTCCAAATTTCCAATGGTGCTTTTGTCTTTGGTCCTGATGATTCTTTTGAGTGAGTTTTTTTTTTTTTTTTTTTTTTATGTGCCATTGCTAACATTAGAGCACATCTGTGTATCAGACCACTTAAATATACCTAGTTCATGAACGATTAGAATCCCTTTGTCTGTTTGTCCAGAGTTTCTTTTTCCAAAATAAAGATGCAAATGGTGATTAAAGTGATTATAGATATAAGATTATAGAACTTTTTGGATGGTTCCGTAACCATAGTAAATATCAAAGATGGCAACGACTGTTATACTGAAGAAGAGAAGAGAACAACAGGAGTCATCGTGGCTTTTTTACCTGAGCGGAAACCTGAAAGACAGACTAAAACCGCATGTTTCATTCACTATCAGTTCAAATAGCAGGATTCGCTGAAAATGAGCTTGTGATTTCTGAAAGGAAAAAAAAAAACAGTTCCACGCTCTGACGTCACATAGCCCCCTAGGGATGCAGTGTTTATGCAAGTGGTACACCGTGAGAAATAGAGTTTAGGACAACATAACGTTGCAATCAAATTAATAATAATATAATAATGATAAATAATACACACACAATTATGTATTAGAGTGTTATGTGTCTGAAATGATAAGTATGCTGTGAAAGTATATCGCCACACGGAAATGTTGGGCATAGCTAATGTTAAATTAACTAAACAAGGAGTAAGCGTTAGAAATGATTGTAAATGAGCATAAGCCTGGTACGGTTTGCCATGCTGGTTTGTTTACATGTAGCCAGGTGTGCCTCATACGTCCTGAAAAGTGAAGCTGCGGGCTCTTTGATCGCCTCCTGGTGGCTGGATGCAGTACAGGTCATAAACCTCACCCTCTTCATTCAAACGAACGGGACTTGAAATAAATTACGCTTCAAATAAAATTTTCTGAAAGATGGTTTTGGTCACTTAAGGTAGTTGTTATCACTCTGATATATATTCAATTGTTCATTTTTGTCATAAGTTTGATTTTAGCTAGCAATTTGATGCTATAGGGCGTGTCGTCATGATTGACAGTTGTGATTGACGGCTTCTCTGAGGACTGTCGGAGCTTCGAGGGGAGATTAAAGATAACTAACTATTAATTTTCGATTTCTGTGTTATTTCACACCGACAAAATTAGTTGTTCAGCATTAAACTGTAATAACCTACCTACAGGATCTGACGGATCACTGAACTTTTTTCGGTAACGTTAAATGTGGGCGTTATAAGCTAATTAATAAATGTTATTAGTTAAGATAACACTCCTAAGCCATGACGGGAAAAAGCAGGTGATCGTTATCTGGCAGTTACTAATTATTTTTATGGGTATAAAATAGCAGGGCAAAACTAATGATAGCCTACTCTAATTAATTACAGAGTACTTTCTACAGCAGTCGATCTCCTGTAACATTAGTTTAACTTTATTTAAAATTGCAGGACTGTTTCTGACATTTTAGAGTTGTTTCTAGTGGCATATTATATTGAGTTTATCTACTGAATTTGCTGTTTCAAAAATTTTATTGCTCTAGAAACTGAATAGCCTATAATTTTTTAGGTAGAATTTTAAATTGTGTATAATTTATATAGCCTATTTAAAATACATCAATGATGACGCAGTCGTCTGGGCGGAAGTTCGATACCGCGACTCCTCCTCCAGACTCCACCGACGATTCCTTCTGCGCATGCCCAGGCTCCAAACTGACGTTTTTGCGTAACATGTCAACGCCCATTGTCGTACGTTTTACATTCAGTTCATTACAATGGAAGGAAGCGGCATTGTGTCGTCCATCTTTTTTTAAAGTCTATGCATCTAGCTACCAAAATTCCTTGCGCTCAGGCAGTTTGGCGTGACTTGCCTGGAATGCTACAAAGTCGTGAGTCGTGGTTTGAAGTTGTGACTTACGGGCTCAAAAACCTGCCTGGAATGCAGCACGAGTTCCGTTGTAAATCTGTGTGTGAATGTAGCCTGCATTTCAGTAGCTTCCCAAATTTCCATAAGGTTACAACTTCTTAAGTCTTAAAGTTCAATATTCAAAGCATCATGTGTTTCATTAAATGAAGAAGAGCACAGTTTTGATGACAATTGTATTCATAAATGAGACCCAGATTTAAATGTAAACCAAGTAAATGTGTTGTCTTTTAATAAATAGTATTAAACATATTTAATTATTCTCATTAATCAAAGAAATTAATCTGTGAATTCCATTAATTAAATATTCTATGAAGATTTAAATGGTCAAATATTTATATTATGCATTCAGTGTTCAAAAGGCATGTTTGCTAGAATTTCACTTAATCACATTGGCAATGCATTTAAGGTGACAAATGATGCATCTTTTCTTGTTGAAGCGCTGCATTTGCATTTCTTTCATTGATGATAGAGTTTAATGCATCACATATTTAATCATTGATTTGGCTAAGCAATTGAGTTGTGTGCAGAATAATAACAGCAGTGCTCCCGGGGGGGCTGAAGTCTGTTTCTAAAGGACAGATACAACTGCTGGTCAGACCTGAGTGCTTTCTAACTATAGCATTTTATCAGTGCTTTCTTTTCCAGCGAGCACTTGTTTGAGTTTGCTGTTCCCGGCATTGACTGAGCAATGGACTGCAAAGATCCCATTTTAAAAATAGAGGAAGAAAAAAGGTTTAAATGGAAAAGAAATCATTGTGACACATTAGTTGGTTTTACAGCATGCTTTGCTGTGTTTGTGCCTTTTCTAGAAGCTTATTGGCTCTTGGAAGAAAAAAACAAAACAACAAACCTTTTTGAAAGAAGAAAAGCCTGGCACCAGGCAGATGTTCACACAATCATGTGTTACTGTATCAAAGAGAAGGAATTCTTGTGTTGTTTTATAGTCAAACTTTAAGTTGTGAAAACTGAAAAGACAGAAAAAAGGAACACATGGCCTTTCTGTGCTTCCGTATGTTTGGAAGCAGTTATTGGTTTAGAATGTTGAAATTTCAAAAGTCTGGGACCACTATTAAACAAAATCATTATTAAAGGGATAGTTCACCCAAAAATGAAAATTTGATGTTTATTTGCTTACCCCCAGTGCATCCAAGATGTAGGTGACTTTTTTTCTTCAGTCGAACGCAAATTATGATTTTTAACTGCAACAGCTGCCGTCTGTCAGTCAAATAATAGCAGTGATTGGGAACTTGAACAATAAGAAACGAAAAAACTTCCATAGACAAATCCAAATTAAACCCTGCGGCTCGTGACGGCACATTGATGTCCTAAGACACGAAGCGATCGGTTTGTGCGAGAAACCGAACAGTATTTATATAATTTTTTACCTCTAATACACCACTATGTCCAACTTCGTTCAGCTTCCGGTTAGTGAGGTCTGATCGCGCTCTGACAACGGAAGTGATGTCTCGCGCTCATTGAAGTATATGGGCGAGACATCACTTCCGTCATCACAACGCGTTTTTTGACCTCACTAACAGGAAGCTGAACGAAGTTGGACATAGTGGTGTATTAGAGGTCAAAATTATATAAATAATGTTCGGTTTCTCGCACAAACCGATCATTTTGTGTCTTAGGACATTAATGTGTCGTCACGAGCTGCAGGTTATAATTTTGATTTGTCTAAGCAAGTTTTATTTACTGTTATAGTTGAAGTTCCCATCTACTGCTATTATTTGACTGACAGACGGCAGCGGTTGCAGGTAAAAATCAGAATTTGCGTTCGACTGAAGAAAAAAAGTCACCTACATCTTGGATGCACTGGGGGTAAGCAGATAAACATCAAATTTTCATTTTTGGGTGAACTATCCCTTTAACTTGAAGTTAAACAAAGTAATTTTTTGACATTGATGGATAAAAAATATTTCAGATACTGCACTATTTGTTGGGTGACGTACCGAATATTAAAGGGGACCTATTATGCCCCTTTTCACAAGATGTAACATAAGTCTCTGGTGTCCCCAGAATGTGTCTGTGAAGTTTCAGCTCAGATAATTTATTAGGCTATAACTTGTCAAATTTGCCTCTATTTGGGTTTGAGCAAAAACACGCCGTTTTTGTGTGTCCCTTTACATGCAAATGAGCTGCTCCCTGCCCTTTTTCCAGTAGAGGGCAGAGCTTTAACAGCTTGCGCTTCGGTTGCTCAACAACAACAAAGCTGGAGAATCTCACACACCCAAAATGACAATTGTCAGTAATGGTGTTCAGCCTACAACAACTCTTCCTCTTCTCTAAAGCAGCCCAACATGGCCTCCCCTTCTTTGTTACATGTTCCCGGGGGCAGGGTTTATCTAAATTTTGGTTTGTGATGTCACCAACCTGGGAAGAAGCTTGTTGTAGTCCCTACCAGCCATTTCTTGTAGTCCTTAAAAAGCGATTTCTGTGAAAGAAAATATCTCCCTTTGCATTGAACTTTGAGCGTCGTAACTTTGCAGATGATGTTTATGCTCAAACAGCAACATTACACACTAACTAAAGTTAAAAAAGTAAAATCATAATCAAGCACCCCTTAAAGACATTTTCAAATAATAAAAAAATTCGCTCAAACTGTTAATCTCATAACATTTTTTATGAAAAAAATTGTTTTAAGGATATAATAATAATAAAAAAAAGATGCATTGTCACATTGATCTCAGACTCTTGGACCCCTCAGTATCTCTGCACAGCTTTCCATGCAGTTCTGATAATCTGTTGAGACACGGCTGGTAGTTTATGTCTGCTGTGGATTATTTTATTGCTAGGCTTATATCTGCAGATAGAGTATGATACTTTTAATCTCTTGAATTGGCTTTCTTGTCTTTGTTGTGTAATACTTTTACTGTTTGCAGTTGACCTAAATGTGCAAGGAGCTAATTGAAAATGAACGTTTTGAAAATGCTTGAAGAGGTAAACAGATTTTAAATCAGTTTACCTCATCAAGCAAAATAAAATGAAAATGCAAAATACATTTCTTTATTTGCAGTAACTGGATTAACTGGAGCACCATGGAAGCAGGATAAGTATTTTTGTTTTTGCTAAAATATGAAGAATGTCAATATGCAGACTGTCAGGAACCTTTCTTTAAACAATTTGTATTGTTTGCAAAATTGGCAGGCTTGTTCTTCCTACCCACTGAGGAATGATCTTACTCATATTTAAACCCCCGTAACATTTGCCTGCTTGGCAAACAGTAATTATTTGTTTGGATTATTTTTAGCTCTTATTGTTTTCCTAGCAGTTTAAGTTTATTTGTTCCTCTCTGTCCGGAGAAAGAGGAGCAGCTTTGACTGGCTTTGGCACCAGATAGATCACACAGGGTGACTGAAGGTAAAAGCAGCAAGGAAAGTTCACAATGTTAGGGATTATACAGATAATCCTCCGGAATCATCCAAACAGAGAGGCAGATTTGATAAACGAACATCAACCCAGAAAGCACTTAAGGACAACCTTGTCGATCTCACAGTTCAAAGTGAATGTGATCCATTATTACGCCACCAACTGTTGGGCAAGTTAGATGTTTTCCAGAAGAGATTAGCTAGACATTTTCCAATATGGGATTACGGAATATGGTGTCATTAACACTGAAACAGTGAGACAGATATACAGTGAGAAACAATGAATGGCCTTAAACATAGTGTGACGTCTGTGTGTGAGGTTAAAAGGAAAGCTTGAGGGGGGATTCACCTTTTTTTTTCCTTTAAAAAGGATGAGCTCTAGGCAGTCTTTCATTAGGAACATGGCCGCTGTGTGATTTAATCTGGCTTTAATCTCTGGCGCATATGGTCCCTTCCATCAAGGACAACATGGAGATAGATGGCGGTGCAACCATCAGCATGTGTGAGTCTACTAAAGATGACAAACATGTGTGCGGTATTTTGTTTTTATACTCTTTGATACAGCACTGTGCTTAAAGAAAATCTGCTTTTATCATTTGATAATAAAAATTGGCCACTATTAAAAACTATAAGGATTATTTTGGGATGTATTTAGTACTCACAATCTGCACTGAAAAACTGGTATAGGATTCGCAAATTTTTGGATATCCAATAGAATTGCTTGGAAATTTTGCAAAGATATTACAAATAAAATGGGCCGGATCCTGTGTCAACATAACATGCATGCTTCATGCTTCTCACGTGTTTAGCTTCGGCCAATAATGAGCCGGCATTCGGACGTAAACAAGGAAGCCTGCACTGAGTTCACTACGTATGACAACGGTTCAAATAGTTGAATAAAGTAGTTATTTTTATTTTGTTTTTGCGCCCAAAAAGTATTCTCGTTGCTTCATAACATTAAGGTTGAACCACTGTAGTCACGTTGACTATTTTAATCATGTTTTTAACTACCTTTCTGGACGTCAAAAGGTGCAATGACGTTGCTGCCTATGTGTGGATCAGATACCCTCGGGTTTGATAATTTCCCTTCAGTTTCACACAATATTAGTTGTTTTCATGCCTTTTGCACAACATTGCACCATTTCATGCTTTTCATCTTCAGAAAGATCTTTCTTCCTCTCCATATTGCATTAACTGTGACTTGCTTAATAATGTGGCACAACCTCTAAGTAGGGTTTCCATAGATCTGGCAAATTATTTTTTCTGAGATTGATACCAGTTATCTAAAAAGACATGGATAAATAAACAAACAAACATTTTCTTAGAAAAACTAAAATCTGAATGTTTATTGTACTGAAATCTTACTGATATGTCACTTGCATAATAATTTGGAACGCAGTGTATTTCCTCTTAGGAGTCAAGAGCAAATATAATATCAAGATTGGAATATCAAGGCTGGAAAATACCTATTATTGCTCATTTTCTGAGCTGAACAGCCATATTAAGAGTTGATTGTGCTAGATACTGTATGTGTAAGATTAATGACAAGAAAGAATCAGATTTTGTTTTGTTGAGAAATGTTAAATTTCAGATAGAGTATTAGATATGAATTGATCAGGAGAGAAAGTTTAAAGGAGAGACAATAGTGCATGATTTACGCCAAGTCATTTAGCTCAAACACTTATTGTTCTTTCAGGCAATGACTATTCCACCACATTTTACTGGCAGAAAGACAATTATCATCAGTAATAACCAGTTCAAATAATTCATGCATTATTGGCTATTGGTCATGGACTAGATTCCCCTGGCAACATAATGACTGACAGCAGAATCAATAAACTAAATGACCAGGTCAGAAAGACAAAATAGCAGCTTTTGTACCTTTGAAGACATCACAACTTTATACTTCATAAATTTAAACTGCAGTGAAGTTCATTTGATGTGTAATTCATGAAATCCTGTCATTTGTTAGACTGCTTATGCCAAATCAGCTTGATGTTGTGTCCCGTGGCATTTTATAAAACATGGAGGTTTTCATTACTTTGATGCAATCTGTGATTACTGAAATTCTTAATGGAAAAAAAAACAAAACAAAAAAATTATTAGTCTCAGACAGAAGTTGTCTGAAGTTGGCGCAAGCAATGAAGCATGAGCGTTAAAGCAGCTTGAAACTTTGCTTTCAGACTGTTGTATTTGCAGAACTGGCAGTTGTTTTAATGTTCACCGGCACACAACTACAGTGGCAGTAAAAGGGTTGCTGAAAATGTCAAAGGTGGACTGTTGTGCTTTGAAATGAGCGAGATTCAGTTTAGCAGCGCAATCAGCACCTGTAAGGACGTCTGCAAGAGCATCATTGATCCTGTTGTTGCTGAGGCTCCTGTTTCAATTAAATGCCTTAAAAAGAGCCACACATCTATTTTATTTTGTGTTTGTGCCCTGTAATGACTGTTTCAGTGTGCTAGGGTGCCTAGTTACATAACACAAGCATGTAATCATAGGGTTATCATCTAGAAGAACTTTCTAAAATCCCACCAGCCCACTGGCATTACAGTGTCGATTCTTGAATAACTCACAGCCAGTACACATCAAAAACACATTTCTTGGAATCACCAATTCCAAGATGTTTCTCTGTAGCCTCAGAAATGTTTTATGATATTATGATGCATAACTATGGGTGGTCTGGGGTGGGGGGTCTTACAGTACTCAATTTTATAAATAGTGAAGTATCTGAGAGAAATCAGTTTTCAAATTTGCCTATAAACCCACCCGAATGCAAAATCCTGCCTATGCACATACAAACACGGTGAATGATTAGTGGTGCATCCTAAGGGAAACGTCACAATTACTATTGCTAATACTTTACTAAGCAATCAGACTTACATTTTTTTTTTCCTGGTGACTGAACATACAAGCAAAAAAAAAAAAAAAAAAAACCCCAAAAAAAACAAACAAACTTGAATTAAACTTGTATTATACGAGGGATCCGAGCCATAGTTAGAAACTAGTATGACACATGAGGATGGGCTCTTGGCTTTGGTCAGTAATCAGCCACTTAGCTGCCATCCAGAATGTGCTAAAACCACTTTAGATCATGGGTCTTCAATATTTTCCAGTCCCCTTGGTGGACCTCTTTTGACTCACTGTGTAAAACGAAGCATTTAATTATTCTTTTTTTTTTTTTTTCTTAGAATGTGTCTGTGAAGTGGTGAAGTTTCAACTAAAAATAAATTTTTTGTAAAAATACAAATAATTTATTATAGCTTGTCAAATTTGCCCAAATTTGGGTGTGAGCAAAAACACGCCATTTTTGTGTTTCCCTTTAAATGCAAATAAGCTGCTGCTCCCTGCGTTTTCCAGAAGAGGGCTGAGCTTTAACAGCTCACGCTTCGTTTGCTCAACAACAACAAAGCTGTAGAATCTCACGCAGCCAAAATGAGGATTGTCAGTAACGATGTTCAGCCTTACACTGTTCAAACCGGAGTTGGATACTGACGGAGAGACTCAGGAAGAACTTACAACTTTTAGAATGCAAAATTTGCTGTGGAGTGGATTCATCTCATTGACTAGCATGTGCCGTCATGTTAATCTTTTGTCCAAAACCTGTATGAATGCTCACTATACATAGCGTACCTGTTTGCCAAACAGAGCCATACATACCAGGCTAACGTTTATGATTGCTATTAAATGCTGTGAATGTTCTAATATTTTTCCAAAATATTGCTTGGACAGAAACACTGCTTTTTTAGCAATCAAGCTTACCAGGGTCAACTTCCAGGGTCAACTAAGCTAACGAGACTCTAAATAGTGTTCTTTGCTCATCTGTGCAGCCAACGACAGAACAATTAGCATGCTTTGCTTGAACATGCTTTGCCATGGCCTTAGAACTGGTACACCTTGCTCGCTTGTGAATACAAAATAATGGCGCCATGGGTATAAACGTGCAGATTAAGGGGCGGGAAAATCATAATAAGATCCCCTTCCTACGTCACAAGGGGAGCGAAATCTTTGCGGCTCGCTTTTTCACATGCTTGCAGAGAAAGGCTTACCAAAACAAAGTTACTGGGTTGTCCTTTTTCACGTTTTCTGGGTTGGTACGTGCACTGGGGACCTGATTATAGCACTTAACCATGGAAAAAGTCAGATTTTCATGATATGCCCCCTTTAAATATAGCATACAAATATATTTAGTTTTAATGTTTAAAATGTATGATCCTGATCCTGAAATAATATTGAAATATGTACGGTATTAATTCTTAAATTCTATGTATCTTTATTGATGTACATAATCATATTTGTGAAATATGGGTCAATTTAATATTTCAATTTGTTTGAGATCAAACAACAATTGGCGATGCCACCAAAACAGATAGAGCACTGTTTTCCTACTGCATCTTTTTAGCATCTCAGGCTAGTTCTCCTAGAGACTTACATCCCACTTGTTGTTCTTTATATTTGTATCAGGCTAAATTATTTTTTTTATTGAAACACCACCCATCTTGCTCAGAAATGTCCTTAAAACTTCAACACTAACTGACAGTTTGTTTTCCCTCTTCCATTAAGTTTGCCGTGTCACTGATGTCAGAGCTTTCATAACTGCTAGCAAAACTGCCACCAAACTGCTTGTTTGTTCAGTCAGCTATGATTTCAGACGTTCAGCACAGTCTGTCTACGATGGTGTTCCTAGACATGTTGACCTTTTCAAATGCTTGTTTGTTTGTTCGACAGGCTTGGTGTAACGATTACGGATCTGGGATGGTGACAAGAAAAAAAAAGGTGCCAATCAGTGAACCAGATTTGGATGAGCGGCATGCTGCACAGGTACTGAGGTCTCCATAGATACAACTCAAGGTTTCCTGACATCTTTTTGCAAAAATAGTGAGTGTACATCAGATTCTTATATTACTATGACAAAGTGATTAAGTTTTTATGCAAACAAGACATATTTTCTCTCACTCAAGACTGATTTCTTCTTCCATCTCATTTAATGCCCCGCCCCACCCTGGCTTTTGTTGCTTCTTTATATTGTATTTCCTATTAAAGTCGTCTTGTTTATTTATATGAGCAAATATTGTATTTTTAAATATATATAAGAAAAAAAAAAACATTCTGTGTGAATGACTCCTTACCCAAAATTGCTGCTGTTCCAAAAAGTCGAAATAAAATGTTAAGAATAAACTCATTCAATTACGAGAAACAACTCGTTAAATTTCGAGAAAAAGGTCGAGATAAAATGTTGAGAATAAACTCATTAAATTACGAGAAAAAACTCGTTAAATTTCGAGAAAAAAGTCAAGATAAAATGTTGAGAATAAAGTCATTACGAGAACAAATTCGTTGAATTATGAGAAAAATTTTGTTAAATTTCGAGAAAAAAGTTGAGATAAAATGTTGAGAATAAACTCATTAAATTATGAGAAAAAAGTCATTAAATTACGAGAACAAATTAGTTAAATTACGAATTTGTTCTCATAATTTAACAACTTTTTTTCTCGTAATTTAACAACTTTTTTCTCATAATTTAATGAGTTGATTCTCAATTTTATTTTGACTTTTTTCTCGAAATTTAACCAGTTTTTTTCTCGAAATTTAACAACTTTAATCTTGAGATGGTTTTATTTTTTTATTATCGCTTGGCCCTAATCCTCTTCCGTAGAGAAACACAGTTTCTCAGAAATCCCATTATAAACGTGTACCCCACATGGCTCCGGGGGGGTTAATAAAGGCCTTCTAAAGTAAAGCGATGCGTTGTGTAAAAAAAATATCCATATTTACAAAAAAGTTATGAAGTAAAATATTTAAGTTACGAAGAATGGATGTGGATGGAGACACTTTCTTCAGCTCATACTCATTGATCTCTATCACTGCCATTATAAAGCTCGGATGCATCAGGATATTTATTAATATTTCTGAGATTGTGTTCATCTGAAAGAAGAAAGTCATATACACCTAGGATGGCTTAAGGGTGATTAAAGCTTGGGCTAATTTTCATTTGAAAGTGAATTAATCTAACTTGAGTGGTATTGTTCAGTGATTTACAAGAAAATAGCACTGTATATCAAGCAGGTTGTCCACCCCTGGTTTAAAGAAAAGCTTTCAGAAAAGAGGCTTGGAAGTGTACAGTTAAATGCCAGTACAGGTCACTTTCTCCTTGGTTTTGTGTTACACCATATTTTCTTTTTCTTTTTTTACTTTAGCGAAATACCATAAACCATCCCGGGGCTTCACTCAGCAAATATAGGAGTTTGTATTACATTTCCACTGGGCTTCTTTGTTGTGGTTTGCAAAATGGGAAAAGAATGAGGTTAAGACTGTAATTCTGTTTCTGCCTCATCTCTTGTGCATTAAGAGCACAGCATGTTCGGCTTTATCCAGGTCTGGTATGGTTGTGGTAAGACTGTGCTCACCGAGTCAGGATGTTTCTGTTCAAGGTTGCTCATTGAAACCAGATAACATTCCAATTTGTTGCAATTTCTGTCCAGAATCTTGAGAAGTTTTCTTGTTCTGTTACAGTATAGGTGTTCAAATCACCAGTTTTGCCATAGTGTTTATCTATCTCTCTGCAGCTATTGACTATTTCAGTGACTAATAACAGATAGTTCTATCTATCTATCTATCTATCTATCTATCTATCTATCTATCTATCTATCTATCTATCTATCTATCTATCTATCTATCTATCTATCTATCTATCTATCTATCTATCTATCTATCTATCTATCTATCTAATCTATCTATCTATCTATCTATCTATATTTGATAATATTTAATATAAAAGATGTGTATCAAATCACTGTTATCAAATCTCAGTTCACTGGCATGTGTGGTGATGGTGGGTGGAGCAGGACGCCGGACTACAGCTTCAGCGCAGCTCTGTGCTCTTGGTTGCAGGGATTTCTCTTGGTGTGGATGTTTCAGTCAGTCAGTCAAGGAACTGCTATCTATCTATCTATTAGGGGTGTGACCAGACAGGTAGCTCACAAGACAAGACTCGTGATTGAGTTCACCAGACGAGACAAGATTTTTACACACTATTTGTAAGAAATCCTCAATGGCGAAATACATGACTAGAAAAAATATTCTGCAGGTGTATTTGAAATGTTTCAAAGCAGAACAAAGTAACTTTTTTTACCTTCATAAATAGTTTTCTAAGTCCTTACTTTGGTTAATTGACTTGTAGTGGTGTGTTTGAGGTGAGCACTAACCCCCTTTGGCACGTCTACGCCAGAATACAGCACTTGCAAGTTGAGCTGCAACGACCCGAAACAATCTTGCCTCATGTTCACGTTCACGCGAGAGTGACAAAATGCTTTATGGTAATTCAAAAACAATGTACATATTATGACTTTATAAGACAATTTCAAAAATTACCCACCTCTATCGAGTGTACTGTATTTGCAAATTACCCACCTCCTCTTTCTTGTACTGTATTTGCAAAACTACTGCGCTGGTGAGCGTTGTAGTCGTTGTAGTCCAGAGCTGCACTTGGAGTATTTACGACAGTGTGATTCACTGAAGGAAACTGTAGGGGGAGTTTCGCAAATCTTACTAAGTTCCACTTTAACTAATCATCTTAATGAATGTCATTTCAGTTCTACTTTCTGAGTATGAATTATCATATGCAGTAAAAGACAACAATACTCAAGTACTGTAAAAGGTTTTGCTACTAACTCAACTGACTGACTTCTCTTCTATATGATTTCAGACTCTTCAGACCTTACTGTATATGATTTATGAGCTTCTACCACTTTTGACCTCCTAACTGAACTCCTTTCCACAAACTGATCATAGAAATAAAAACAGTATAAATAAAAATGGTAACGCTTTACAATAAGGCCTCATTAACATTAATGTATTAACCAACATCAACTAACAATGAGCAATATATTTGCTACAGTATATAAAAATAGTCATTCATTGTTAGTTAATGATAGTTCACAGTGCATTAACTAATGTTAACAAATGAAACCTTATTGTTTGTGCTTAATAAGTTTAAGAGAAAACGGTTATTCATTTTTTATGGTAACACTTTACAATAAGTGCAACCATAATCACACTCTCTCAATATTCAAAGTGCAAATGAGACCAAATTTGTCTTTGATACAGAGCTAAGAGATGGTTACAACTACACTGCCCAGCCTAAAATAGCTTTCATATTGAGAGATATCTCTATTCATCAGGGAGCCGCTTTCAAAATGCGGGGTATTGAGATCGCGTTTGAATGCGCGCTCCTGTTTACTTTCACTTTCACGGTCGCGTGTAACACTGTAAATATGGAGCGGCGGCAACCGTTATCCAAATGAATTAAATGTTTTTTTTTATTTTTATTTAAATACAAAGCAAAAGGACAGTGGAGGCGTAATGTAAACGTAGCGGTGGCATATTCTTTCCTAATCATCCTAACACTCTGTCATGGCAACAACATCACGAGATCTCGTCACAGTTTAGTCTCACGAGATCTCGTGACACGAGATCTTGTCACACCCCTACTATCTATCTATCTATCTATCTATCTATCTATCTATCTATCTATCTATCTATCTATCTATCTATCTATCTATCTATCTATCTATCTATCTATCTATCTATCTATCTATCTATCTATCTATCTATCTATCTATCTATCTATCTATCTATCTATCTATCTATCTATCTATCTATCTATCTATCTATCTATCATCTGTCTGTCTGTCTGTCAAAGGGCAATCGTTCACATATAGGTGTCTATATATTGTCCTCTTCTGTTCAGTAAAGTCTAGAGGATATTATAGTTATCAATAATTGTTAAAAAAATCGTTATGTAGGCTATCATACATGCTGAAATTAGTTTTTGGTTAATATGTCTTTATTTCCGATATTGTTAACATTATTGTTTTTCAATTTCAGTTAACTCATCCTACATGATTCCAGTAGGGGCTTAGAGACGTGTTCACAGCAGGATGTATTTGTCCTCTTTTATCTCTCCGTTGGTCAGGAAGGCAGCAATTACAGGTTTTTCATATATTGTGTGGGCAGCGCAGACAATCTCTCGTCTCTTCCTCTCAGTAAATGATGTTATCCTGAACCAGCGTAGCACCCCACTGTTCCTGATACGGCCAGTAAATTTCATTAGAAAGCAGAGGAAGGATCAAAACACCTCGGAGTCTGGTTGAAGAACAGGCTAATATCAGGCCGTGTGTGTGGACTCATAGCGCCGTGTCCTCACCAGGCTTGATGCGACAAGCAATTTGTCTGTCCGCACTGAAAGAGGAAAATGGCATCCCAAAAAATCACAGCCAATCAGAACAGCCAATCACTCACAAGCCACTGTAGCTGAAGAGCATAACTTACATGACTTCAGTGAGGATTCTCTATAATTTTAAAAAACGCCCACACACTAAACTTAGTCCAAAGAGTTTCCGATGTGGGTGGGGCTACTTGGTATGAAATTGCATAAATAGAACCTGAAAACCTCAGGCCGTAAAAGATCCCTCTTGATCAGTTGCCAACTGACGAAATGTATCATTGTAGCAAATCAAGAGGAAGCTGTTATCGCTTCATTTTTTTCATGTTGTACTTGGTTAGTGTTACGGTATGCTGGTGCAGAGATGAGGCAGATACGGATTTCCACAAACAATAGATGATCTTTAATAAACACAGGCAGAGTTCACCGAACATACACATTAACACAACAGAGAACGGACAAGGAGTGCAGGGAGTGAGTGTCATATAAAGGGAGTGCTAACAATAGAGTCCAGGTGCAGGTGATCCGTGATGATGGGGAGATGACGAGGGAAGTGAGTGCAGGTGTGGAGAACAGGAGGATCTTGGGAAATGGAGTCTAGGAGAACAAGGGATCTGTAACAGTTAGAATATGTACTATTTGTTATTTATTTTTTTATTTTTTTAGAAATACACCAATTTAATCATCCTTCAGGCAAAAATCATAAGTCTGATTATACTTGAAAAAGTAGTAGCACACCTCTCCTTCACAAACATCAGATGTCATTCATGTTTGTAGCAAAGACAGTGCAGGATGTGCTTCATAATTATAGTTAGGGATTTATTTAAATCCCTACAGCAATAGTGATGCTTAGTGATGGACAGATTGATCTTAAAGTATTGATTCTTTTACTAATGAATCAAGAGGGTCAATCCTCACATAAAAGTATTGATCCAAAGTGTTTTTTGTTTTTTTTTTACTAGTGATTTTATTATTAATTTAGCAAGAAAATAAATGCTTATATTAAGCTTCAAAAACATAAAGTGCAATCAAGCAGAGAAAGCAAAGAATAATGACTTCATTTTGGCCTACCTTAGCACTAGTAAATGTGACATTTTATTTAATGTTTATTTGAATTTAAAGCTGCTAAAAGATTAATTATGCTCTGTAGTTCTTAATAAATGATAAACAAAATCAGAAGTCTATTTAATTTGCATTTTAGGCATATTAAATGTTAAAAAATAGCTATAATTATAATCATTATATCACAAAAACTTTCCATTTAGAGGTGTATTGATATCAAAATTAGCAATATTGCTCTTGAAAGTACATGGTATCATACTGAATAATACAAAAATAATGTACAACCCGAGTTCCGGAAAAGTTGAAAATTTGAATATGATGAAAACTAAAAGACTTTCAAATCACATGAGCCAATATTTTTTTTCATAAAAGAACATAGATAACATAACAAATGTTTAAATTGGGAAATTTTACAATTTTATGCACAAAATGAGCTCATTTCAAATTTGATGCCTTCTGCAGGTCTTTGATGAAAACATAAATGTTTATAGTGTATAAGTATTTGTGATATCTTTAATCAAATCTTTAATTCATTGTATCCCACATCAAGTGAACATTTAGGACAACTGCATTAAGACAAAGTCATTATGCAAATGTTTTTCACGTTTTAAGAATATGTAACATATTACTGAATTTCACTGCAGATAAAAGTGACAATTATGTGAGATTAACCCATGACAATTGTAAGGAACCCCCCGTTGGCCCAAAAACAGATTCTGACAGCCTGGACGAAGGTATAATACGTGTATGTCTTTTCAGCGCCCCTGTGAAGTTCACTCAATTTTTAGAATTTAGTTTTAATTTTACTTTAGCTGCTTGTTTAATCTGACTCCAATTTCAAATGATTATTACTCTTAGATAGTGTTTCTAATTAGAAATTAATCATTGGTCATGTATTAATTTAGATATTTGATTATTCTGGGTATCCCATACTTTCAATTATTTGTTCATTATGGACTCGGTAACGCAAAGGAAGTTACATTGGCCTAATATGTACAGTACTTCCACAATCACAAACACACCAGATCTGATTCTTAGACAGAGGATGCAGGGTAAATATCTACCTTTAAGTAGGTTGCGTTCTGCTCACTCATAGCAAAAAGCATAGTTTTGTATATTCACTAAGTCAGTGATATATAACAGATGGTATATAACTCACTAAGTCTCAAATGATGTGCCCATTGCTCCATTCATTGAGCCTTCCCGTATGATCTATCCTGGACACTGATTTGCATTAATACCAAACTCACAATAATCTGCTAGAAATAATGATCTAAGATAAATCAAGAAGAACACTTATTTGTCAGGTAAAAATATATCATGCCAATTACATAGTTAGACAATTAGAAGCCAATTCAAATAATAAACACATAATATTAATTGCTCAAAGATGACTCTAAGAGTAAGAAATGTATATACACACAGTGGTGTGTGAGTGTCTTCAGACATTCACCCATCACGGCATGGGGGTTTCTGTCTACACAAGATCCCACGTGACTGCTTTGCACTTTCCCTCAAATACCAAGACCAGAACAAAAGGATTGTAAATATTTACTACATCGGTGGATCCAAAATGGTCAATATTCATATTCATGCATTTTATTCATATTTCATGTTAATCAGTTATGGCTTATGATTTATCAATATTACTTTTGATTTCATATATTCATGTACTCCTACTCCATATATTAATCCTCATCGTATTTATTCTTTATGGTTATTCTTCTTTTATCTTTAAGAGTATGTATGCTTGCTATGTTCAATTGTTCTTCATGTGTTCCAATGTGACAGGTCATGTTGACACGTTTGTGGTTATATATCTCCATATATCTCATTTCATTCTGCAACTGTCTTAATTTTGTTCCTTCTTTCTCTATATTCTGATCTTCATCTTCATCTGATCATACCCGCTCCATTAGGCGGCAGTGCAGGATAGCAGAGCGCAAGTGGAAGAAAGACAAACTTAGGGTCTCATATGAAATGCTCTGTGACTCTTTGAAGCAGTATCAATTTGCTGTCAAGACTGCTAAGTCAAATTATTTTTCTGAAATAATTGCAAAAAATGCCCATAGGCCTAAAGTTATTTTTTTAAATAAATTGATTCAGTCTTGAACCCTACTACAGCAGGCTACCCTACTGCTACACCTGAGATTTGTGAAAAGTTTTTTGTGGACAAAATACGGGACATCAGAGCACAAATATTGCCATCAGTTTCTTGCTCCGAATCTCTGGTGCCTTCCAGTTCTTTCTGGCACTTTGACCTTGTCTCGCTCAACCAGCTGTCAGATATAGTTTCTTCACTGAAACCGACTTCTTCACCTATGGATGTGATTCCGTCACATTTTTAATTCTGTCGCTCCCATCATACTGGCCATAATAAACAGTTCTCTGATTAGTGGAGTGGTTCCCACAAGCTTCAAACATGCTGTGGTCCAGCCTCTCTTGAAAAAAACCAAACCTGGACCCTGACATTTTAAGTAATTATAGGCCAATCTCAAAGTTGTCATTTCTCTGTAAAATTCTGGAAAAGGTAATCTACTTGCAGCTTTCATCTTATCTCACTGATTGTAACATGCTTGATAAATTTCAATCAGGTTTCAGGGCATTTCATAGTACTGAGACAGCTTTGCTAATAGTGACAAATTATATCTTATGCTCCCTGGATTCTGGGGACGGGATCATCTTAATTCTTTTAGATCTCAGCGCAGCATTTGACACAAACAATTTAATGGTAAACGGTGGACAGCCATTTTTAGGTCTCTCCAGAGTTGCTCAATTGGGTTTAAGTCAGGGCTCTGGCTGGGCCATTCAAGAACAGTCACGTAGTTGTTGTGAAGCCACTCCTTCGTTATTTTAGCTGTGTGCTTAGGGTCATTGTCTTGTTGGAAGGTAAACCTTCAGCCCAGTCTGAGGTCCTGAGCACTCTGGAGAAGGTTTTTGTCCAGGATATCCCTGTACTTGGCTGCATTCATCTTTCCCTCAATTGCAACCAGTCTTCCTGTCCCTGCAGCTGAAAAACACCCCCACAGCATGGTGCTGCCACCACCATGCTTCACTGTTGGGACTGTATTAGACAGGTGATGAGCAGCGCCTGGTTTTCTCCACACATACCGCTTAGAATTAAGGCCAAAAAGTTCTATCTTGGTCTCATCAGACCAGAGAATCTTATTTCTCACCATCTTAGCAAACACCATGCAGGCTTTCATGTGTTTTGCACCGAGGAGAGGCTTCTGTCGGGCCACTCTGCCATAAAGCCCCGACTGGTGGAGGGCTGCAGTGATGGTTGACTTTCTACAACTTTCTCCCATCTCCCGACTGCATCTCTGGAGCTCAGCCACAGTGATCTTTGGGTTCTTCTTTACCTCTCTCACCAAGGCTCTTCTCCCCCGATAGCTCAGTTTGGCCGGACGGCCAGCTCTAGAAAGGGTTCTGGTCATCCCAAACGTCTTCCATTTAAGGATTATGGATGCCACTGTGCTCTTAAGAACCTTAAGTGCAGCAGAAATTTGTTTGTTACCTTGGCCAGATCTGTGCCTTGCCACAATTCTGTCTCTGATCTCTTCAGGCAGTTCCTTTGACCTCATGATTCTCATTTGCTCTGACATGCACTGTGAGCTGTAAGGTCTTATATAGACAGGTGTGTGGCTTTCCTAATCAAGTCCAATCAGTATAATCAAACACAGCTGGACTCAAATGAAGGTGTAGAACTATCTCAAGGATGATCAGAAGAAATGGACAGCACCTGAGTTAAATATATGAGTGCAAAGGGTCTGAATACTTAGGACCATGTGATATGTCAGTTTTTCTGTCAATATGGGGTGCTGTCTGTACTTTAATGAGGAAAAAAATGAACTTAAATGATTTTAGCAAATGGCTGCAATATAACAAAGAGTGAAAACTTTAAGGGCGTCTGAATACTTTCCGTACCCACAGTAGATCTACCTCAATCCTCCACACACCATTTGCAATTGGTTCAGAATGCGGCAGCTAGACTTCTGACAAGAACTAGGAAGAGAGAACACATCACTCCTGTTCTCTCCACCTTACATTGGTTACCAGTCAGATACAGAGTTGACTTCAAAGTTCTGCTGTATGTATATAAAGCTTTACATGGGTTAGCACCACAGTACATTTCCGATCTTCTTCATCCTTACTCTGCTCCAAGATCTCTCCGCTCATGCAATAAATTCCTTCTCTCGGTTCCTTGGTCCTGCTTAAAGACTAAGGATGACAGAGCTTTTGCAGTTGCGGCTCCTAGGTTGTGGAATGTGCTTCCAGTTGGCGTCAGGTCTTGGACATTTTTAAATCTAGCCTAAAGACTCATTTATTTTCTTTAGCTTATGATGTAGCCTGAATTATATAAGGCATTTGAGTGGTTTATGGTCTACCTTGCATGTTTTATATTTTATTTTATGTATTAGTTTTATTATCTTTTATCTTTTGTGTAAAATTGTACAGCACTTTGGTACAACACACGTTGTTTTTAAATGTGCTTTATAAATAAACTTGAACTTGAACTTGATCTGTTAGATACAATACTCTAGATTTTATTATTAACTAATAATTACTTAATTAATTTGTTTGTCTCTATAATTTTTAATTAATACATTTGTTATTCCTTATTCAAATTTGATCTCTGACATAATCATTGCTGGACTGCCTGGATCTCATTGCCTCAAGTTTTTGCATCATACACCAACACCTGTTTTGGGGGAGAGGAGTGCGTTATCAGATATCTTGAAAAGACAACACCCAAAAAGGAGAACAGAATTCTCATAAGTTTTAATTTTTTTTTTTCATAACTCATGTGACTGCTGTGAAATTGAGACATTTAAAATGATAACATACATGAAAGTGCATACACGAGTGAGGAGAGTTTGTGCAAGGCGATGTCCTATTTTCTTTGAGATCTTCTCCTTAGATTGCAGGGTGCTTGATCTCAGCTTTTGTCTTGGCAGTAAAATCAAGTCTTACACAATAAAAAATATAAATAACAAAAGCCCAATTTGAATGCAGGGACATTCTGAATTGGCTAAAAACAGCTATTGAGATGCTGTCGCACAGCCCGCTGAGGCCTGCCTAACCTCTATGGAGACAGAGATAGCATTACTGCACTACAATATCAGGTGTCTGCCCTCCATAATGCCTGTTATGTATTAATCCTTTCCATTTTGAGCCTCTCTCATGGACGTTTAGAGAGAATGGTATTTGTTACGACAAACACTGAAAGCTAACTGGATGTCCGGGGATTAGTGCTAGATAGGAGGCATGGGAGAGGTCTAGATATCCATAGTTTTGGCACGTCAGATGAGGCTGATGGCACGTTAGCATAATGCTGTGCTCCTCTAGTATTTGCTGAGAATCAGATTAACCTGCTTTTATTTTGTAATTAGATGAAGCAGTCACAATAGAAGGGGATTTATGCAGAGCTGTTCTACTTTGCTTTTGCTAACGTCAGTATGTGGACTAAGTAAAGTTATGTTGTAATCTGAGTTGTGAAAGAGAGCCAAGATATAAGACATAATTGAAATTTTGGGTGGCACTAGAGGTGCAATTTAAAAAAAAAAAAAATCCTACCCCAAGGGTCACTGTGATTTTGCAAGTAAGACATGTTCCTGGATCAAAATATTTTGTTGACCCTGGAACAACATTCATGTCCGAAAACATAATCCTATCCCTAACCCTACCCCTAAACCTAACCATATCCATAACTTGATAGGTGAATAACACTGACTGTACAAGCCTGGTTATAAGCATAAAATTGACAAACTCCAAACTTCCCTCAATTCTGACTGACTGGAATGTTGTTCCAGGATCAACAAAGATGTTGATCCAGGAACAGGTTGTACTTGGTGAAGTCACATTCACCATGCTGGAATGCTATATGTATAAAGTGATGATGAGAAAATAGAGAATGTTTGAAACTTTTTTTAGCACATCAATCACAGCCTTTCCTCTTCAAACATTATGAAATGTCGTTCAAATAAGTTGTGGTGAAAGGACCAACCCAAAAATACTCCAGAGTTGATGGATATGATATAGTTTTCCTCCTAAAGCAGCTGAAATCATTCCCTACTGCCATAAGAGTGTCAAAACAGCAATTCAGTCAGAGCTTTATTTAGTCTGAGAAACATTCAGCATGACAGCCTAGAAAAGAACAATCCTCCCTATGCAGATGTTCGATCCTTCATCACCCGCGAGATAGTTCTGACAGCAGCTTCTATGGAAGAGCTTCTCTAAACAGCGTGATTACAATAATTACGGTTTAGAGAAACCATTTAATGCTTTAAATGAGTGAAAGAACAAGAATGATAGTGCAAAGACAGAATAAGAGATCTTTATGAGCGTAACAAGATGCAAACATCACGGTAATCCTCTTTTAACAAGATGAGTGATCAAGTCTTTTGTCAGGTTGTCGAAGGCGGACAATCAATGGCGGTAATTTAGCCCCCCTGCAAGTGCCAGCGGCCTGCATGGCCTCCTCATTTATTACCAGCACAGAGCAGGAGACAGAACCCGTGCCTACAGGCCGAGACTGATAGAGAGAGAGAGAGAGAGAGAGAGAGAGAGAAAGAGGAAAATGAGAAATGGAGTGTGCAAAGAGAGGACTGTGTTAATGAGGAGAAAGAAACCAGAGGAGAACATGTTTCTGCCATTTTGCCTTGGTCAGATAAATGGCAGAACACTAGTCTTTTCTTTCCTATTGTGACATATATACGAGTTAAATGGCTTCTCGAACAAGAAAAAATATAGGGCGGGACTTGATTTTGGCCATGGGGAATTGGTTGGATGGTTGTGGTTTGCTATTGGTCGATCTCATGTGAGTGACAGGTTGTCCCGCCCTCGTTTCTGTAAACGCCATCAGAGAAGTCAAAAAAAATAAATAAATAATAATATCACAATTAAATATGTTTACAAGATTGTAATCTCATCACTATTAGGTCTCAGAGGGGTTAGAGATTTGAACAAACCTGTAACCTTAAAGGGTTAGTTCACCCAAAAATGAAAATTATGCCATTAATGACTCACCCTCATGTCGTTCCAAACCCGTAAGACCTTTGTTCATCTTCGGAACACAGTTTAAAATTTTAGATTTAGTCCGAGAGCTTTCTGTCCCTCCATTGAAAATGTATGTACGGTATACTGTCCATGTCCAGAAAGGGAATAAAAACATCATCAAAGTAGTCCATGTGACATCAGAGGATCATTTAGAATTTTTTGAAGCATCGAAAATACATTTTGGTCCAAAAATAACAAAAACTATGACTTTATTCAGCATTGTCTTCTCTTCCAGAATCCTTTCCATTGAATTGATGCCATTGAATCCTTTCATCTGTCGACGTTGGTAATGCACTTTTACGTCACCGTGGTTGTAATTTGGTGATTAGGACATCCGCGACATGCACACTTACGCACCATTTTAAAAAATATAGCAATACCAAAATACAAACAATGTAGAATAGCTTGAATACAGCGTGTGTCTCCCTTAGACTGTAAACGAAGCTCGGGCGCACCGGATAACACGTCAGCAGCGTCTTGAACCACACTCCGGAGCAGAAGGGGGCGGTAATGCACCAATAAGCTGGATGCCAACCGCCATAAAACAGGAAAGAAGAAGAAGAAGCGGAGTCTTAAACGCGGATTGACAACAGACCCGGAAGAGAATACAATGCTGAATAAAGTCGTAGTTTTTGTTATTTTTGGACCAAAGTGTATTTTCGATGCTTCAAAATGTTGCGGATGTCCTAATCGTCAAAAACAACCACGCGACGTAAAAGTGCATTACCAACGCCGACAGATGAAAGGATTCAGTGGAATCAATTCAATGGAAAGGATTCCGGAAGAGAAGACAATGCTGAATAAAGTCAGAATTTGTGTTATTTTTGGACCAAAATATATTTTTGATGCTTCAAAAACTTCTAACTAACCCACTGATGTCACATGGACTACTTTGATGATGTTTTTATTACCTTTCTGGACATGGACAGTCTACCGTACATACATTTTCAATGGAGGGACAGAAGCTCTCAGACTAAATCTAAAATATCTTAAACTGTGTTCCGAAGATGAACGGAGGTCTCACGGGTTTGGAACGACATGAGGGTGAGTCATTAATGACATAATTTTCATTTTTGGGTGAACTAACCCTTAAAGCATTAAAAATATGTATGTTGTTAAGCAATCAGATTAATGTTTTTCTCCTTATGGAACAGTATGTCATTCTGTAATCTCTGTGCTAAAATCTAGTGAGCTGCCTTACAGTTAGCTGCCTTCTAAGGGAGCATCCTAACTGATATGGAACCTCATAAGTGACAGATTTGGAACACTCTACATAGGAAGCAACTCTACAGGCCACACAAATAGCACACCTCATGGGAGACCCGACCCGCTATTGCCTTAATTAGAATTTGACATCAGCATGTGTGATAATATAAGAATAAAAATGCATAGCACACAGAAATATTGGAGTAAAATAATCAAATTTTGATAGCACTGAACTATTAGTATCAATACTAGTAATGATTTTGTTTTGTGTATTTATCATCACTATTTCTCTCATGTTTTCTGCATCTAGAATTTATTTGCAGCATGCAGGAATTAGCATGCCTACTTTTTGCAACAGCCTACTGAATGATGAACATGGCCATAGACTTTTTGACCTGAACCAGTAAATAAACAGCAAGATTTATGAAGGATTATGTGACACTGACGACTGGAGTAGCGATACTGAATATTCAGCTTTGCATCACAGGAATAAATTACATTATAAAATATATTTAAATCTGTTGTAATAATATTTTACCATAACATTTAGAAATCTTACCGCCCCCAAACTTTTGAACGATCTGTAGTGTATATTCATCTGTTATTTCTGTAGATAAGCAGAATTAGGATGCTTATTGGCTGTCGGCTGAAGAATGAATTCAAGACCGTGTGGTTTTGGCAGCAAATATGATCAGAGCAGTTTAACATTGTGCCAAACCACGTATGACACTAAAGCAACAAGCGGTAAATCCTATCTCTTCCATGTTAATCTTGATTTTTTTTATCCTAACCAGCAGTGACAAGCAATGTGCCATGACAAGACATTTCAACATGATCTCATTAGTGTTCGTAAGTATTCTAATGGATTTCTAGCACACATACTTACAGTTTCATGTATGGACAGCTTTTAAAACAAACCTTATGCATATATACAACTGTAAAACAATGTATAAATTCCATATAAAAACCATTAAGATATCACCATAAAGTCTCTGAAATTGTACATACACAGTATATATGTAAGTGTTTTGTTTTGAAAGATCTGCATTTAACACATTTACATGTATTCATTTAGCAGATGCTTTTGTCCATATTGACTTCATAGAGGAAAATCACACGGACTCTGTCGCATTGTATGAATCAGTCTCTAAAGAAGCTTAAAAGTGCATATGTGCATTTTAAGTCAGCATGAAATGCATGTTATAGAACCGTTTATGCATGCATATGTTTCATTTTTTTAAAACAAATTTGCCCTCGTAATGTTGCCCATCAAAATGTCATAACTGGACCTTTCTCAGGTTGCATACCATACCAAATTCTTCAATGCCCACAAAATCCTCAAAGATCTTTCGCTACTTCAGTTTCATTGTGATTTTAAGTAATACGCAGAACATTTAGTTGGTGGCTTCTTTTTATTTTCAGTGCATTGTGCTGGCTAGCCCCACCCACATTGAAATATGGTTGGTTTAAAATCATGCTCCAAATGTCTGTATATTGAACATTAAATGTTCCCGTTGAGATTTGGTTGCTTTCAGAGAGGACAGAGACAGTTTAAAGCCAAATAAGATCATTACAAGATGTCATTGAACTGTATAATAGAGAATGAAATAATGTTGAACACAGTAAATGAGATTCCTAATGTAATGAAGGACCAATTATTTTGACCAGTGTCTGGCTTCCCATTAAACGAGGTAAAAATATCCCAATATTATTTTTCTTCTGCAGACCTGTCAGTTGTTTTGCGGATTTGATTCATCATCTTCTTTTCAGGCTGACTTTTCAGGTCTTCTCAAAGCCGCCCTTAGCATTAGGATGAGGATCAATCAACTTCCATTGATCCAGAAAGTGACAGGAAGTTCCTATTCATTTTCAGGAAACTGTTTGATCAGTGGCCTCAGAAAACCTTCCATGCAGCGCTTTGGTAAAATGTGCCCTCCTCACCCTTTCTGTCTCTCCGCACTCAAATTTCCCGGCTCATTCATAATGCCTCATGATTCCTTTGTGTTTTTCTAGTACTGATCTGGGCCTCTATGTAGGTCAGTGAAAAGTTGTCAACGTTGCAGGAAAAGGTAGATTCACGCCCATCCCCTGCCTCCTCCTGCGTCACAAAAAAAGGAAATAAAAACATATGAACATATTTAAAAAGGCAGTGACTTTTTTTAACTTTCAAAAGAACTATATTTAAAGGGGACCTATAATGCCCCTTTTACAAGATGTAAGATTAGTCTCTGGTGTCCCCAGAATGTGTCAGTGAAGTTTCAGCTCATAATACTCCACACATCATTTATTATAGCTTGTCAATTTTGCCCCTATTTGGGTGTGAGCAAAAACACGCCATTTTTGTGTGTTTCACTTTAAATGCAAATGAGCTGCTGCTCCCGGTCGCTTTCCAGAAGAGGGCAGTGTTTCAACAGCTCGCGCTTCAGTTGCTCAACAGCAACAAAGCTGGAGAATCTCACGCAGCCAAAATGAGGATTGTCAGTAATGGTGTTCAGCCTTACATTGTTCAAACCAGAGTCGATACTGATGGAGAGACTCAGGAAGAAGTTACAACTTTTAGAATGCAACTGGATGTTTCTGAATGATTAATGGCTGAATTTATGTAGTTGCTGTGGAGTTGATTCAACTCATCGACTAGCATGTGCTGCATGTTAACTTTTGTGCAAATCCAGCGTTGAATTGACCCTCGTTTGTAAAGCAGTTCGGCATAAAATGATGCCATGGTTACAGCACTCTACTACAACAACTCTTCCTCTTCTCTAAAGCAGTCCAACATGGCCTCACCTGGTTTTGTTGGGGGAGGGTTTATGTAAATTTTAGGGTTAGTGACACCATAAAGCTCGTTGTAGTCCCTACCAGCCGTTTGTTGTAGTCCCTAAACAGAGAATTCTTTAAAAGAAAATATCTCCCTTTCCATTGAACTTTGAGTGATTGAACTTTGCAGATGTTGTTTATGATCAAACAGCAACATTACACAGTTACACACTAACTAAAGTTAAAAAAGTAAAATCATAATCAACCAGCCCTTAAAGTCATGATGAAACAGAAATAGCTAAATATTTTTTTCTTACATATTGTGATGTATATCTAATTGAAACAGATTATTGAAAAAAAAAAAAAAATATATATATATATATATATATATATATATATATGAATAGTTTGGTTCCAAAACGCGATAAACGTCATTTTAAAAAAAAAAGAGTTTCCGCCAAAATCCGAATTGTATCTGGTCGGTATTGGAAAGTCATTTATTAATTTTGCGCAAAATGCGATATCCGTCGTGTTATTCTGTCATGTTTTCTCCCTTTTTTTTCCAAAACGCGACAGACGCCAGTCTCCTTTTTCTGCAGAACGCGATATATCTGCTCTCAACCAATCACAGAGCTCCATTCCACCCACTGTAAACATTGAAGACTTTTTAAAAAGCTGTTTTTAATACCAATGTACTCGGCAAATGTGTCTATTTAACCATGCGGTGGCGCCAGATACTCTTTAATAACGAATAATTTATAACATTAACAAGACTGCCATGGTTGAGCCACCTCATTTACACTTTTTGGGAAATTCATCTGACGAATGGCTTTTTATACTTTTTATACATTAAACTTGGATTTTAACACAAGACAACAAAACATCTCTGATTTAATGGTCCTAAAAATAGGCAAAAATTATGTTATTTAAGCAAAAGTTCAGGAGAGCAGGAAAGGAGAAATATACAGATAAAATATTGTAGATAAAATACAGATTACAGGTTTTTTCAAATACAGATAAAGTCAACCCGATCTCACAGTAATTCGTATGAATTTGTATGAATGACCTACCCCTAACCCCGCCCCTAAACCTAGGGGTTTAGACAAATCGTATAAATTTGTACGAGTGAGGTTGCAAAATGCCAAAAAAACAAAAAAAAAGTTTTTGTGTGATTCACTCTTCTTAGCAAGTGTATGTGTTTGTGAGACAGTACAAAGAACGAGAAATATTGTATGGATGGATGACATGGGTGCAGTGACAAAGTGAGAAAGGGAGAGATTGAGAATGAAATAACAAACAGAGATAATATTTGACCGTCCTTCCATTACAGCAGTTTTACTCTCCAGCCAATGCTTCTGTAACCTAATAACAGTGTGGGCATTATTTCAGCATTAGCACACACACAGTTAAAGATCAGGTTTCTCCTCACTGCCATCAGAGATTCCCAGTCAATCGGCTGTTATGAAAGCTCTCCACCCCTCGGCCACACTCTTTTAGCTGTCTGTCCATAGCTGTCCGTTATCCCATTAAACAGCTGTCTGCTCTTTGTGTCTACTCCTTAAAGCCAACAGGATTTCCCTGTAAAAGCTAGCGAGCCCAGACGTTGTGGGGCGAGCACATAACGCCCCTGTGGAGAACTGATCCATACCCTGAGGGATGAAAATTAAGCCAGAGAATTTCTCTGGGGAGGTTGGTCACCGTATAGAGCTCAAGCAGTTAGTCACATTGCATTACGTCCGTTTGAGATGCGTCTGACAGGCTCGGTTTCTTTGTAATTGAAGCAAGTTCAACCAAACTTTTAACTAAATCCATTTGCAGTTAAAGTAGCTAATGGCAGCTTTTGCAGGTCTCTGGAAATGCTTGTCATTTGATCTATACTGTTTTTTTTTTTTTGTGAAAATGATCAAAAACGTTGGCAGTGGCTGCCAACTTCTTAGAAAAAATCTCTGGTGGGGAAAGAGTTAAAAGACCATATTCAATAAACACCTTATTGATGATGCATACTATGTACAGGCACACAAATGAACCCAAAATATAAGCAAAACATGGTTTCTCAAAAAACATTTCTCCATAGAAATCCATTATAAAGAGAACGCTTAACCATTTAGCATGTTGCATTCATATTCAGGGCTCATCTGCTCGCCTGTTATATAGCCTAGTGTGCATCATCAATAAGGTATACTGAATTTGATCTTATCACTGTTTTAGAACATTAAGGTACTTTAAGTGTTTTTCACGTTAAGTGTTTTAGAATGTCCTGGTGTTTTTAGTGATTGAAATACTGCAGCAGGTGCTGTGTATGGATCACAAGTGCCCAAAACTTGCATTTTGTTCACATATTTTTGTTTTTCTTCTTTTGATAATCTAAATATCCGTAGCTTGAAACAGATGAAAAATTGACAGGCCTGTGCTGCAGTTCTATGGCCGTTTTGCCTTCCAGGTCTCCACACAGAACTATGAATACCTGGTAAGCATTGACAGACATGATAATAATGAGAATATACACTGTGTGAATCATAATGATTTGTGAGAATGTTTTTTCACAAAATACACTGCAAAAAAATAAAATAAAATACAGTGCTATTGATCTGTTTTGGTCTTTTCGGGTTTTGCTAAAAGCACTGTATGTTTTAATGATTTACAGTAACCTACAACAGAATGTAGTTGCATTGCGTCACTACTCATTTGCATTAAGTCGCTCAAATCTGACACATTGCCAACTGCCCATACCCAGTTTCTTGCCTTTGTAACAGCAGGCAAAAAGTTCCATTGTTTATTGTCAATAGTGTAGTGATGTAGTATAAAGCACACCTCACACAGAAGTCACTTTAAAACCAAGCAGCTTTCTTTTGTTTAGCCTGGCAAATTCAAAATGGCAACGAAAATATAAAAACTTTGCTAGATTTACAATGTAAATAACACATCATCACAGTCTGTGGAAAAGGGTCCATTGGGACGACTGGTAAATGTGACCTCACAGATGCTCTCTGCCTGTCAGTCATTTTGCATTTTGTGATTGGTGACCTTGGATTGGCTGTCATGTCTGTGGAGGGCGGGGTTTCTGAGAGAGTGCATGTAATCTACCGAAATTGCTTATGTCACTATTCATGAACAAAATTACGAACATGATAGAATGCTGTAGCTCTTATCACATACACGCGCACTCTTTCTCCTTCACTCACTTACACTTGCTGAATGTCAGAGAGCTGACAGGTGATCAATAACACATGTTCATTGAGAAATGGAAGTAAATGTCATCGTGTAAATTTATCTTTCATCTCTTGTCTCAGGGTTGGACGGTGGTTAGGGAAGAATAGAAATGAGAATTTGGCTTAAGCTGCTGGTGAGCAGAAATTTAATTTAACAAAAAGAACCAAATAAATAAATAGGCCTGTGTGGACATTAAATATTAATTTGAGGTGAAATAATTTCTTTGTTTTACATCTAAAGCATCCACTAATAAAAATAGTCCATTAAAATGTACAAAAAGGGATGCAAAGTTTCAATTGCGTTTGTATCAAACGAGAGCAGGAGATTCGGATGTTACAAGAGATATGAAAGTAGCGGCCGTTTTATTTGGCTGAAGTAAAAATCCTATTAATTTACTGCACGGGGGAATTGATTTTTAATAATAACTTGTAAACCTTTAAAGACAGAGCTACAAGATTTTTAAATAATCCATCAACCCACATAATTTCAACAAAGTCTGCATGAACTGGAAGTTGCGATTGACTTTACTTCCATATTGTGATGAGTGAAACAAAATATTGAATGAGAAAAATAGGAATAATAGAAAATGTGGCTTGTTTTTTTTTCCCTCTGGGAATTGATTGGATCTCGAATAGTTCCATTCAGTTCATTGTCAAAGCTGCTGTCTGTTAGCCGTCATGTTAACCTCAGCTAATTCCAGCTGCTGAACTTTGCATCTCTGCCATGTTTGTGCTTTTTTCGGGATTATTTCATAGTTATCAAATAATTGTATGATGGCTTGCTGTGCGGTGTATGATCGAGACAGGTGTACGTCTGTGTACATGTGCACACATGCAGAAGATAAATATGTTGTTGGATCGTCTTGGCATTGGCTAAAAGTTTTGTCCGTCAGAATTACTACAATGACAATGGCTGGAGAATATGCCTCTCCCGACACCATAAAATCCGACAGCACTGCTTGGATATTATAACAAAAACTGCTGCATAATTTCTTGAAGAATGATGGAGAGCAGATCGTTCAGAAGAAATGTGATGCAAACAATGGATATCAATATTTCATGGATTTAACGCTTTTGTGGACAAAAAGTGCTGTTGGATGTTTTTCAATGGTCGCTTTGAACATTTTACCCAAGTGCGACGGATTGGATTCATCTCGCGATTGCGATTTCATTACAAAGATATGAAGTCATGTTTTGATTTTGCTTGTTGTCATTTACACACCCAACACAAATGACAATATTACTGGTGCTGGAGCATCTATATCGTAAAACAGACACCGTAGATTGACAGTAAATCTTTAGAACTTTCAATTGATATAACTTGTTATCTTTATTAATATTTTAGATAGTATCTAAGATAGATAGATAGCTCCTTAGCCTAAGCTAACTTGGTCACATCGAGCTAGGCGGGTGTGGTTTCATTAACCAGGCACCTCAGCTCCACCCACGCCCCGCCTCTTTGCCCATTTACAGTTATTCGTGAGTGACACATGGTGATGCTCTGCCAAGATGGCGATGGCCCACTTTAGGCTTTAAAAATGCTTTTTAGAAAACTATGGGTGACGTCACGGACACTACGTCCATATATTTTACAGTCTATGGTTCTATGACCAAGCTGTCAAACTGACGTCATCAGAGACATCATCCCCTTCTACAGGGGAAATACATTTTCAGATGTTGATTATGAAGACAAAAAAAAAAAATGGTGGATTAACTTGCATGGATGAATTGTTTACCACAAGACTAGTAGTATGTGCTAATAAAGTAAGTCAAGTCTATATATATATATATATATATATATATATATATATATATATATATATATATATATATATTAGGGCTGTCAAAATAACGATTAATTAATCTGAGAAAAAATAATGCGTAAAAAAAAAAAATAACGCAGATTAATCCATTCCGTATTGACCTTTGAACCTGGAGTAAGCACCGTCTTTGCACTCTCTCTACCTCACACATAATAATATAAATATAAGACAGAATCTAATAATAAGACATAATGCTAAAAGACCGAATCCATGTTTCACGAGGCGCATTTGGAGAATGTTTTTCCTGACTAACCATTGGGTGTGAATAGTGCTCAAAAGAACGTCACCTCATCTTCTCTGACAGGCGCCCTGCACGTGCAGCTGACATAAACCACACTTTCAGTAAAGAAAAAGAAAATCCTATCCAGTGGTGAAGTGTTTTCTGTGTTGACAAATCTTTTGCGATGTCCTAATAACAGTCGCGATTCGCACGCAACGTGTCAACGTCCACTAATGTCCAATTCGCGACCTAATGACTCATTTGAGCAGATTCATTTTAATGAATCATGACAACAACTGATCTGTCCACACAGTCTATAATGAATCATTTACTCGAACAACTCTGAAATGAGAACATAAGTGTGCTTACCCCATTTAGCAAGAGTGGTTAGTAAATTTAGCCTTAATAATCCACAATATTTTCAGGTTATTTAAATGACAATGTGTAGTAAATTAGGCCTACCTATAAAATCAGTTAGTTTAGACTCGAGTGAGGTGAAACAAAGCAAGTTGTTGTTAGCTAGGTACATTCAATTGTATATGGTAGAAAATTATATTATTAGTTAATGTAACTTCTAAATGCTACTTTGTAATACTTTGTAAAAGCTATAAAATCACTTTTTATCACAATTTTTTTTTTTTTGCAAAGAGGGCAAGAAAGAATTACAGTGAGAGTGACGGGTACTTTATTGTCAGTATCGGGCTCGCAGATCACATGGGTAGGACACTTTTTACTGTTTGTGTGGATGACCATGTCTGTCACCACCGAAGACCATTTTTGACCCAAGAAAAACCCTGCATCGATTCATTTGAATTGAAATATTTAATACTTTCACAGCAAAAATTATGTCTGCGATTAATTTAGATTAATTAATCAAAGAGTATGTAATTAATTAGATTAACATTTTTAATCGATTGACAGCCTTAATATATATGTATTGTCAAGATCTTTAAATTGATAGTTTTATATTTCTGCATTATTTTTAGTTTGATTATGCCATTTTCAATGCTTTGTGTAATTGTAGTTCTTTCCCTCATTAAAGCCAGTTTCAAATACCGCTTCAAATCAAAGTTTGTAATGTTGGTTGGTTCATGGCTTATAACTCTTAACTGAATACTTTTTTTTACAATCCCTATGGGAAGAATTAATGCAAACAATACTTCTGTAACCAAAAAAGTGGATGGGTGCTGTTGCACTATTAGGAAATATCAGACTTCTGAATGCTGCAATTGACCAATCAGAATCACGTATTTCAGAGAGCCGTGTAATAATTATTGATTTCAAACAAAGAGACACACATTTGACAGTGGAGAAGTAATGACCTTGAAAATCCTGGCAATTATTATTAAAACAACACTGAGATGGAGGGACAAAACAATGTGTCAAATTAATTGGGTTTCTCCTTGCAATGGTAAGGAAAGATTTGTTTTCATTCTTTCCTGCCAAATGAAATAACCTGAGGTGGTCTTCATGGACCCCTGGAGTGACTGCAATTCTATCAATTCATCTTCAGAAATGTTTGTTTTTACCGGAAGTGTCACCATATTAGTCTAGTAAGCAACATGAACATTTTCATAAACAAAACCCTGCAGAGAAACATTTTCATGATGAAAGCCAAGTCATGGTTGAAGGCTAGTAAATGTGTTTGGTTTTTTTTAGCACAAAAGCATTCAAAACCACTGTGACTTTTCCGCATTTCCACAAGGTCTATATGACACGATTCGAGCCTGTGTGGCGTTCATGTACAATTGCTTCTTAATTCCTTCTACAAATATGTGGAGCATGTTCCTGGCTGGTGAGGTTAATTGCGTTACTTGTTGGGGAAAATGTGATTTTTACACATGTGGTGTAAGAGGACAGAGGTCGGGCAAGATGACAGGTCTCGGAGCTGGTGATAGCTCTGTACATTCAAGCATGCATCAGATGTGAATTAAAGCAAGCGGCTTTTAAGAGCAAGTAGCATAAATGGATGTCCTTGATTTAATGTGCAGCACAACATAGATGAGCTTTTAAAGTGTGACTTTTCCTTTCTCCACTGACCTGCAAAGACTTAAGGAGATCACCGTTTCAGAGTGGCATTAAGGAGGAGATTGTTAGGCATAAATAGTAAACAGTACCTTCATGACTATCAAAGGCTTTTTGTGTCCCTTTATGTTTTTATCGTAGCATTTGTTTTGATTCACTGGGTAGTGCTTTCAGTGGTGGCTTTTTAAGTGACTGGGTTATGTTCGCATTTGAAAAGATAATGTATTCTTACTTTTAGTAGATATGTGATGCTGCTACTGAACTTGCAAGCCCATTAAGTCCATTAATTCCCAGTGTTACCAACCTTAAAAGGATCATTATCCTACTCCGACCATGCACTTTGCCACAATTTGCCTTTGTTACTTTGTTTACTTGTCAAACTTATTGTAGCACTGAACAATTCAACTGTTCTCACAGAAAACTTTGCTTTGACGTCGTTAGATGAGTTCTTCTGAAGTGCAGTAGCTGCTGAAGGAGGAATAGCAAGTCATCAATATTGCTGATCCCACTCCCATATTATGGATTGGAGTCATGAATGTAGGCTATTCCAGAAGGTAGGCAGAATAATTATGCCACTTTGTAAGATATCTTATTTCAGACAGATTCTAAGACAGCATAGTATAATCTCTGTGGTGAAGAAACAGATTTTTGTGTGCCTTTCTTATTTAATATATTCAGTGTCACTTGATCCTTCAGAAATCATTCTAATATGCTGATTTGCTGCTCAATAAACATTTCTTATTAGGGGCTTAAAGGGATAGTTCACCCAAAAATGAAAATTTGATGTTAATCTGCTTACCCCCAGGGCATCCAAGATGTAGATGACTTTTTTTCTTCAAGTCAAACGCAAATTATGATTTTTAACTGCAACCGCTGCCGTCTGTCAGTCAAATATTAGCAGTGATTGGGAACTTGAACAATAAGAGCTGAAAAAACTTCCATAGACAAATCCAAATTAAACCCTGCGGCTCGTGACGGCACATTGATGTCCTGAGACACGAAACGATCGGTTTGTGCGAGAAACCGAACATTATTTATATAATTTTTTACCTCTAATACACCACTATGTCCAACTTCGTTCAGCTTCCGGTTAGTGAGGTCTGATCGCGCTCTGACAACGGAAGTGATGTCTCACGCTCATTGAAGTATATGGGCCAGACATCACTTCCGTCTTCAGAACGCGTTTTTTGACCTCACTAACAGGAAGCTGAACGAAGTTGGACATAGTGGTGTATTAGAGGTAAAAATTATATAAATAATGTTCGGTTTCTCGCACAAACCGATCATTTCGTGTCTTAAAAATAGTTGGGAAATTAAAAACCAGATGCAATTAGAGACAACAATAATAGACAAAAGGTGAATGTTAATTAATATATTAATAAGCTTTAATATTTTATTAATATAAATGTAATAGTTTAATAGTTTATTAATATAAATGTATTAATAAACAATTTAATAAATGTTTATTGTTTAATAATTATTCATTGAACATTAACAAATGTTCATTTCCAACATACTTTGGGTTCATTTTAATTAAACATTTAATCCTACCACTGGGTTAAAACAACCCAATTGCTGTGTTTGTTAATTTTCAACTCAACTTGGGTTGTTTTTAACCCAGCATTTTTTAGAGTGTATTAAGAAATGCTACTTGACGAGCAAATCAGCATATTATAATGATTTCTGGCAGATCATGTGACACTGAAGACTGGAGTAATGATGCTGAAAATTCAGCTTTGCATCACATGAATAAATTACATTTTCAAATATATTCAAATAAAAAGCAGTTATTTTAAATTGTAATAATATTTCACAATACTACTGTTTTCACTATATTTTAGATCAAATATGTATAGCCTTGGTGAGCAGAAGAAACTTCTTTCAAAAACAAAAAAATATATATTACTGATCAGGCCAGCCAGCTCTTACATGTTAAGTGGAATCTTTGCCCCAATGCTAACAAGTCATAAATTGTTTCTATAATAATTCTTAATGAATAATTTTTCTATTTTATTCTACTATATACTATGCTATGCACCAGGTGAGCCAGGACTTTCAATAGAGTCAAAGATGCTGACATGTGAATGCATGGAGAGCACAGCTTCCATGGATAAGTAGAGACTCTCTCTCCCTCTCTCTTGCTTTTTCAGTCTTTCCTTGCCAAGCGCCCACTAATTACTTGACAAAATATTTATAATTATGTATAATGGTAGGTCTGACCTCTGCTGATGTATGCACATACACGTGCACAAGTGCACAACTTCAAGGTCCTCACAACGTTGCCGCATTAATCTACTGTTAAAATACTTCAGCATATGCATGAGAGACTTCAGCGAGTGAAGTAAAAGGCTTTCAGCTTATTCCTAAAGCATCAGCCATGGGAAACTGGGATTTGCTAATTGAACGGAAGGCTGATACACACAGGCACTTTTCCTGTGATGATGAAGTTTTAGTGAGACGCTCTTTAATCTCTAGAATCTGAATAGCTGATGGCCCTCCTTTAAAACTAAAAAGAAACTTTGGATTAAAGTGGATTAAAGTTTGATTTGTTGTAATCAAATATAGTGACAAGAAAAGACATTAAAATACCAGGTTATTATTATTCATTTATTTATTTGTGTGTGTGTGTGTGTGTGTGTGTGTGTGTGTGTGTGTGTGTGTGTGTGTGTGTGTGCGTGTGTGTGTGTGTGTGTGTATAATATAATATATAAAGTTATACAAACTGCCTATATGATGTTATTTTTCTGAAATACAATCAATTTCTATAGTGTTAATGATTTGTTTGTGACAAAACATACTCTTTACCCTATTACGGTACACAGATCATATAATATCACATTTCCTGCATTTAGGTCAATCTGTGACCAGCCAGTATCTTTACTGTATTCACTGCCACATGGCAACAATGCAATGTCACACCACAAGTTGGTGCCTGGGCCAAAATCAATATATTGATCAATGTATCCACAGCTAACTCTAAAACACGGACTTCAGAAGTTATATGGTGCTGTTTTTATGTGGTAAACTTGAATAACAGGGTTTATTGTATTTATTTTATTCCTGTGTGAACAGAGAACATTTGTCATCATGTGCACTATACTGCTCAGAATTTCATTACACATGAAATTCGATCACCAACACAAACACATATTTTAAGGAAGTCTATTACATGTGAAATAGTATTCGGACACATAAGCCACACTTAAAATGTATGAATGTCTTAGGAATGTATAACAAAATATCAAACCATTCAGAAATTATTAGGTATAAGATCCAGAAATATACATACTCCTACATAAGCACAATAGAACAATATTATTTCTTATTATCATGTATGGAATTATATTCTTATTGACACAGTTATGAGACATTTTATGTGTAATTGGTATTGTATTATAAATCAATTGTTAAAAACGACACATGGTATAAGGAAGATAATGAAATGTATGTTTGAAATTATTTCTGTGGACAATACATACAACATAACCTTGGAGCATGTTCTTCAGAAGTATGAATGAAAACAATGCATTTTACACCTCCAATGGTGATATGGTAAAAAATAAAAATAGCTTTACATAGATGTCACCTAAAGTATGAATCTCACTGACAACAATCTGGTTGAATGTCTCAAAAATAAGCACTCGTGTTTCAGTCCTGGGTGAAGTCGTATCTGCAGCAGACTGAGGTAAATACGGCACATGCTCAGACTTTGCATATTTGACACCCGTGTTGCAACTCCAATTCCACTGCTACTAAAATAAAACACACTTTTCACAAATGTTACAGAACACTCCGGAGGTATGAATACTGGCCTATTTCTTAAAAACCTATACTTGAGCCTTAAGTCAGCACATTTCGAGCATTTAAAGCTGAAGTGTGACATTTTTTTCCCCCAATGTTAAAACACTTTCCTTCTCTAGCTGAATATGCAGACAACTTTGAGTAAATCATTCATATATATCCTCCTGAAAAAGTTTCCAGCTTCGGCATTTCAGAATCACAAAAGGAAATTTGAGATGCTGTGCGATGATATTCGTCTGATGATATTTTATAGGCAAAGGAAAAGCAGTGATATTTTAGTTTTTAAAATAGTTTTATTAATATTTTGAATTAGCTTTTTATATTTTTATCCCAAAATTTGCACTAAAACAATATGTTGTTCTATGACTCTAACAAAACTCTACTCTGTTCATTTGAACATCCCAACCAGGAGGTCAGAGGTCAGGACAGCATCGAGATGAACTGGAATGCTAACAGATGGCTCTCACTCCTGGCATTATAAACCTCCTTGATCCCAACCAGCTGATACACAGCACTGTCTCAACCAATGGGGTGAGTTTAGGGCAGGACTATCTGCTAACAACCAATGAGAGACAAAGGGGTATGTTTGGGGAAGTTGAAAACAGTTATTAGGTTTGTTCAACTTACTACTCATCTGACTTATAGTGCATACCGGTTAGGATTTTTGTCTACTTTGACTGTTACGTATGCCATCAAAGTACCATGAGAGTGATTCGAGAGCTGGCATATTCTGCTGAGATTCAAATGTGGTAACGTATGTTTCGTTTCTGACATGCGCTCAATCAGTAGACCAATCACAACAGACTGGGCCATCTGACCAATTAGAGCAGAGTAGGCTCTCAGAAATCTTGGAGCGAACTGTTTTCTGACTCTTTGAGAAATTAGGTGGTGTGCAATGTCTATTGAAGTGTTTTTTGACCTTGGATGCAATTAAACCTATTATAGGAGTCCTCCAAAACAAAATTATGAACCTTTAAAAATAATAGGGGCACTTTTTTTTATTTATTATCCGACAATTCACAAAGAAAAATGAAATGTTCAAGGTTAAGCAACATCAAACATTTCTTCAGTCTTCATTTCAGCAACATTGGTTAATTAAACTGCACAATGTTCAGATCGACCTGTAATCATAAAAGACAGCCACAGTTATACACTTCAGCCGAACCATGTAAGCTTTTCAACTGGAGGAGGTGGAGTATAACTGTTTATATTTCCTGCACACATGAAGATGGATTTATAGCGACCGTAAGTATAAAGAGGACATATTCCAACCTGTTAAGCCAATAACCTGCTCATATTTCTAGTGTGGATTTGACGCCTCAGCAGAAACCGCTCCTAGAGGATGTGAATGTTGACACAGAGAGCTTTTTCTGCAGAACCTGAGCCCGTCTCTCTCTTAGGCAGCCGCAGTGGAAAGTGACAATGGATCGATGCATGTGATTAATTAACTTCTAATGAGTTCATCTGAGCGGCAGGGCTGGGGAAAGTTGGACATGTCCTCGGCATCAAGTTTGACCTACCCTACTTACACACCTCAGCATCCATCAGCTCTGTCCCTGTCTCCCGGTCTGTCTCTGTCTGTCTGTCTCCCTCTCTCTCTCGCTTTGCAAAATAATCAATACTCAAAAGCAAACCAGTAGGTCATTGCTTCTTATTTGGTGCCACATGGGTTTTTCCCCTTTGTCTCTGAAACATGAGTGTGTGGCTACTGTAAATACTGTTATTTTTAAAGTCAACTTAACATACAAATTGACATTTCATTCATTTCTAACACATTTCTGGTTTTATTGTTCATGATTTAACAGTAGTGAATGCTGAATCACTAATATGAATTCAGAAATAAATTAGCTCATTGCAGGTAAGACAAAGACACTTTAATATATTATGCGTTTTATTAGACAGGTGAGCAACTGTTTGGATACATTTATCAACAGAAAAATAATCATTGTTATATAGCTCAACACGGTTAGTCTTATTTTTTGAATCACTTGTTTTCTTGATTTACCGCGAGTACTGTGTTTTTACCTTGCCTCAGAGACACCATTTTGTCAAGTGTTGTAAGATAGCATAATCAGAGAGAGATTTCTCTATCCTACAATATATTTTTAAATTAATCACATGTCATTTAGCAACACAAGTCCTCCAGCTTTTATTAATAAGACATTACAATTTTGATCCAGATTATTGAAAAGTGCAACACGTCTCTCATCGGAGCCACCGAGAAAATGCACAGAGTAACGTTAATTTTCAACACACTCAAATGTGTTTAGTATGATTGTTTTAACCATGTAAAACAGAGCTGTGTCACCCCACATATGCAGCGAAAAGAGCTGAAGCGGCCGAATGCAGCATAAGCATAAAAAAGCTCTGCTGGACACCCGCAGCTCTCGGCCCACACTGATTTATACCACATTAACATTAATAAAACTTTAATACATTAGCTCATTCATGAACATGATTTCTGAATCGTAATATTTTGTGGTATATCTAAGTTAAGTTACAAAGGAGCTCTGTTGACATAGACTTAGCTAACGTTAGCTACAGCTTGATGAATTGAGTCATTGAACACAGCAGGAGAGAACGCAACGTTAGTCAGCTAGCTAAAGCTCCGGTGAAAAATTATTAACTAACGCTACCGTTTTTGAGGAGGTAGATTTTGAGGTGAGGGGACTGACAAGGCAGAAGGTAAAGTGGTCCACCATTCTATCAATAAGCAGACCTGCCAACCTGTATGCAATTTGCGTAGCGGATACGCATTTTGACTTCAAAGTACGCTGGTACGATTTGTCACTCTAAACTACGCAAAAACCTGGTGACGCCTCTGTGCATGCGCAGTCCTCAAATCAAGCAACAGCAAAAGAAGAAGAGTTTGACCAATCATAGCGCTAGGTTCTTCCCCCAAATAGCAAGTGGGGATGATTGACAGATGCGTAAAGCCTATCATTAAAAAGAGACTGAAAATCACCAATAAAGATTTCCGCTCGATCCCCCTTCATAATACTTAGTAAGGAGGCCATAATCATTTTTGATTCATGGCTGAAGTTAAGTTTCTCCAGCTCTCCCCAGGTTGGCAAAAATAGCAAAAGTAAAATTCCCCTATAATGCTTTTTCACATATTACCTTTCATGTATTGTGTAATAGCTGTTTGTGAATGTAAAATGTCTGCAAAGTTTCAAAGATCAAAGTGCAAGACAAAGTTATTGAACTGCCTGAAGTGAGTCGTCAGTAATTCATGTCTTACTTTCTGCACAAACATACATAGGTTTGTAACAAATTTGCATAATTCTATCCTGTATGGGCCCTTTCCCAAATGGAACCCTAAACCCTCGTGATCGTCCTCTGAGTGCACACTTTTGTGACGTAATGCCTCTTTGACTGTCGGGTAAAAGTCTGCTGCGGAGCTCGCATGGCTCGGCATAAGTGCAAATCAAGGGCACTTATCGGCCGCAAAGGGGGCACTTGCGAGAACCCTTCTGAAACATAAAATGAAAAATGGGACACCGTACAGTCTTATGGGCTTAATAAACACATGCATGTGATGGCCATTGTAAAGCCCAAACATACTTTGAATGTGTGCTTCGTGACAGTCCTCATGATGTAATTTTCGACATCAGGAGGGTCCGAGGACGTCCATGTGCAGCCCAATTTTTTTGTCTGCATGGATGGTTTGTGTACAACAGCACGTGTGCGAGTGACATGAGCACTTGAAAACAAAGTCCACTAGATGGTGCACATGTGCCGAACACATCTTTCCCCCAATCATGGCCAAAAAAAAAATTACTCCGAAAGACGGAAAGTGGAAAATGAAGTATACACGGGCCTGAAGTTCACAAGACCTGCACATGAAGTGTGTCATTTGGAACAGGGCCACAGTATTCATTGGCTGTCCACGAACAACATCAATGACCAGCCTTCAAGCACTGTAGTTGTAACTGAGGCCTGAATGAGTTTGGTTTGTGTTAAGAAGACACTGTTTTCTGTGCTGCAAAAGCAAATCCACTTTGCCCGCACTTCCAAAGAATGGGGACTAGGGCTCGAATTGATACAGTAAAACCGACGCCATCGTTTGTATCACTGCGTATCAAGTGCTGAGGAAGCCTTTGAACAGTGTTGGGGGTAACGCATTACAAGTACCTTGAGTTACGTAATCAGATTACTTTTTCAAGTAACGAGTAAAGTATCACAAGTTACTTTTTCACATGACTGACAGTTCTCCTCTCCCCATGTTGTGAGAAATAGGTTAAGTATCCCCAGTTTCTATCCCCAGGCTGTCAGACTGCTGAATAAACAGCAGTTCCCCTCTCCCCCTTTCACTCACTTAATTTGTATTTATCATGCACCATTTTCCAATAACTGCAATAACTGAAAACTGGACTTTGCATTGCTGCAGCACACACAACTATACACATTTTTCTGGTTACTATTGTTTATCTATCTTAAATATTACATTCCTTGTCTGTTACATGTTGTATGGTCCTGCTTATATACTGTGCTATTGTTTATCTTTTGCACTTCATGAAATCGATTGAAGCTCTAATGTAATCTCGTTGTATTTAACAATGACAATAAATAAATGAATTATTTATTATTATTAAGTAGAGAGGTGTTGTGTGTTTAAACATGATGGTTATTGTAGTTCTAGACTAAATGTGAACATGCATTTACTCATCTCACTTGCATGAAAACATACAGTATTCTTCAAAATTAATAAAAACAGCGAAATGCAAACTCAGAATTTTACACAAACCTGTAATAATTAACTATTATAAATTACACAAATATACTTTGCATTTAACTTCACTTTATGTCTTTGTTGCTGGCCTTCAATGATCTAATTCAACCATACTAATAAGCAAAATCTACTTTAGATTAGATTTAAAAATAAGAGTTTGAACCTCCTTCTCCTGTATCCTGTTCTTCTTTAATCCAGAAAGGCAGCACAGCTGAAAGGTTTGTTTGAGCTGCACCCTCTATATATAAGCCTATGGTTTATTCATTTCACTTTTGGTGTGAAAGGCCCTTAACATTTGCCAAAAATAGAACTTTTTTTGTTATTAAAAAACAAACAAGCAACCCCAGCCCAGGTGAGAAAAGGTATTGCAAAAGTACAAACCCGATTCCAAAAAAGTTGGGACACTGTACAAATTGTAATTGATGAGGAAGTTTCAAATTTCAATATTTTATTCAGAATACAACATAGATGACATATCAAATGTTTAAACTGAGAAAATTTATCATTTTAAGGGAAAAATAAGTTGATTTTACATTTCATGGCATCAACACATCTCAAAAATAGTTGGGACAAGGCCTTGTTTACCACTGTGTGGCATCCCCTCTTCTTTTTATAACAGTCTGCAAACGTCTGGGGACTGAGGAGACAAGTTGCTCAAGTTTAGGAATAGGAATGTTGTCCCATTCTTGTCTAATACAGGCTTCTAGTTCCTCAACTGTCTTAGGTCTTCTTTGTCGCATCTTCCTCTTTATGATGTACCAAATGTTTTCTATTGGTAAAAGATCTGGACTGCTGGCTGGCCATTTCTGTACCCGGATCCTTCTTCTACGCAGCCATGATGTTGTAATTGATGCAGTATGTGGTCTGGCATTGTCATGTTGGAAAATGCAAAGTCTTCCCTGAAAGAGATGACATGACGTCTGGATGGGAGCATATGTTGTTCTAGAACTTGGATATACCTTTCAGCATTGATGGTGCCTTTCCAGATGTGTAAGCTGCCCATGCCACACGTACTCATGCAACCCCATACCATCAGAGATGCAGGCTTCTGAACTGAGCGCTGATAACAACTTGGGTTGTCCTTGGGTTGGGTTGTCCTGCTCTTTTTATACCCAATCATGTTGCCAGTTGACGTAATAAGTTGCAAATTGGTCATCCAGCTGTTCCTATATGTACATTTAACTTTTCCTGCTTCTTCTTGCTACCTGTCCCAACTTTTTTGCAATGTGTAGCTCTCATGAAATCCAAAATGAGCCAATATTTGGCATGACATTTCAAAATGTCTCACTTTTAACATTTGATATGTTATCTATATTCTATTGTGAATAAAATATAAGTGTATGAGATTTGTAAATTATTGCATTTCTTTTTTATTCACAATTTGTACAGTGTCCCAACTATTTTGGAATCGGGTTTGTATAAAAAAGTAACTAAGTAACGTAATTAGCTACTGTACTTAGCAATATTGTAATGCATTACTTTTAAAAGTAACTTTCCCCAACACTGCCTCTGGAGCTGAAATTCAGGTATGGCAATAGGTGTTTAGTTTCTGACACACACTGTAAGTGGTAGACCAATCACAACAGACTGGGTCATCTGACCAATCAGAGCAGAGTAGGCACTTGGAAAGGAGGGGCGTAATCATTAATGGAACCATTTCAGAAACTGTGAGAAAAGAAGTGATGCTGCAATGTATATAATGAGATTTTTTTATTTATTTTTTTACCTTGGATGAATGTAAACCTATTGTAAGAGATCTCCTAAACAACATAAGGAACCATTAAAATAGCATAGGGCACTTTAAATATAAATTAAAAAGAAAGCTGTTCATGACATACATTTTGATCCAACCTACAAAAGAAATGTGAGATTATGTAAAGTAAAAATCCAGGCAGCTATTTCTGCTCATATGCTGAACGTTAAAGAGACCCAGGGTTTTAATTTGTCCTGAGGTGAAATTAATAAATGGTGTACCATCCATCATTGACTCAGCCTCTATTGATCCAGTGTGGTCTCTCTTTTAAACTAAATTATATGTGAAAAAAAGCCCTCCAAAGTAACCAACACACTCTTGGGCAGAATTAATGGGGATGCCTCATGGAACACAAGTCACAATGGGAAACAAAAAGCAGGAAGTTCATCGTTTTTAAATGTGCAGTGAGGTCTAAATTCTATCTATATATGATCATTTTCAGTCCTGAGTAAGAATAAACCTGTACAATTCTGCCAAAGAAAATATTATGTATAGGATGAAATCAGGCAAATTGAGCCACGTTTTGACATCAAAAAGTGACCCAATTTATCAGAATTAACTGTAGCTACTCTGTATATTGAAATATAGGCTAGACATAGGGCTACAAAACAGCACTATTGCCACAAGGCTGCTTTATTTTCAAAGGAGCCCAAATGCCTGTTAGATGCTATTGTGAATGGCAACCAAAACCCTGCGTGAACAGGCATGGTTTTTTTTTTTTTTTATTATTTTTTTTTTCCTGTCCTCTGTGACTCACAGCAGAATGCCTGCAAGCCACATCGGTAGTCACATTAGCATTGATTATATTCAGAGCCGTGAAACCGGGTGACATGCAGAGCAAGCTTTACAACATGACGCGGTAAAACGTTCTGAACTCTCCTGAGATTTAAGTGAGAATGGAAACAATCGCATTTCAATTACGCAGACCCTCAGTGTGCGACACGCTCCCCGTGTGAAATCAAATCCTGAGCACGAACGCCAGAATTAGCGTTAAATAAAAGCGGCAACGAAGACGTAAACATGTTTGTTCAGAGTGCTCGTATGACTCACGGATCTGTATGCGGTTCTGTCAGCGGTTCCATTAACACTGACCCATAAAATAGCTCGACCATGAACTATGCATTTTCTGATGGGCACGGGAAGGCTATTCTTACACGCATTGAAAGATTAATGACAGAACACTGCATTCATACGCCTAAAAAAAAAGTTGAAAAGGAGAAAATCTGAGTCTAGTGATGAATGGAGCCTGTGAGATTTCCACAGTACTGGAGGATTAAATGTTGAAGAGTAACATCAACATTAGCGCGCACACGTATACACACGTCAACAACCTCTTCACCTTCCATCACAACCCAATCCTTTATAATGTAGTCCTTTTAAAAGTGTATTTTAAAAGTCTATTTGTGCTTACAAATACATTTTTATTAAAAGTTTATTACTTTTTTCCATTCTGCTAGAAGGGTTGCATGAGTAGGTCAATGAGTAAATCAATGAACCCAATAAATAAAAAAGCAGCCTATGCCAGAAAACCCATCTTCCTCTGTTCCTCCATGGCTTTGTTTAGGCAACCTATTGCTAATAATTTTATGTAAGAGGCAAGCGTGTCCTAACTGATGCAATGCAGGAACTTTTCTAAAATCAATATAGTCAAATGATGCTCATTAATAAACATCTTAATTTTTAATCTCATTAGTAGTATTTAGTGATCTGTTAAAGGTGCCATAGAATTGAAAAATGAATTTACTTTGACATAGTTGAGTAACAAGAGTTCAGTACATGGAAAAGACATACAGTGAGTCTCAAACACCGTTGTTTCCTCCTTCTTATGTAAATCTCATTTGTTTAAAAGACCTCCGAAAAACAGGTGAATCTCAACATAACACCGACTGTTACGTAACAGTCGGGATCATAAATATTTACGCCCCCAACTTTTGCATATACCAGCTCATGATCAAAGCATTAGACAAGCCAGTATTAATGTCTGGATCTGTGCACAGCTGAATCATCAGACTAGGTAAGCAAGCAAGGACAACAGCGAACAATGGCAGATGGAGCGATAATAACTGACATGATTCATGATTACATGATATTTTTAGTGATATTTGTAAATTGTCTTTCTAAATGTTTGCTAATGTACTGTTAAATGTGGTTAAAGTTACTATTGTTTCTTACTGTATTCACGGAGACAAGAGTCATGTTGTTATTTTCAGTTTTAAACACTTGCAGTCTGTATAATTTATAAACACAACTTCATTCTTTATAAATCTCTCCAACAGTGTGTAAGCACTGCCTCAAACTCATTCAGAATCAAATGCAAACATCATTTGCAAACAACATACTAATCGGGTATGCTGCATGACGAACACTTTGTAAAGATCCATTTTGAGGGTTATATTAGCTGTGTGAACTTTGTTTATGCAATGTATTATAGAGTCGCGAGCATGGGGGCGGGGAGCGCGAGCATTTAAAGGGGAAGCACGATGAATTGGCGCATATTTAATGATGCCCCAAAATAGGCAGTTAAAAAATTGAATTAAAAAATCCATGGGGTATTTTGAGCTGAAACTTCACAGACACATCTTGTGAAAAAGCATTCTAGGGCACCTTTAAAATGCTGCTTAGTGTCCTTATACTTTACTTTAGATTTTCAGTTTATTTGTTCTTTGTTGTATATATTTGTTGCAGATGGTTATAGGCCTTTGCAATGGGGAAATGGTTTAAAACATTTTTTTTGTTGTTGTTTTTTTTAAAGGCTATATTGACTCATTTTCAGCTGAATGTTTTCTTTAAGTCTCTTAAGGCTGCATTTACTTGATCAATGCACACTAAAAACAGTAAAATCATGAAAAAAATATTACAATTTAAAATAACTGTTTTTAATATATTTTCCTGTGTAATTTATTCCTGTGATGCAAAGCTGAATTTTCAGCATCATTACTTCAGTCTTCAGTGTCACATGATTTCCAAATGAAAATTAGCCCAAGCTTTACTCACCCTCAAGCCATCCTAGATGTATATGACTTTCTTCTTGTTGATCCCGCTCACTGCCATTATAATGCTCGGATGTATCAGGATATTAATTAATATTTCTCCGATTGTGTTCATCAGAAAGAAGAAAGTCATATACACCTAGGGTGGTTTGAGAGTGAGTAAAGTTTGGGCTAATTTTCCTTTGGAAGTGAACTTATGACTTTTCCCTCAATAAACTCCTAATTTACTGCTTATTAATAGTTAGTAAGGTATTTGTTAAGTTTAGGTATGGGGTAGGATTAAGAATGTACAATAAGGCATTAATATGTGCTTAATGAGTACTAATAAACAGCCTGTCATGATCCCTGTCTGTGTTCCCTGTGTTTCCACTGTTTGTGCACCTCATGTTTCCCTGCCACTCTGCTCACCTGTTATTTGCCATGGACACTCATTGGACCATGCCCCCTTGTTAAGCCTGTTTGTCTGTTCACTCTGTCTATATAAGCCTGGTTGATTCATCTATTCCCTGCAAAGTATTGTTGTTTGTAATGTCTGCTATTCTGAGAGTTCTTTGTTTTGTTCCCATGATTCCTAGTTTTGATCTTTGACTGTTTCCTGGATTTCCCTGTTCTTGCCTGTATGTTCTTGCCCTGTTGTTTGTTTGGACTGCCTACCTGGATTATGACCCTTTGTCTCTTCTCTGTGCCCTGGGTACATGTTCTGTTGTCATCATATGGACTCTGTTTCCCTCAATTCCCCATCTAGGAACCAATCACTCACTCACACCTGTTTCCCATCAGTGACACTTTATAAGCTGCACTCAGACACACACACATGGCTGAGTATTGTTTAGCCTTGTTTTCAACCTTGTCTCCGTGTTCCTTGCTCCTTGCTCCTTGTTCCTTGCCTTGCCTTTCCTTGCATTTGTTTTTGACCCTTGACTGATTCCTTGTATGATGATCATTTGCTGCCTGTCTTGACCTCTGCCTGTGTTTTGGATTACTCTTTTGCCTTGCTCTCTTGTATCTGTTTGCTGGTGTTTGACCCTCTGCCTGTACGACAACGCTCTTCCTGATTTATTAAAGCCTGCATTTGGATTTCCAACTCCATTGTCCCTTCCCACCCGTTACACAACCAAAATATTCTAGTAATGAATGCTAATAAGCAACTAGTTAAGACACCATAAAATAAAGTGTTACCTTAATTTCTTTCAAAAAGAAAATCTTACTGACCCAAAACGGTAATCATTTTTATTTAAATGCATTGAGAGAACAACACATAGTACCAAATGCTGATATTCAGCTACATATATATGCCTTTTATTACATGAAAAATGCATACTTAGGAATTCTGTGACTATATATGTGGACAAAAAACGAATATATTGTGAATAACCATTATATCACCTGTAGCCATATGTGATAAATTGAAAACAGTATACTGTAGTATAGACCAGTAAATGGTGGGTACAGCTTTTAAATTGCATATTAAAGAAAACGAAAGCTGAAAACAGAAATCTTCCTCAGCAGAACTGGCAAGATTGAATCATCAGGTTCTCCATGTCAGATAAACAGCATCAGACATCAGAGAGCCATAATTTACTGATCAACAACACTTCAATTCATTTGGCTTCGCTGGAGCTAAAATTGTGCTGTCGATGTGGTAAACAGTACATCCAAGTGGTTGGATAGAAATGTCAGGGACATTTAGATGAGAATTAGGTAGAGAACACAGCAGTGTTTTGTGTCATGTTGTGAATTATTTGGTCAATTCATTAGAGCTATTCTGGCCGCATTACATTTGTAAGAATAGCACTCAGCAAGGGCAGATACTAGTGTTCGGCACTTCAGAGGGCATTCTCTGCTTCTTGGTTTGAAGTCTGTCAAGTGTACGGCATAAAAATAACACATCTGAAAATCTGAGGGAGTCCTAAAAGGTGTTAAAAACCATCACAATAATCTTAGTGAGGCAAAATTAGTTTTTTTATACCTTAAATATTTGATAGAACATGTACAGACACATCAGGTTCCAAGTAAATAATGACCATTTTGAATGCGTGGCGTCAAATAAAATGTCAAATTGTGGCATTTCCAATGTACTTTCAAACTAACAATGTTTATAGTCTTTTCTCTGCAACAGCTTGTAACCAGATTGTCTTTTTAGCTGCACTAAAGCACAAATTATAAATGTTTAAGGGGCTCCAGAGCAGGTCAGTTTGATTAATAGAGCCAGTTGAGGTGACTGTGGGGTTCTAATGTAACAATCGGACAGTCAAGGCCATATTGAGCAGATGGTAATGAATCATGAGCTAGCATGGGCTAAAATGCAAAAGGATGGTCGTCAGGACAGAGAACATACTGTAGGGCTAGAATTTATTTTCCACAATGAGTTTGACACTTCCGTTTAAAGAAATGAAGACTAATGTTCAGTAACAATAAGTTTGACCACATTATGACTGCTGTAATGTGTGAATTATTACATGTTGTTCAGGTCATTGGAAGGACATGCTGAGTGGATTATTTTCACTAGGACTGGTGTGGCTGGGCAAATCATTTCAACCATAATCCGACAGTTGTATGAGTTCATACAGCCACGGATGCACCAATGATTTCCCTCAGCATCTCCCATTCTGAGCAAAAGAACATCATTCAGCGCTCAGAACTGCACCCAGCAGATCACAAGGCACTCTTACCATGCTGAAAGCTGACGGTCTTTGTCTATTATATATGTGTTGACTATGAAATACTTTACTTGAGCAATGAAGCCAAAAAAAAAAAGGGCCTGGTATACAAATGTATCAAACTAAGTGCCTGTCAGGAATCCATATTTATATATTCCTTCAATAAACGTGTCCTTTAAGTAAACCAAAAATATTACGCCGGGGAGGGAGCGGCGGCAATTGCTGGCACAAACCATTAATTTCCTGTGATCGTGGCCCACAACACGCTCAGAGGAGTGAGGTGACCTTTTCCACGTTCAAGGTAAGTAGAGATGAGAGATACAGACAAATGAGACACTAGAGAGAGAGAGAGAGACATAAGTGTACTACAAACTTTTACAGTTTCTAAACTTCTAAAACACACACTACACTTTATCCTGGGTTACCATCTTTTTAACCCTGGGTTAAGCAACCCAATTTCACAATTACAATTTTACTGTATTTTTGATCAAATAAAAGCAGCCTCACCAGCATAACTTCTTTCAAAAGGATGAAAAAAAAAAAAAAAAAACTAAAATCATTCATATCAAAAATAAGATAATTATAACGATATCAATATAAGTGTGTGCAATATAATTGCGATTACTGGTGCCTTACCACCATTAGCCACCAGTAATCGCAATAAGCTCCGCATCTTGTTACTTTTGATAAGAAACAAAGTGTCATCTTTCAAATTCTGTCCATTTTATTATGAAATTCAAACAATAAATGCCGTTTTGACGCTCTTTGATGTGGTGTGACAGATCTCTGTATATTGGCACTTCAGTTCAAGCGGCAGAGCGAGCACGAGTGAACACGATAATCTCTTCCTGTTTAATACTAGTTACAGAATAAACATGAATGAACATCTGAAGGTATGTTGAAAGATACAGTACAACTTACTAAAACGTATCTCGTGTAATCCCTCAATCAGTGTTTCAACCGCGTAAAGACATCAGTGAAACAGCCTATAAACAATGTCACGAAGCTTTTACCAAAAAGCCTTTCAGTGTCCACAGCTTGTTAGTTCGCCAGAGAAATGAACTGTTTTGCTTAATATATACACTGTATTAGCCTAGTTATTCATTATATTTTACTTAATCTGTTAGTGATGTCTTGATTATTTAATGTATGTTTAAATAAATCTGTCATGAAAATGACAGGCACTGTGACAAATTGGAGTAAAAACAAATTTTATAATAATTAGATTTAGACGTTATTTGCAAAAACTGCTTTATGTGCAGCTTACATACAATTTGTTAATTGAGTGTTGATTATTATATATATATAAAATAAAAATACAAATAAAAAAATAGTTTAGGCCCCCAAAATGTGCCCCCCTAAAAAGTCTATTAATTAATCTGAACGAATTATTAAAAAAAAAAAAAAAAAGGTTTGAGTGAATGATTCAATGACTCACTCATAAATTGTGTTTCATTACTGGATGCATCATAGTTTTTGAACGAATCTCATGTGTTTATCTCCGAACTGTAAACTTTTATCTCAGTATTTCTGTGATAATATGAATATTTCTAATACAGAAATGACAATACTGTGTGGCTGAAAAGATTGGTTAGGGTCAGCGGCACCACCAATGCAGATTCGGTGTGGTTTTGTGAAATATTTAATGGACACAAATGAATTGTTTCATTTAGGAATGAGATTGTGTGGGTGTTTGAAATGAGATCTCGATCTTTTACTGATTAATCTTGCAGCTCTAAAAGGTACAAGGTAAAAGGTAATGATTTTTGCAAATTATTATTATTATTATTTTTTAGTGCAACTTTCCAGGGTCGTGAGTACTACATTCTAGACAATTAGTGTGACAAATAGTTTCATCTCCCAAAAACAAATAAAAGCAAGTAAGTGTAAGATTTCAAAGCACCACATTGGGCTATACTGAGGTCTGCTGTGGGTCATTTTGCTCTGCTGCAGTGCATCCCTCAAAAAAACCTCTGCCTGCATACTGTCATGTGAGAAGTGCATTTCATGTATGTTTGGTTAACAGTATCAAATGACTTCTGAAAGGCACTGCAATTACAGCATTGACTACATACAGAGTCTGCTTTAATTGGGTCTGGGTGTATTGACCGTCGTCCCCTTGCTCTCCCCTCTACCGCGGTCGATGCTGCAGCTCACTGTCAAAGACCAGGTTGCCTCTCTAAATCCACACCTCAGCCTCATGGGTCACGCACAAGGCTGCTTTTCATTGGAGATTCATAAGATAAAGACTCGGGAACATGGGTAAAAAACACACTTGCACTATCATGTGTGTTAGTCACCCTCCACTGTGTTTACTGGAGTTTCATATGTGTCCTTATCCACTGATGCTACAGTAGCCGTGTTTTGCAACTGTCATGTGCTGTAGCCTATCCGATGTGTCCAAAGCCTGTTTTATGTTTTCATGCAGCATCAAGCTCCAGCATTTTAGCACGAAGAGTAGCATTTTTTTTTTTATATATATATATTTGTCCTCTTTTATGTGTAGGGGCAGTGAGAAAGAGGACTGATTGGCTAATAGGGATGAGAAGAAAAAAATGCTTTATTTACAAAGGATATTTTTGAATAAAGTGAACACTTTCTTTCCATAGTCTCTGCTACACTGAAAAAAAAAAAAAAAAAATTGGTGTAAAAACAATTTTCACTTAGAAATTGCTAGTAAATTTCTTTGGAAGCAAAAAAACATAAAAATTGTGACTTTTTATCTCACAATTCTGACTTTTTTTCTCAGAATTGTGTGATATAGTCACAGTTGCGTTATAAAGTCGCAATTCTGAGATCATATCTTGCAATTCTGACTTTATAACACACAATTGCGAGTTAAGTCAGAATTGTGAGTTTAAAAAAGTTTAAATCTAGAAGTTTATATCTAGCAATTGTGAGTTCATAACTCTCAATTCTAGACTTTTTTTCGCAATTGTGAATTTATATCTCACAATTCTGACATTATAACTCGCAATTGCGAATTTATTGCAATTCTGAGAAAAGAAGTCAGAATTGTGAGATGTAAACTTACAATTGTGAGGAAAAAAATGTTAGAATTGTTAGATGTCACATTTTTTATTTAGTGACAAAAACAAGCTTCCATAAACATGTCAACATTGAATTAAACGTGAAATTTTGCAGAAGAAAGACTGAAATGTGTTTTCTTGTAAAATGTATTTGGGGAGAGAAATGGGAGATAGTAAAGAAATCTGATCTGATTATTCATTAATTCGTGGCATATATGAAGTTTCATTCCTGCAGTATGAAACATGGGCTCCGATTACACATATTTAATTTGAATGCAATGAAACATAATTTTCATTTGGTACAAACAAGGCCAGATAAATCAATTATACATGCATATCATGTCTCACATTCACACAAGCAGCCTTGGCAGCCGCTTGATAAACGCAGCTGAATATAGGAATTATGTGAATATTTGAAAGTCTTTGCTGTCCATGTGCTCAGTTAATACTATTTAGTTGCAGATAGTTTCGTACTCCTGTTTTAATTTGAACATCAAAGTTGATGCCTTTCTGTCTTTGAAAAACAAAATACAGCTCACATAAACTAGGTGGCACGTTCCACAAAAATAGTGTTCAGTTACTTTTTTAATACAAGGACAAATTGTTCTTTGCCATTGAAATTGTGATTTTGGTCAGTGGATCAAGGTTTAGCTTGATGAAATTAGTTCTTGCTAGTAGATGCCATAACTGGTTCTAAAATGCATCTTTCTTAATTGACAGCCATTCAAAATTAGCCCTGTATTCTGACAAAATCAAATGTTTTCTAAGCAACACAATTATTACTAATATTTCATTATCATATAGTGGATGTTTTACCTGTGCCCCCTTTTTTGAGGGCTTATAAAAATGTAAAAATACTTTTTAATTTATGAGAAATATGATCAATGAGCAATGTATTTTAAAAGTATTTATGAATCTTTCTTAATGTTAGTTAAAAAGCTTAATTGTTCATCGTTTGTTCATGTTAGTTCATTAACAAGTACAACTTTAGATTTAAAAAAAATATTAGTAAATGTTGAAATTACCATTGACTAAGATTAATAAATGCTGTAGAAGTATTGTTCATCGTTCGTGTTAACTAATATAGTTACTCAATGTTAAAGGTTGTCATGATCACCGTCTGTTCCTGCCAGTTCCCGGACTTCATTTCCCACAATCCTCCCTGCCAGTCACATGTTCTCACTAATCATTAATCACCACACCCAGCTGCAGCTCATTACCAGGACTATAAAGGACTTTCACACACACACCACTTCACTGTGAAGTTTTGCTAACACCTGTTACAATTCTGAGTGTTCATATCTTGTCTGTTTTTTTGTTATCGTTCCTGCCTGTTACCCGTTATTGACCCGTTGCTGCCTGTCCTGACTTGTGCTTTGTATACCGACCTGTGAGTGATATCTGCCTGTCCTGATCTTTGCCTGTTTACTGACTACAACTCTGCCTGTCCCTTGCTGTTCCTGTTTGCCCCTGTTCGGCCCAGCCTGTACGACTATGCTCACTTTAAATAAAAGCTTGCAAATGGATCTCTGCCTGAGTCCCGAATTGTTACAAAGGTGCAGTAAGTGGTTTCTGAGAAATGTTATTGCATGTTATTGGATCGGACCGAGCACCACAACACTCTTGTAGCCAATCAGCAGTAGGGGGTGTGTCCACTCATGATGGAGGAGGAGAGAGAGTGAACAAGAGGGAGATTTGAAGAAAGACTGTAGAAAGAGAGATGGCTGAGAGACATTACAAAAGAGGAAAAAGTTAGAGGAATATTACTGGAAAAAGAAGGGTTATGATCAGGCAAGAGCTTTAGAACCCGCATTAATATTGGTAAAGCTTTCCAGCGCTGGAGAGAACTGAGCAGGAAAGCCTGAAAGTGGACGCAGAGGTTGTGTTGTTTCTGCTCCATATGTGAGGAACATTGATTTTGCTGTTTCACAGAACTAAGATAAGTTTTGAGTGTCATTGTTTGTCTGTGCTGCTGGTGACTAACAAGCCAACTCTTCCTTGTATAAACTCTTGTGTACTGTATGTTCATTTTTTGTTGTTCCTTGTGGTTTGTTTATCATCTTTGTTTTATTTTTTGCTTCGCTTTGAATAAAGAGACATCAACTCTTTCATTGCGTGTTTGTGCATTTGGGGGCGGAGCAATGAAGGGAAGACTGTGTTTGTTTGGGTTGATTTCACATATCAACAGTGTTTATCAGAAATCACTTATTGCAACTTTAACTGACATTTAAAAAAAAAAAATAGTCTCAATGAGCAAATTTTTTAAAATTAGTTATTGTTATTTTCACAATCTCTACTAAGACACTTTCAAAATGATTTGTTGGAATCCGACAAAAAAAAAAAAAAAAAAAAAAAGACTGAGCTACACCTGCTTGAAGTCAGCAAAGTCAATTTTGAGAAAAATCAAGTTAGTTTTCTGAAGGTTCCAAAACAAAATCCCCTAGCAACCATACCTTAAAACCACTGTTAATAATATCTAATTTGGCACACACCTCGTCAACTTTTTCAAAGCATTAACAGAAAGCTTCATACAATTATACAATTAAAGTTACTTTTTTTCTCTTCCCCATAACCCTTTCTGACAAAATAAAAAATACATAAATTACCACAACAGTAATAATAATGATAAAAAATAAAAAATAAATTACAAAATAAACTTTAAATAGCATGTACTTTAACAAAGTTACAAATAATAAATAAAAGTACATAATAATACACTTAAACTCTTTATACATACATATACATAAATATACAACCATACAACACTTGTGTTCATACTAAAACATAATAAAGTATATTAGAGTCAGATGGCCATTCCAACCCTTTAGTCTTATAATTAGTTAGAAGGTAGGGTCTTCATCTTTTCATAATATGTAATCATAGGTTTCCAAACATTTTTTTATAAAACAGTATTTTTTTTACTTTTTTTTCAATATTTCGAAGTACTGTAATTCTGTTTATATGTGTATATTGTGATCACGCGCTGTCTGAGTGCGAGCGATTCAGATCTGTCAGTCAGCACGAGTAAGATCAATTTGTTTACATCAGCATGAGTTTGAAAATCACGTTTCTCTGGTTCAGACTCATGCCATCAAAAATTCGCTATAAATATTCACAAAGTTGGAATGCTGTGAAACTTGCCAAACTTAGGAAAACGGGAATGGTGAAGCAAGCAGAGAAAAATGGCATTTTTCATGGACAAAGGAAAGTTACTCCTCTCAGAAAACATACAAATAAAGTTACTTTTAGATGTTTAATTGCTATTTGAAGCATTTGGATGTGAAAACCTCAAATTCAACCAAAATCAACATTTTTGGCTTGTTTTGCCTGTAGCTCATTATTAGCCCACGCGCATAATTTTGCCAGCACGGGTCACATATTTTTTGCTTGAACACAACAAATTCAGGGTTTCAAACTGTGTGCATGTCACAAATTTTACATGGTTGCAAAATTGCATTCCTAATTTAAAATGAACAGAAAATAAACCCCCTGGTGTGGACAAACATCTGAGGGTTAATCACCTTTTTTTCACTGGCCTTTTGTTAAAAAAAAAAAAAAATATATTTATTTATTATTTTCAAGCTCTATAGTGTGGTGCAGGGATGACGTCAGAACCCAGAAGACTGATTTGCTGCTGGTTCCTTCGAAATTTTCCTATATGGGGTTTTATAATGTTTTTTTTTTCAATTCATGAAAAACTCCATTAAATAAAGCCTATGGTAAATATAACTTGACAATGCATTGATGTTTTGTTCTACAATGTACATTGCACACACTCACACCCCTAAATGTCTTATCTAGTTAGTTATTTAAAATTTCAAAATTTGCGCTATGGGTGTGTGCAAAGACTATAGATATAAAAAGACGGTCCACTCCTATTACTTGTGAATGGGAGAAACTGCAATGTACAATATGGCGGAATATGTCCCGCCTTCTAGGTAACAGAGCCAATCACTCATTGATAAACTCATTGCATCACTTCATCTGCCATTAGAAGCTCCGGTTCCCATAGAAACCTGAGACTCCCGCTTAGGACTGCACATGTGCATTGGCTCGTCTAGCCTGAAAAATATGCTTTTTTTAAATACTATTTGAGCATAAGAAGCATCATTTATTGGGCAGTTCATGTCAGATTTTGTTGCTGATTTGAAATATGTTATTTAATTGTGGATTCGTCAAGCAGTTTATGAAATTTCAGGATTGCCCCATTCAGATAGATAGGACTTGGTCTTGGATGCCCGAAATAGCTGCCTGGAGGCATTGCAAATATGGCCGCCGAGTGAACAGACCTTCCTTGAAAGGGACCTTGGTGTGTGTAATTTGCATTGTGGAACAAAACGTCAAAGTATCATCAAGTTATGTTTACCACAGGCTTTATTTTACACATAAATCGAAAAACCTCATTATAAAACCCCATAGGAAAATCCTGAAGGAAACAGCGGCGAATTAATCTTCAGTGTTTGGACGTCATACCAGCACCACTCTATTTTGCTCCCTTTTTATGGAAAGTGCCAGGTGCATGTGGCCTCTGGTCCTGCTGGGAATAACTTGCTTTTAGCTCATAAGGTCATGTAACAGGAATGGATACTGACTTCTACCTCAGTCAGATGATTCAAAACTGATTTTCCAAACTCCAACATGCCTTTGTAATAGAACACAGTATTCAATCTCTGTGACCTCTCTGAAGTGTACAATAGGTGACTGTTTTTGTTGGTATTTCATTTTTTTAGTACAACAGCATCTCAGAGCATGATTGCAGGTTTATGGGTCTATCTATCTGGCCGTGATAGTGATAACTATGATAGAGGACACTTCATCTGCTCCAATGTGTAATTTTTTTTTATTTTTGTCCAGATAGATGGATGTGGTCTGGGTTGTTTGCAATAGTCTATCAGCTTCTTTGCACAATAGGCGTGTGTTTTGCCAATACAGTATTTGTGCCAGGTGAATTTAATACATTGTGTTTACTGATTGTATTCATTTTGTTCTGTTCCTCCATCATTCTCAGCAATTCATATATCTGAGAGCAGAGTCGCTGTGATGCTGGAGTGGTACTTCAGGTGTGTGCAGGAATATTTTGTTATTTAGAATGCTGGCTGCTGAAGACTACACTGTAAAAATGAATTGTTGGTTTAACTTTAAAAAAAAAAAAAAAATTAAGTTACCCTCTACTGCAAACATGTTGATGGCACATCATTTTTTGGTTCATTTGGGAACATTTTATTAATTTTTTGTTGTTGTTGTTGTTGAAACTAAGGCAAATAATATTGCCTTCTTCTCACACCATGTGCTCCAGTGACTATATGTCAGAACAGGACGTCTCACCTTTAAATGGTGCTTGATAGAGACTCCCACACCTTACTGGACTGTTCTTTTGTACTTTCTCGACCTTTCTAATTGGTTGTAATCATTTAATGAAAATAATTCTAAACATAGGGCTATAAATACACATATATTTAGAGTGTAGTCATTGTTCTACAGGGTTTTGTGATGCTGTGATGCCTTTTAAATATATAATTATAATTCAGATTTGAATTTGAGGAAGCATGTTTGAAATTAAATTAAATTAAATTACATTAAATATAAATATAAATCCAAAACCATAAAAAAAAAACATTTTTGTTTCTTGAAATAATAGGAAGATTAACTGAAATTAATAAAATATACAAAAATTTTTTTCAGCTAGCTGCCAAAGCAAGATTTCCTATTTTAGTTTAGCGTAAGTAATTTGATTAACTAAAATAACTAAAACTAAAACTAAAATTCAAATTAGTAAAAAAAAAAAATAGAAATTTTTAAAAACTAAATAACAAAAACTAATAAAAATGAAAAACTCGAACCCTCTACTGCACACATGTTGATGGCACATGAAACAAAAATATTCCACATAGTTTTTTTGGTTAATTTTGGAACATTTTCCCTATACATTCCCCCCACCCTCCCCCAATCCCAAAATATATTTTCGTTACCTCAGGGCAACGTTGTGCGACAATGGTACAGAGTCATAGAGAAAATTAGCATCAAAATCAATTTAAAAAAAAAAAAAAAATTTCAAGAAATCATTAAGTAAAAAGGGTAAAACACTTGAAAGACATTGATATATTGAATTTGATACATGCATAGATCTGTATCATGTAGTGTGCTATGCAATATAATGTACTTCATCTGATAAGATTTCACTCTGTACGAAACTTCAAAAAGCACTTCTTCTCTGCTGTGACATAGTGGTGTATGTTACAATTTTTGCACATCACTTTGGGTGTTCCTGCACACCCAAGAATCTTGCATCTTCCCTTCTTATAATACATTGTTGCCAATGAGAGGTACGGTCTAAAACCTCCTCAAAAAGTACCCCTTATCGCACAACGTTGCCCTGAGGCAACGAAAAGAAAAACTGAATTTCTGAACATGCAAAATAAAAAAAACTTCATAAAACCTGACAAAAGGCTTCTCTACACCTTCATACACACACACACACTACACAAACACACATATTTTTTATGTACAGTTCATGTCGTTTTAAATAAGATTACTAAAGCAAATAATATTGCTTTCTTCTCACACCATATGCTCCTGGTCATTGTGTCAGAACAGGACGTCCCACCTCTTAATGGTGCTTGATATTGACTCCAACACCTTACTGGACTGTTCTTTGGTACTTTCTCGACCTTTCTAATTGGTTGTAATCATTTAAAGAAAAATGTACTAAACATAGGGCTTAAGAAAACTTTCCGTTGCCTGAGGGCAACGCTGTGCTGTAGAGGGTTAACCAAAATTAAAATGAATATTAATAATAATAAAAAAAAAAGAATAAAAATATATGAAAAAAAACTAAAATAGTATCTCAGTGGTACTAAAATAATACTGTTTTTTTAATAAAACATTTAATTTTATAAAATAATACTGTTTTTTTAATAACACATTTAATTTTATAAACCATCATGGAAGAAAAGGTAAGGTCTCATTTGTTAACACTGTTTATTGCATTATCTTACATTAACAATTTGCAATATATATTTATTATTATTATTATTTATATATATATATATATATATATAAATATATATATATATATATATATATAATATATATATATATATATATATATATATATATATATATATATATATATATATATATATATATATATATATATATACAGCTATGGAAAAAATTAAGAGACCACTTAACATTGATTTCTGAACTTGGAGTGGTCTCTTAATTTTTTCCATAGCTATATATATATATATATATATATATATATATATATATATGTGTGTGTGTGTGTGTGTGTGTGTGTGTGTGTGTGTGTGTGTGTGTGTGTGTGTGCACGTGCGTTTTTGTGACATATCATGACACAAATTTGTGTAAATGAAATGGGTATGACAAGGAGAGAGTGACTTATGAAGACATTACCCCATGTCCCCATTTTTCTAAAGGCTTATAAACCAAACAGAATGAGTTTTTTTTGAGAAAGTAAAAAAGTGCACAGTTTCCTGGAATACGACTGGAGTGAAAGTATGCACGTATCCGGCCAGTGGCGGGAATGGCATTGCAAGCCGACACTTAGAGTGGGTACAACACGTCTACCGACTAGTGGATGCGAGTACACATAGGTTATAAAAAAAAAAAAATATAGGAGGCTATAAAACCTAGCGAACGTGTTTGGTGTCGAGACATGAAAGTATGCGTCCTTCAGGTCTATTGCTGCAAACCAATCCTGGGGACGGTCCAGGATTGGCCGTGGCCCACCGCCCTTTTTCAGTACAATGAAGTAGGGGCTGTAGAACCCCGACTTCATATCGGCTGGAGGGACCGGCTTGATTGTATCCTTCGCCAGGATGACAGCAATCTCCACCCGGAGAACAGGTGCACTGTCCAACGACACCGGAGTGAAGTGGACAGCCCTGAAGACCGGGGGAAGCCGGGCGAACTGAATCGCATAGCCGAGTCTGATAGTACGAATGAGCCAACTGGACAGGCTGGGGAGCGCTCTCCACGCTTCCAGACACTGAGCCAGCGGGACCAAAGGCACCACAGACGCACCGGGGGTGGGGCAGCAAGGCAGAGAAAGACCCGACTCGGACGGCTTGGAAGCGGCCCGGAGTGGGGTCGGACTCTGCGAGGTAGCAGTGTGCATGGGAGACGGCGCACGGGACGCGGTCTGCGCCATCACACTGCCGCCTGCTGGCGAATGGGGAGGGAGCTGCCAGCGGCGAGGCGGGGCCTGGCACACTGGCAGACACACCTAGTTGTGACCTGGAGTTTGAGGAAACTGCTCTTTTTGTGGCAAAGTGGGTACCGCTGGACTCCGGAGAGCCAGCGGCGGTAGATGGACAGCCGCCACAAAATCCCCCCGGCCCTCCTCCGGGGGTGGGAGAGCAGATGGAATACTCTCCCAAAGGGCAGGAACCTTCCGCTCCAGGTCCACGTCCGCGACCGGCACCCTGCTGTTTGGCTGGTGTAGGCTGCTGCTTTGCCGACTTAGCAGGGGCGGAGGAAGACGCAGGCGGGCGCCCTCGGCGACGAGCGGGCTGAGGCTGAGCCACGGGCGGCTGGGTGGAGGCAGCAGCGGACCGCCGTGGCATGACATGTCTGATAGCCTCAGCCTGCTTCTGTGCAGTGGAGAACTGTTGGGCACAGCTCTCCACCGCGTCGCCGAAAAGGCCGACCGGAGACACGGGGGAGTCCAGGAACCGATGTTTGTCGGTCTCCCTCATGTCTGCCAAGGTCAGCCAGAGGTGGCGTTGCTGGACTACCAGAGTAGACATCGCCTGGCCAACAGAACGCGCTGTCACCTTCGTTGCCTGGAGGGCAAGGTCAGTGGCAGCGCGCAGCTCCCCAAGCAGCTGTTGGTCAGGACCTTTCTGGGGCACCTGCGACAGCGCTTTTGCCTGATAGACCTGCAAAAGGGCCATCGCGTGCAGGGCAGAGGCAGCCTGCCCACAGGCACTGTAAGCTTTCTCAGTCAGACCGGCTGAGAATTCACAGGCCTGGGACGGGAGACGCGGCTCACCGCGCCAGCCAGCGGCCGTTGGACACAACTGCATCGCAACAGACCGCTCGACTGGCGGGATCCTCGCATATCCCCTGGCTTCCCCGCCGTCCATGGAGGTGAAGGCGGACGGGGGACCAGGCCCTGTACGAGCCCCATACAGAGCTTGCCAAGACCTGGTCACCTCATCGTGTACTTCCGGGAAGAAAGGCATTGGGGCGGGACGCTGGATTTGACCAGCGCGACCCCCCCCCCAAGTACCAATCGTCCAACCGAGATGGGCCGGGACAGGGTGGAGGGTTCCACTCAAGCCCGACGCACAAGGCGGCCCGGGAGAGCACAGCCGTGAGCTCGGGATCCGACTCGGGCAACGCTACCGTCCCGGGCGGCAGCGCGTCCGAATCTTCCTCCGAGGACTCAGGCTCACCTTCCGATGCAGCGATCGACATCCGATCCGCCGCCGGCACACCAAAGGTAACGGCTGGACAGTCCGTAGAGGGCCCAGCGGAAACCAACGGTGGCACGATGGGTTGCGGTGCTGATGAGGCGGCAGGGGCCCGAGGAGCGTTTCCGCTCGGCGGGGAAGCCCTGACCGTTATCCTCAGGTCGCCCTCCCTATACAGCGCCGTACCGTCATTCCGGTTCCCGGGGCCGGAAAAAAACGGTCGTACGCGGCATAGGAGAGGGGACTCCCGCTTCCTGAGACTTCAGGAAGGAGAGCCTCGACCTCAGCACCGCGATGGTCATGTTCCCGCAATGGGAACATGAACCATCCACAAAAGCTGCTTCAGCGTGCAGAATGCCCAAACACGAGATGCAGCGATTGTGCCCATCAGCAGGGACCAGGGAACGACCGCACCCAGTAACGCATAGACGAAATGACACACTGTCAGGGTTCGTCTGTAAAGCTCTTTTAGAAGGGGAAGTCAACTCACTCGTGCTGAAGCACCCAGGGAGCGACGCAATGTGTCAGGTACACCACTCCCTGACACACCGAGGAACCGGCCCAAATCGCTACACACACACACTCTTTGTGTTGCTGTGAAAACAGCAGTTTTAGAGCTTGTAGCTCAGCTCCTCGGACACTCGCGACCTCGCTGAACGTGCCCTCTTCACCAGCACTGAAAGCTCGCTGTAAATCCTCTTCTGAGGCAATGTTTTAGAATAAAACAAACGAAGAAAGTCTTCTGAACAGGACACCAGTGAATGGCTCCGAAGCGAAAGACAGAGTGCGATTGCATCTGCTTCCTATTTATATACACCTGTCGGGGGCGGTGCGCATTATGCAAATATCGCACGCCAATTCCATTGGCTTGTTTTAGTTTACACGAAGATGATAGGGCTCTCTAAGCGATATCCCAATTCGTCGGTCACTACTGACGTACGTCGAACGTGACCGACTGAAAGGGAACTTAATTTCCCAGAATTCTCTATTTCACTTACTAATAATTTAATAAACTATTATATTTTATAATCAATAGATTACATTAGATTATATTCTTAATAATATTTCATACTTATATGTTATGCTTAATTTTTATGAAATTACACTGGAACATATTTTACGGTTCTGTATAACAGAAAATCCGTTTTGACGGCTTTGTTAATTGTTTTGACGATATTGAACCTTTTAGAGAAATATATCTCTGTCATGTTTCTTGCATATCAGGATTATGAATGTGTCATAAATTGAAAGGCAGTCAATTCTTAAATTCTGAATTTCACCCAACAATCTTGTCCTAAATTAGATTCAGATCACAGTCAGGCTGGAGTCAATCCAGCTGAAGCCAAAAGAACATGATGACAGTATTTACCTTATAACATATTTATGAGTCATAAATCACTTCAGAGGAAAATCGCAGTCTAAGTAAACTGCTTTAAATATCTATCTTTTCACCAAAAGTCACAACGCATTAATATTCATGACAGAGGTTGGGTAAAAGATGAAACAAAGTGTCCTCTCATAAAAGGGAAATGAATTTTAAATGTATTATCAGCAGTCTTTCGGAAAACATTACAGTCAGTCTGCTGTCTGCCGGCACTCATAATCTTATCTTTTTTCCTATTGCATCATATTACGATGCAGCTTTTCCAACATAAATAAATAAATAACTGAATAAAGAACACAAACACATGTCTAGGAAAGGACTGCGCGACTATAGCTGATCAGTTCGAAATGTACAAACACGAGGATTGCATCTGACACTTGACATGTTGCATAATGTTATCATCTAACGAAAGTTATGTAATTTTTCAGAAATAAGATGCGACAAAGTTTCCAGTCGCTTGTTCAGAACGTTCTTCTGGATTTGTATTAGTTAAGTGCTCCATTAAAAGCTGTTTCAGTGGAATGAGGGACTAATGGCATATGTTTACACCAGATTATTGAGCACAGCATTACTAGACATACCACACCAAGATTCACGGCTTATAGATTTGACAAATCCAGGCTTAAAGCAAGCTTGACAACTGAAAACTTTAGTCATTTATATATTTTCATTACTGTTTGGTTTCAAAAGCAAAATGATGGGTTTGATTATTTTGTAGGGTTGAGATTGAGCGGCAGACGAGCAATCTGATGAGTACATGTTGAAATGAAGGCAGAGAAAGCTGTCAGGGGAAATGGTCTGTGGGGGTAATCAAATTGTCTTCAAAACCCATCAGAAATGATTAAACCTGAGATCCAGTGAAATTCATTAGACGTGGTTTTGCATTCCAAGAAGCTATCTTCTCCAAACTATCAATTTAGATCAATATCAATATTTGTATGCTTGCATTATTTATAGTAAACCAATTATGTTCCACTGTGTTTGCAATCTCACCCAACCTCATCAGTTCATCACTGAAGAATATACTGTAGACAATTCTCTTAAACCTGTGTGTTTCTTAAATATTTCTCATTTTGTTCCTTTGAGTTTGCATGTCCCTATACATTTATCTAAAATGACATGAGAGAACTTCTTGGGCCCTATAATACACCCGACGCAATGCGACGCAAGGCGTTTTCCCGTTCAGCGCCACGTCCTTAAATTAGTAAATGCATTTGCGCCAGTAAGTGCGCCGCTGGTCTAAAAAAGAGGTGTGTTCAGGCGCATTGCCGGCACATTGCTATTTTAAGGAGCTGGAAATAGACTGTGCCATAGACCAACTCAAACCTGGTCTAAAGTCTAAAGTCAATGGCGCAATATTTTTTTGTTAGAGCGCGTTGGTAGAAACTGCGCCTCTGGGCGCGTCCACAGTGCGCGTTGACTTTGCTTATTACACACAGGGATGCGCATCACACAAACATGCCAAATATTAAAAACAAAAGGATTACAGTGTAAAATAATATTATTGTGTAGGCTACATAAATATGAAAATGTAATGATGAATAGTCATTGTGTGTATTAGAATTAGGCTACCTATTTTCAATTCAGCCTATTACTACTTATAATGATGAATGAAATTGGCTAATTAATTGAACAATCATGCCAATACACATACATATATATTAACTGACTCATCGCGCGGAGCTATTTGAAAGCCTGCATTTGCATATTTACTTCGCGCACGAGCAGATCAGTTTTTTTCGCTTGAAAAGCATTCAGCTTTTCCGCCAACAAATTCCGCCATCTAAATAGCAATCCGCCATGGCGTTAGCGCATCTCGCTCTTAAAGGGAATGGGATATGACACTCTGATTGGTTTATTGAACGTTACGCCCATTACTCTTTAAGAGAATAGGGACAACCCATTTAAAAAATGCGGCCCGGCACACGGACCGTTTTTCCGTCGTTAAAATAGCAAAAGTGGATTTGGACACGCCCTGAGTGCACCTGCGCAGTGCGCTTTACACTTTGCGTTTAGATCGTTAAAATAAGGGCCCCTTGTGTTTCCAGAGTGATTATTTGCAGTTAAGGTGACGAATAAATCAATTTAATTATATTTAAAAGATTATTTATTTATTATTGTTTTAATTTACATGCAATTATGCATCACTTGTGATTTAGTTGATAAATAAATAAGTTACTAAATAAATAATGTGTGATTTGTGGTTTAGGTGATAAATAAATTTATTTATTTATTGTTTTAATTTGCATGCATTTATGTGTCATTTGTGGTTTATGTGACAAACAAACAAACAATTAAATAAATAAATGTTGTTTTAATTGACATGTAATTATGCATCATTTGTGTTTAGGTGATAAATAAATAAATAAATAAAGTGTGATTTGTGGTTTATGTGATAAATACATGTATTTATTTATTGTTTTAATTTGCATGCAGTTATGCATAATTTGTGGTTTAGTTAATAAGTAATTTTGTTTGTTTATTTATGTATTACATGCAATTATGTGTCATTTGTCGTATAGGAAAATAAATAAATAAATAAATAAATAAATAAATAAATAAATAAATAAATAAATAAATAAATAAATAAATAAGTGAATAAATGAAGTTTCATCTGTGGTTTAGGTGAAAAATAAATGTATTTATTGTTTTAATTTACATGCAATTATGCATAATTTGTGGATTAGGTGATTATATAATTTTATTTATATTTATTATCCACAATTGCATGTCATTTAAAACAATAAATAAATAATTAATTAAATAAATAATGTATTTATTTATTTATTTATTTATTGTTTTAAATTACATGCAGTTGAGTGTCATTTGTGGTTTAGGTGAGAAATAAACATATTTATTTATTTATTGTTTTAATTTACATGCAATTATGCATAATTTGTGGTTTATGTGATACATAATTTTATTAATTGTTTTAAATTACATTCAGTTGTGTGTCATTTGTGATTTAGGTGATAAATGTTTTATTTGTTGTTTTAATTTACATGGAATTATGCATGATTTGTAGTTCTGTCATAAGATTATTCATTTATGTATTGTTTATTTGTTTGTTTTAAATTACATGCAATTATGTGTCATTTGTGGTTATAGGTGATTTATTCATACATTTATTTATTTACATTCATTTATGCGTCCTTCACAAAAAGTCCACGCTTGTGTATTGCTATTAAGAAATGAAAACGAGCCCATTTTAATTTCCTATTGAAAGTGAATGGAGAAGGTAAAAGCTTTTCTTGAGGTCACAGAGAACAACCTTAATTACCTCTGCTTTATAGAAATAAAACTGTCTAATGCAGGATTTCAGTCAGTATCCTCCTATTCGTGATGTAATGCTCTCTTACCTCAGATTCTGAAGCACTTTAGTACAGTCTGCTTCACTCTGGTAAATCACACTGCTAATAGCTTTCACTGGGGTCATTATGTTGAATCTACATATCTAACAGACTGAATGAAATCTAACAGACTCAGTCAAGGACAACTTCATTCACAATAACTTTTGCATTCTGCACCACATCTGTTGTAACACCTGAAACAGTGAGATGCGGTAATTACATCTACCTCTTGTTTCTTTGTGTTTAATACACTGAATTGAGTCTAATACACTAAATCGGTGTAGCCCCACACAAGGTTTGCTTTGTGTGTACATCTATAGATCACTGTGTACTTTGTGACAGCTGAAATGGAGATTATTGATGAGGTGACCAAACAGGTAGAAAAGAGCTTTTATTATCTTGACTACTGCACTATTATGGGCACCCTCGAAGGGCAACATATGGTATTATGTTTGTATGCAACTTCTGCATATCATTCAAAAATGATATATGATGATCGTAAAATATGCATGCTTGTCCCAGACCTTTCCATGGCCCATTTCATCCATAAGAATATTACAAAACATCAATTATTTTGCATGCTTATTTTGTTTCTATGCTGAGCTGTGTGCTATAATGCACTGCAAGTTGCTTTAGATAAAAGTATGTGCCAGATGCATTATTGTGAATGTCTATATAAGCAGGGGTGCATACATTTTTCAGTCTGGTTCTCATGGTTCTCATCTGGAGATTCGGGTTGGTGATCACACTGCACATAGTGTGACCCATTAAATATAAACATAAAAAAAAAGTAATAATAATAGCATTATTGCACTTTATTTAGTTAGTTATTTTTTATAAAACAAACAAAATAATAAAGTGTGATAACACCCTTATATTTTAAAATAAAATATGAGTATTAAATAAAAATACAATTATTTTATAGTACACTTAAAAAATGCAATGCTAATATTTACTTTTTTTTTACTTTACTTCTTTATTTTATATATGAATTTTCAACATTTTCAAACCTAAAATCAGCAAGCTTTTATTTTGGCGGGTTGCCAGGAAGTATATGCACAAGTATACGCTCACGCCTTGGTTTTAGCCAGCGCCCAAGGAAGTCGACCGGAAGTTGAAGTCGGCCGCGTGCTGCCATCTTGTAGCAGAACTTCACTTGCGTTAGCATCCCCATTGACTCCCATTCATTTTGGCGTCACTTTGACAGTGAATAACTTTACATCTGAGGCGTTTAAAGACTCCATTTGTCCATTATTTATTTCCAAAGATACACGACAATGTATAAAGGGCTCCATTACCTTCTATGTTACATTATGGCCCCGTAGAAACCGTTTTTGTAAAAATAAGCTAACGATTGCGTCATAACCACTCGACTCTCTGTCGCACAGTAGAGAAATTACCGTACAGACAGGAGGAGAAGCTCGCAGACAATCGGGGAGATTATCTTAATATGGCGTACTGGCGTTACATTTTAAAATACTATACAAAATAATTAATCAGAATACTTACTCCTGCTCACTCACGCCAAAGAACTCCCCGCTCAAGCTCGCCGTCTCTGCAAGATTAACGATGGCAGTTTGCACGCACAGCTACTAGAAGATTTACATCTGTCAGACAGGTTGCGGACGTCATTAAGCTTAGTGTGAGTCTGCGCGTCAGAAACGGAAGTGCTAAAAATCGCTAAAAATGGGCTTCACTTGACTCAATTGAGTTCCAATGGGGTCGCTGTGTCCATTTCTTTTACTGTCTATGGTTTTAGCCAAGCGTGCCACATGAGTGCTGAAAAGTGAAGCCAAAGCGTCTCGATCACCCCCAGGTGGCTGGATGCAGTATAGGTCATAAACCCCGTCCTCTCCATGTATTCTAATGGGTCGTGAGACAAACTAACAGTTTGATAAACTAACAAATTAAGATGATTTCTGTAATTGTAGGCCTTTTTTTTTTTTTTTAATCACACTGATGTTAGATAATGTGATGAGTTTGTTTTTAATCAGTTATTTGATTCTATAAAAACACAGGTTTTGACGTCATGATTGACGGCTGATACTGACAGCTTATCTGAGCGAAGTAGTCACCAACTGACTTTTTTCTGGATCTTCGGGAGGAGACATTTCCAGAACTATTTATTTAGTTCTGCTTTATTAACTAATTCTGCAGGAGTGTGGGCAGGACCTTGATATCGCAGCTCCAATTCGCGCTCACTAGCTACTGCACAGACTCAAGCTCCAAGTTCACTATGCACAGACTCGAGACTCGAGATGTCAGCACCATATGAACCATGAAGGTGTGTCGTCCATCTTTTTTTTTTTTTTCTTTTTTTTTTTACAGTCTATGGTTTTAGCACTGCTGAGTAAAGCACGTCAGTGAATGTCACAGTATTACATTTTGTTCTGAAACCGGCAGATTTTATATGCATTCAGTTCAAATGGAAATCTTATACAGTATTACACTCAATCTAAAATGGTGATTGTGCATTAATACCTTTCAACCATGGTTTGCAAATGAGCAGCCTGAACTTATTTACACAACTTATTTATTTTTTTATTTTGGTCGCACATGCGTACCTGCTTACCACTTATGTGCACCCCTGTATATAAGCAAGGAAGGGCACTAAACCACTTCTGTGTTAATGGACACATTTTTGAAATTACCCTATGGTTCTTGTTTTATTGGTAAGCAACGCTTTACAATAAGGTTATCGTAACCATGTGAGTAAAATTGGTTTTGCTTTTTCACAGAACCAAGATATGCTGTTGTTGTAATGTTAGCTAAAGTAACAGGACAGTTTTGAGTGTCATTTTTTGTCTGGAGCTGGTGTGCTGCTGGCAACTAT